>NC_057419.1:86633017-86713944 GCF_019320065.1 Cervus canadensis
AGCATCTTTTCATGTGTTTGTTAGCCATCTGTATGTCTTCTTTGGAGAAATGTCTGTTTAGTTCTTTGGTCCACTTTTTGATTGGGTCATTTATTTTTCTGGAATTGAGCTGCAAGTGTTGCTTGCATATTTTTGAGATTAATTCTTTGTCCGTTGCTTCATTTGCTATTATTTTCCCCCATTCTGAAGAGAGTAGGTTACCATTTCCTTCTCCAGGGGATCTTCCTGAAGCAGGGCTCAACTCGCAACTTCTGCATTAGCAGGCAGGTTCCTTACCACTGAGCCACCAGAGAAACCCCCTTAAGGTTATTGGTACCTGCTAATTGTCAAAAATAGTGGCTTATTTTCATTCCTCATTCAACTTGGCCTCTCTGCTGAATGTAACACTGCTAATTCCCTTTCCATTCAAGAAATAATTCCCTTTATTTTCATATATGGTACTATTTTGGATTTTCTTTTTACCACTCTGACCATAATTTTCAATTAACTTTGTTACTTCTCATTGCTGCTGCTGCTGCTGCTAAGTTATGTCAGTTGTGTCTGACTCTGTACAACCCCATAGATGTCAGCCCACTAGGCTCCTCCATCCCCGGAATTCTCTAGGCAAGAATACTGGAGTGAGTTGCCATTTCCTTCTCCAATGCATGAAAGTGAAAAGTGAAAGTGAAGTCGTTCAGTCGTGTCTGACTCCTCACTATCCTATGGACTGTAGCCCACCAGGCTCCTCCACCCATGGGAGTTCCTAGGCAAGACTGCTGGAGTGGGCTGCCATTGCCTTCTCCGAGTTCTCATTGCATAGTCCTCAAATTTTGGAATTTCCCAGGAATCATTACTGGGTTCTTTCTGACTATCTATCTATGGATCTATATATCTATGTCTATATCTATATTTATACATATGTTCAACCTAGGTTATCCAAATTGTTCTAATGGCTTCATTTACTATCAAGAAGCTGATGGTTATCCAAATACCAGCTCACATACTATACTAAGTTCTAGACTCATATATCTAATGGCCTACTTCACAATTCCAACTTAATATTCCAAAAGACATAGTGACTTCATATACTGAAACAGAAGAAAATTATCTTCTATCCTAAACATCACCTTCTTCCTATATTATCAGACTTGATTAAGAGTGTCACCCATTCATTCAGTCTCACAAGTTACAAACATCACATAAACTTTCCTTTCTTTCATCCTACTCTCATTATCAATTCCTGAGTTTTCTACCTCAAATATCACCCAAATCTGACCTGTGTTTTCTCTCCTTATTTACAGTGCCATATTCATGCAGATTTAGAGAATATATTAAAGTTTGGATAGCAATTTAAGCCAGTGGGGGGGAAGCTTCACCAAGCTCACATTAAACATACTGGAGAAACTGCCAAATCAAAACCACTGTCTGTCTCACCCTGAACATTTCTGGAAGTCTGCAGAGCTGTGACCATTGGACAAGGGTGAGGCAGTCAGCTGCCTCAGCTCTCAAGCCACTTCTCCTCCCCTGCTCTGCCCTCTACTAGCTCAGGAGGCCAGAGGCTCACCATTAGAGGGTAAGATTGCCTAGCCAGCCTGGTAGCACTGCACTAGTTCATTTCTTGAATGGAAAGAGAGAATTAGCAGTGTTAAAATCAGCAGAGAGGCCAAGTTGAATGAGGAAGGAAAATAAACCACTGTTTTTTTTTTTACAGATGTGTGCTGTGCTGTGCTGTGCTTAGTCACTCAGTCCTGTCCGACTCTTTGTGACACCATGAACTGTAGTCTGCCAGGCTCCTCTGTCCATGGGGATTATCCAGGCAAGAATACTGGAGTGGGTTGCTATGCCCTCCTCCTCCTTTTGACAATTAGCAGGTACCACTAACCTTAAGAGGGCTTCCCTGGTGGCTCAATGGTAAAGAACCCACCTGCTAATGCATGAGAGGAAGGTTCGATCCCTGAGCCCAGTGACTTCCCCACAGCCTAGACTTGTGCCTTCTCACTCCCTTAAGGCTGGGAACCCAGTGGACCCTCCAGGAAGGCGTAGAGTTGATCAGTGGGGCCTGGGGGATGGTAGAGACAGGAAAATTACACTGGATGTGGAGCCCCTGGGCCGTGGAGACTAGGGAAGGAGGTTCATGACGGCAGGCTCATGGGACCAGTCTGTGTGTGCTTGTCTATGTGCCTGACAACATCTGCTCTCAATTCTCCTTGACAAGCAGCAGTCAGGCTGCCCCAGGTCTGGATCTGAGCTCCCCCTGGGCTATTTAGATATCTGCATGATAGGTTCCAGCAAAAGATGGGACAGCGATGCAGAGCTGAGTGCCAGCTTAGCGGAGGCAAGAGTTGAAGGGTGGTGGTCACGAGATCTGGCTGAGGGGTTCAGCTGTTTCTTTGCAAACATCTGTTCTCAGAGGCCCCACCCCAAGACTGTCGAAGTTTGGGCACTTATGCACATTGCTCCCAGGTGGCCCTAGTGGTAAAGAACCTGCCTGCCAATCAGGAGACATAAGAAATGTGGATTCAATCCCTGGGTCGGGAAGATCCCCTGGAAGAGGGCATGGCAACCCACTCCAATATTCTTGCCTGGATAATCTCCATGGACAGAGGAGCCAGATGTGCTACAGTCCATAGGGTCACAAAGAGTTGGACACGACTAAAGCAACTTGCACAGCACACGCATATTGCTTGGAAACGCATGGCATTTGCACTCTGGGTCTCTCTGGGGTATGCTTACTTGTCCATTTCCGCCGCCTTCTCCTGTTATGTGACCATCTCACTTCTTTTTCCTCACTGCCCACCTCCCACACCTCCACTCGGCCATTCAGAAAGTCTCCTGACCAAGATGACTTCTGAGGGCTCCTTATAGCTGGCCTCCACTAGTGATATAACCTGAAGTCTGAGCCCTGAGAACTGGGGGCTCTGGGAGGAGAAATTTCTAGGACATTCTTTTCCATTTCCTCTGCTCTGGCAGTTACACTAGCTAAGTTTGTCCACCACGATGAGAGATGCGGGCGGCTGGATTATGTGTGTGGGTGTGTTGAATTATATAACATGTGCATACCATCCTGTTGCAAATGATCCCTCCCCAGTCCTCTGCTGCTTCACCCTTAAGAAGTCCAACTGGAGAGGCGAAGAGGGCAGCTCTTTTTAGGAGTTCTGCATTCTCAGCCCCAGCCGGTGCCAAGTCCCAGAGTGACTTCCCCGTTCGATGTCTCTACACACTCAGTGCCCCTACCTTCCATCCCTCACCCTCGTTCCCTACCTGGACCAGCTGCTTTTTCTGACCACAGTGAGGTCAAAGGTCGCTGGGAACACATCAGGTTGCAGAGTGATAGGGACAGCCTCTTTCTTATGTTCCTTACTTTTTAAGGGAATGTCTTATATTCCCCAAACCCTGGACCCTGTTCACCTGACCTGGCATCAGAGGGAACTCTCTCTCCCAGTAGGACACTAGCAGGACAGCTGGGCATTAGGCAGGATGCTCAGGGTTGGCCCACAGTCCTGCTGTACTTCCTGGACACTGTCCAGACTTGGTTTATTCTGGTCGCTACCTTATCTAGACGTCTGCTTCCCAGAGAGGGGACCTCAGATTTCAAATACCCTACCTGGGCTCAGACTCAATGTCCAACAAGCGATATGGGCATTTTCTCTACTTTGGCTGGCCCCTACACTGGTCCATGATCTGGGGGCCAAGTCTACTTCCAAATCGGAAAAATGAAATGTCATGCTTCCTGATGAGACTCTGGCCAAGGGAAACCACTGAGCCTCCCCGAAGGCCTTCCTGAATACTTTCCCAGTGCTCCCACCTGCTTGGGACCAGAGACTCCAGCCCCTGCTATGGACTGTTCCTAAATGTTTCTCTTCTGGGATACTTGTGACTGTGGCTCTCAGCACATCATTTGTGTGTCCTGGAGGCATTTATACATGTTTGCACAAGCCCCAGCTGCTCTGCCATTGCTGTGGGCAGCTCTTGTCAGTGGCTGCCTCCCTGTCCAGGCAAGTCACCCAGTGGACCTGTCCCAGGTCCAGGCTTGGGCATCCTGAGGGTCTTGCTTCTCTTAAGCCCATTCAGACTGCACAGGTCCGGGGACTCCAGTCTTGGACCGTTGTGCAGGGGGAGGAAATGGGGAAGGAGAAGAGAACCAAAGTCAGCTCTCCGAGGCTGAAATGCTCACCAGAATTCTGGCCTGCTCTCTCTTGCCTCCGTTATTTCCAGAATTAACTAACTTGGCCACCCAGAGCCTAAGGCAGGGCCCAGCAGCATCTCCAGAGACTAATATTTCCATTTGTTCACAAGCATCAGATTGAGATTAAGGAATGGGCCTGGGGGGCCTAGGAAGAAACCCCAGCTTTCCCTGTGACTTTGGAGTTCCTCTGCTTGAGGAACAAGGCTCTTTGGGGCCTCCCTGGGCCCCATGTCACCTGCTCTTGCCTTCTCTCTCTTTTCCCATGTCTTTACTTTGCTCCCACCTCCCTTAGTCTTTGCTGTAGCCAGTCCAGCCCCTCCCTGCCACCCTCCTCCAGCTACACTGGACGGAATTGTTTAGAAACCAGCTCTAACTTGCAGATATTTCAATGCAAAAAGAAACTACTGCTTTCCCTGATGACCTAATCCTTATTCAGTGAAGTATTGAGAGGAGGTCATGCTCATTCATCTTTTGCAAGGGGAGAAAAAAAAAAAAACTCTGGTATGTATATTTATATTGTAATTACCAGCCCCACTTGTGACTCATCCTATAGAATTCACACAACACAGATTGTGTGCACATCTGATCACAGCTGCATGCAGGTGCCTACAGTGATTTGTTTTAGTCTCTGCCTTGCTTTCAGCAAACTCTTACTTACACAGGCTTCCCAAATAGATCAGTCCACAGGGTAAAAATGCACTAGGAAGTGTTGACTTTGTCTTATTTAAAGGGTTTGTGGATTTGAGCCCTGAATTCCACCCAACTCTTCCTGGACACAATTTTACATTTTATAGTATTTACCACTTTAAAAAACATAAAAAGAAACCAGTAAAATTAATTTTAAGAATAACATTTGTTTAACCCAATAGAACCAAAGTACTAACATAGGTCAGCTGTGGCACTAGCCACATATTTATGTCTTCAATAGTCAAATGTTTCTTGTGGCTGCCACAAAAGATAATACAGTTTTAGTGCCTCAAAAGGAAACATATTTGCGAATGTTTCTACCAGTTTTCATTCAGCCAAATTGTTGAATTGATACAAACTGATACAAACTATGTCTATACTTTTTTATTCCTTCCCACAAGGTTAAGTACAGGACTGAAAATAAAGTAGGTACTCAATACATTGTTTTGTCTGTCCGATAGAACCTACTTCTGCCTTCAAAGATATTAAGGCACATTAACTTATTGAAACTCTTCTGTATAAAAACATCCCACCGCAGACAACCAGGACATGCAAAAAAAAAAAAAAAAAAGGAAGACATTCTTTGACTTGTCTTTTTATTTCAACTTTAATGTTAGCCTAATTTGGTGGAGGAGTTGGGAGTAGTTGTCACTTCAGATTATAACAGAATTTATCAGACATGATTTGAAAAAGGTGGCTATAGTTGTTAAACTTTCTCTTTGACTTATCTTGATTTAGAGGTCATATGGGCAGAAGCTCATGCCACATACTCAGCCTGCTGATTAAATTATGTGATCATGGGCATACTGTTGATGTTTTCTGTGCTTCAGTTTCTTTATCTGAATGACATTAATTATATGACCCAACTCATTGAGGTTTTTTGTGAGTATTAAATGGCATAATGTATGTGTCTTAGTTTGGGCTGCTATAACAGAATCACTGTAGTCTGAGTGGCTTAAACAAACATTTATTTTATTTTTATTTTTTTGCCACTCTGAAATCTCAGATTGAAGTGCCAGCACATCCTGTATCACACTTACAGGATGGAGAGTAGAGAGAGAGAGAAAGCAAGTCCTCTTCTGTCTCTTCTTATAAGGACACTAATCCAATCTTAAGGGTTATATGCACATGTTCCAATTACTTCCCAAAGGTCCCATCCCCATCCCATTTTAGGAGATTTTACATCTGCCTATGCCTGTTCCTAGTACAAGTGTGTGTGTGTGTGTGTGTGTGTGTTAGTCACTCAGTCCTGTCTAATCTGACTCTTTGCGACCCTATGGATTGTAGCCTGCCAGGCTCCTCTGTCCAAGGAATTCTCCAGGCAAGAATACTGGAGTGAATAGCCATTCCCTTCTCTAGGGGATCTTCCCAACTCAGGAGTGGCACCTGGTTCTCCTGTATTGGTAATTAGGTTTTCAAGATATAAATTCTGGTTGGGAGACAAACATTTAATCTATAGCAGTATGTGAAGGGTTTACCATGATGCTTGACAAAGTAAACTAAACTGGTAGTGCTTCATTGTTTTCTTACTCCAATTCAAAACGCTATATATATATCTTGGGAAATGATGTGGATGGCGTGTTTGAGGATAAATAGTATAGTAATGTTGCATGACATTTGCTCTCTAAGTGAGTAATCTGGTAAGACATATGTCTAACTTAAGGCTGTGTGGAGAAAACTCTTGCCTGCCATGTCAGTAAACAAAGCATGTAGTAGCTATCAAACCAGCAGCCACTGTGGCAGTCCCAACTGTGCCCCCAGAGGGGATTCAGGATGGAGAAGAGTAGAATCTAACCCATGTTTCCCGCATTTTAGACAGATTCTTTACTGTCTGAGCCACCAGGGAAACCCAAGAATAATACTGGAGTGGATAGCCTGTCCCTTCTCCAGGGAATCTTCCCGACCCAGGAATTGAACTGGGTTCTCCTGCATTGCAGACAGATCCTTTACCAGCTGAGCTCCCAGGGAAGCCTGTTGTGTATGGGTGAGGTGCATATAGAAAGAATGATTTCAGTGAGCGCAGACTCTTGCATCTTCCCATATAATAGAAAAGCACTACATTAAGACATCCGGTTTTCTCCAACTTACAGTAATCTTTGGATGTTCTGACTGCCCGGTTTTTTGTTGCAAAATCTCCTATGTATCCTGGCTCCTCCTTTAACTCTTTGGAGCAGTCCCTCAGAGCTATATGTGAGATTGTTTTCTAGGCTTAAGTCCTCAGCAAGGCTTCCAAATAAAACATAATCCTCAACTTTTAAGTTGTTCACTTTTTTTAGTCAACAGTTGTATATAGATGTGTAAAAATAAAAATAGGTTAAGTCTGTTGATCACCTACTATGTGCCAGGCACTATAGTGGGGACTACCTAAGCTTATGCTTTACATTTTAATGAACAAAATGGGCAATACAATGAGGAGGGTTGAAATAAATATCGATTAATACCAATATGAGACATAAATGAATACTGACCTATATGTCAAGATATAATAGCTAGTAATATAACTAATATATTACTAGCTATATAATAGTAAAATAACAACAAAAAAAATTCAATCTTTTGTCCTGATCTGAATCTTTCAAAGTCTGTCTTTAGAAATACATGGATATTTAAATACTTATCTAATTTTCTAATACAATCTTATCACATATCTGTAGTTAAATGGAAAAATCAACTAAATTCAAATATTTATTGAAGGAGTGACAAATGACTAAATGGAAACCATTTGAATATAGAGATATCATGATTTTTTTCCCCAGTGTATTTTATATTTTTGATAAAATAGCAAATATTGAACAAGGAGAAAATAGAGTATCAAGTCATTTTTTTAAATGGAGATATCACATAGAAACTGTGTCAAGATCAGACTTGTTCAGGTAGTGGTATCAGTCCTTTCTTCTGTCTTTTTTAAAAAAAGTCCTAATAATTGGTATTTGGCCAATTGCTATTGAAGTAAGTTGGCAGGCAATGACATTTGGGAGTTACAAATTTATTTCTTAAAATGGATGCTATCTCATAAATTTTGGCCCTTAGTCTTAAACCTTCTCTGAGCTAACATCAATGATTACAGAAATGATTTGGTTCAGTGAAGATTTCTTTCAGAGAGGTCAAAAGTTGATCACAAAAATGGCCTTGACAAACCTACTAACATCTCTAGAAGGTCGCTCTGACAGAATGGATGACACCAAGGTCATGCTGTCTAGCCAAGGTAAGAACAACCTGCTGCTAACATAATTGTTCCAAGATAGAAATATCGAATTACATAAAGTCACAGTCTCCTGAAGCAGTTATTGCTGAAGTGCATTTATTTCAGTTTGAAACTGCCTCAGATATTCATTGGTTCTGACAATATGATAAAAGCTAGCTTAGGTTGTATGCCCAAAACCAATTATACCAGATAATGAAGTGTGCATGTTTTCTTTCAATGTGTTTCTAATCACTGAATTCAGTGTATGTACACAGAGGCAGCGGAGAAGGCAATTGCAACCCACTCCAGTACTCTTGCCTGGGAAATCCCATGGATGGAGGAGCCTGGTAGGCTACAGTCCATGAGGTTGTGAAGAGTCAGACACGACTGAGCGACTTCGCTTTCACTTTTCACTTTCATGAACTGGAGAAGGAAATGGCAACCCACTCCAGTGTTCTTGCCTGGAGAATTCCAGGGACGGAGGAGCCTAGTGGGCTGCCATCTATGGGGTCGCACAGAGTCGGACACGACTGACGTGACTTAACAGCAGCAGCACCCAGACGCAGATGCTGTAAAAGTATCTATCAACACTAGCATTTGTGTCCTGTTGACTGTTCTCTGTTCTTTAGAAAAAGAGCCTAGCCACCAACTGCCCTATATAGAAATGTCATAAACCTTTATGAGCAATATATCTCTTTATTAATATGAGTGAGTTAAGAGATTTGTGATGGTGCATACAAAATAAACTTCTGACACTAATACCATAGATGTGAGTTTGTCTATGTCTCTACTGATAAGTAAGCTTATGTGGGGCTGAGTTTATGATAGCACCTGTTTATTTTTGAATAAGTACTTTTATTCCAAGACTCAAAATGGTATATAGAAGAACACATGAAAACACTTTCTAATTATTTTCTTATGATATTTAAAGTCAAGAAGTCATCCTTGAAAGTCTGAATCATAATTTCAGATAGACAAATGGTAAGAACTGTCGTTTCATCCATTTTGCAGTGACTCTTGAGTAACAGAGAAATTAGCACCTAAGAGCTGTTTATTATTATTTTTCTCCTGGACCTAGACAATTTGTTTCTAGTCTGGTAATTTTTGAACTGAGATCACACAATAACTTACCAATAATTACTATCCTGAGGCATCTGGTGTTGGATTATCTGATGTGTAAGAAGGAGGAAATTGCATATAGACCTGGAACCCGGAAAAAGTTACAGTCATTTCACACCACAGACATTTATTTGACTCCTTGATATTTTTTTTATTATGATTGCAGATGTCAGTCATAAACAAATGACTTTTTTCCCCTTGGTAAAAACATCTTTGTAATATTTTCAGGTCCACAGAGACCAATATAACAGAAAGAGATGTTAAATGGATTATTCCTAGAAATATAAAGCAGTCCAGAGGGATTTTTCCTCTGGTATCAACCTCCCTAATAAGATGAACTTAGAGAAGCTGATATGAAAGAGATAGAGAATAATGTTTGCTGTGGGTTTGTCATATACAGCTTTTATTATTTTGAGGTATGTTCCCTCTATGCCTGCTTTCTGGAGAGTTTTTATCATAAATGGATGTTGAATTTTGTCAAAGGTTTTTTCTGCATCTATTAAGATAATCATATGGTTTTTATCTTTCAATTTGTTACTGTGGTATTGGGCATACACACAGAGGAAACTAGATTAGAAAGAGACACATGCACCCCAATGTTCATCGCAGCACTGTTTATAATTGCCAGGACATGGAAGCAACCTAGATGTCCATCAGCAGACGAATGGATAAGGAAGCTGTGGTACATATACACCATGGAATATTACTCAGCCATTAAAAAGAATTCATTTGAACCAGTCCTAATGAGATGGATGAAACTGGAGCCCATTATACAGAGTGAAGTTAGCCAGAAAGATAAAGACCGATACAGTATACTAACACATATATACGGAATTTAAAAAGATGGTAACGATAACCCAATATGCAAAACAGAAAAAGAGACACAGATGTACAGAACAGACTTTGGGACTCTGTGGGAGAAGGCGAGGGTAGGATGTTCTGAGAGAATAGCATTGAAACAAGTATACCATCAAGGGTGAAACAGACCACCAGCCCAGGTTGGATGCATGAGACAAGTGCTCAGGGCTGGTGCACTGGGAAGACGCAAAGGGATGGGATGGGGAGGGAGGCAGGAGGGGGGATTGGGATGGGGAACACATGTAAATCCATGGCTGATTCATGTCAGTGTGTGGCAAAAACCACTACAATATTGTAAAGTAATTAGCCTCCAACTAATAAAAATAAATGAAAAAAAATAAACAATATTTCTACACTATTATTAAAAAAAAAGAAAGAGATAGAGAAACAATTATGACAGCATTAACAAATTTTAGAGCAAAATAGAGGACCAAGTTCAAAGTTGAAGATAGTTTCTAATTTCAGTATGATATAGAGACTGTGCTGTTCTTAGTCACTCAGTTGTGTCTGACTCTTTGTGACCTCATGGAGTCTGCCGCCTCCTCTGTCCATGAGGATTCTCCCTGCAATAATACTGGAGTGGATTGCCATGCCCTCCTCCAGTAATATAGAGATTGTATCTGCAGTATTCATTCATTGGAACTTAATAAATTAGAGTGTGTGTCTCTCTGTAAGAAAAAGTTGTTTGGACTTACAACCAAGGAGTTAATCAAATCAAGGTTAATGTATTGGTGTTTAAGTATGATATCCTAATTAGCCGCGAGTTTGTTGAACACAAACTGCCTTCCTATTATACTCATTGGTATATGCTGAACCATCTAATATTTCAGTTTTCTTTAGATATTATGTTAGGTAGAATAATGTCCCTTCCAAAGACGTTCATGTCCTAACTCCCCTGGATCTATAAATATGTGACATTACGTGACAGAGAGGAGTTAAGGATCATCTGGGTGGTACCAATGTAATCACATGTGGAAGAGGAAGGCTAAGGAAAGGTTCAGAATGATGCTATGGGAGAAGGATTTGCCTTGATTTTGCTGACTTTGAAAATGGAGGAAAAGGGCCATGAACCAAAGAACACTGGTGGTCTCTACAAGCTGGAAAAGGCAAGGGTTTCCTTTAGAGCTTCCAGAAAGAAATACAGCCCTGCCAATCCCTTGATTTTATGACAGTGAGACTTGGGTAAGACTTCCAACCTACAGAATTGTGAGAAATAAATTTGTATGGTTTTAAATCATGAACTTTTGCAGAATAGCAATAGAGATGCAGACATTGAGAACAGACTTAATGGACATAGCTGGGGAGGGGAAGAAAGAATGGGTGAGGGGGAATGGAGAAAGTAACATGGAAACATATATTGCTATATTTAAAACAGATAACCAATGGGAATTTTCTGTATGACTCAGGGAATGCAAACCAGGGCTCCGGAGGTAACAATCTAGAGGGGTGGGATGGGGAGGAAGGTGGGAGGGATTCAAGTGGGAGGGGGCATAGATAAACCTATGGCTGTTTCATGTTGATGTTTTGTAGAAACCAATGAAATACTGTAAAGCAATTATCTCTCAATTTAAAATAAATAAATTAAAAAAAAAAACATGAACTTTGTGATAAACTAATAGGTTGTGAAAGCAAACACAATCAGCTGATATTTTCTTTTTATTTTAGTCCTTCTTCTGTTTAGCATACCTTTCAACTTTTGCCAGAAAGTTGAACATTTTTATCTAATAGACTTCATAGTGGTAACTTTTCCTTACCCTTTTAATCTATAAAGAATACTTGTCAGCTAAATTACTAAAGCTCAATTGAGAGTAAGCTTTAACTTTTGGACTTGCTTTCAAAAACAACTTAAAGAGAATATTTAGACTCTTTAGAGAAGGAAATGGCAAACCACTCCAGTATACTTGCCTGGGAAAGTCCATGGACAGAGGAGCCTGGCAGGCTACAGCCCATTGGGGTCACAAAGAGTTTGACAGGACTGGGCCTGAACCACACTGCACCACAGACTCTTTAATTCAGGGTTTCATAACCTGGGGACTGTTGACACTTTGGAACAGATCATTCTTTGCGTTTGGGGGCTATCTTGTGCATTGTAGGATGTTTATTGGCATCCTTGACTTCTACCTACTAGATGTCATTAGTACCCTCTCCCCAGCTCAGACAACCAAAACCTATCTCCATATATAAACAAATGTCTCCAGGGGACATAATCTTCCTCCCCACTGAGAACCCTGCTAAAGATGAAAAGGCTAACAGAAGAATAAAAATAGCAGAGCTTCCATAAATTGGTAATGGCTTCTAATTATTCAGAACTATTTTGAAACATTCATTTAAGTGTCAGTCATTTATATATCAATTATACTAAAATGAGATTGCTTTAAATTTAGAAGTTTTGCAGTGTTGCTCACACTTTCATTGCTCTTTCTGGATAGCAGTAATCAATTCTGAGTGTGAAATGTGACTTTTTTCCTCATAAACATATAAAAGGTTTTGTGTGATAGATGGGAATGGCACTAAAGCATCCCAACCAAAGATTAGTGGTGAAGACTGCAGAAATCCATTTTCCAGCTTACCTCTGGCTGTCTGAGGAATACAAAGAAGTCATTAGTTTCACTCTCTCTCACTCTACCATCCTAAGACTATATAATATGCCTTTTTCTTTAAGCTACCATTTCTTACTGGCATGTTTTACTGATTGGGCATTGGTTCCTGAAAAATCAATAATACATGATTTTTATGGGAAATACAGAGTGCATTCTTGAATAATTGTGGGCTAACAAGACCTTAAGCTTGATGGGAAATTATATATAAAAATGCTTATTATTCTTTTTTTTCATTTATTTTTATTAGTTGGAGGCTAATTACTTTACAATATTGTAGTGGTTTTTGTCATACATTGACATGAATCAGCCATGGATTTACAAGTATTCCCCATCCCGATTCCCCCTCCCACCTCCCTCTCCACCTGATTCCTCTGGGTCTTCCCAGTGCACCAGGCCTGAGCACTTGTCTCATGCATCCAGCCTGGGCTGGTGATCTGTTTCACCCTAGATAATATACATGTTTCGATGCTGTTCTCTTGAAACACCCCACACTCGCCTTCTCCCACAGAGTCCAAAATTCTGTTCTGTACATCTGTGCCTCTTTAATAAGATTTTTTTTAATCCACAATTCTAAAAATTTTATCTGAGACCATTTTAACAACACTCAGAGGATTTACTCATTAAAGGCGTACTGAATTTGGAATTAGCCTATGGATTTTAACTTACATAGAACTCATCTCACCTCCTTAGTTATGAACAAGAGAATATATTTATGATCATTTGTTTCTGAATTTATATCACTTAAAAAAAGAGTATATCACTTCTAGGTGTATTGTCTATTGAACTCACAACAGAATACCCCTAACTTTAGCAGCTTAAAATAATGAAAAGTATTTATTGTTGCACACAGTTTCTATGGGTCAGCGGTTTGGGAGGGATTTAACTGGGTCTTTCTGGCTCAAGACCTCTCATGAAGCTCTGGTAAATATGTCTGCTGGGATTGTAGTCTATTGTAAGCTTGACTAAGACTGGAGGATCCTCTTCCAAGATGGCTTTCTCACATGGCAGAAAAATCAGTGCTACCTGTGAATTAAAGGTTTTAACTTTTTCCTACTTGCACTGTTTTTAAGACTGCTAGGGTATTTCCATGATATAATTAGCTGCATTACTTAGAATGAATGATCCAAGAGACAGCAAGGTAGAAGTCATACTTGTTTTGATCCTAGTGTCAGATGTCACACTCTGTCATTTCTGCAGTATCCTGTTGGTTACATAGTGCATTACAGCTGGTCCTCCAAGAAAACTGACATCAAGATGGATTCAAACATGAAAGAAATTTATCAAAGGAAACGTCCCTTAGAAAAGGCAGAAAAGGAGATGGTAGAGACTGGAAGAACTGATAGTCCATAGGAATACTGACAGACTATGGAAGTCTGACTCCCAGTTAAGAGAAGAGGGAAGGAAGGGAGGGAGGTCAGGTGGAAGCATTTTCAACTGTAACGCAGTTCAAGGAAAGTTTGGCAAAGCTGTCAAGAAATCTCGAATCCAAAACGGTCCATTATAAGAGGACCACATCTCCCAGAGACAGGCCTGCTTTAGTTTCTCAGCTGTACTGAATCATTGGCTGGGATCAGCCCTTGGAAATCATGAGCTTTGGCCTAAACATGGCCATGCATTTCCAGACAGAGTAGATGGGCCTCTTGATCAACAATGCACCTTGTAGAAGGAGATCTAGAAGATGCATTCTCTTGGTTACCACAGTCAACCTCTTGCCCTGCACCTCTACTCTTCCACACACTTATGAGAAGTAGCTCATCTATGGTTCCTATGCTCTCTATCTGAGGGGAAATTTAGAATACAGAGGTTAGTGGGATGAACTACAGCATCAGACTCTGCAATTGATCTTTGGGCCACATCTGAAACTCATCCTATCCCTCTTCTACTCTAAATTCCCTTCACCCTTCTGCATTACTTTGGCAGGTCTTAGTGGTGGGATTCAACCCTTCATTCTCAAGGAATGATGATCATGGTCTCCTCCGTCTTCAACTTCTGTACTTGTCTGCTTAGAGTCATGATGGATCAAGGAGGTGAAGGGAGGAAATGAATGGGTCAATTGATTTCTCCATACATTCCTCCTGTTATCCATTGCATAAAAAAGCTCTGCTGTTTAAGCTCAATGATACTTGCCAAGATATGTGACTCCGCTTCTTGCCTCCTGTTTCCTAGGTGCAAGTAATTGTGTCCTGGCAGCAGCTGCAATCTGTAGTTCAGTGGAACTTTTACTGTGTCCCCTGGCAAGAGAATACCTTCTTTGGTGACCAGACTCTCTAAACTTGCAGAGTCCAGAGTTGTGGGGGCACGAATCACAAAATCCCATAATGGGTCACTGGAAGTGATGGTAAGTGAGCCTTACTTCTGATTCTATCCTTTGGTCCTAGGACCCATGTATTCTTCCTGTGTATGGGTGCATGTTAAGTTGCTTCAGTCATGTCTGACTCTGTGAACCTATGGACACACCAGGCTCCTCTGTCCATGGTATTCTCCAGGTAAGAATATTGGAATGGGCTGCCATGCTCTCCTCCAGGGGATCTTCCCAACCCAGGGATCGAACCCGAGTCTCTTACATCTCCTGCCTTGGCAAATGGATTCTTTACCACTAGTGCCACCTGGGAAGTATTCTTACTACTGGATACATAAAACCATATAGGGGTATCTAATTTAATGAATACACTGCATGTGGAAGTATGGCACTCCATTCTTTGAAAGTTTTGCCTTAGATTTCATGCTTCAGTTACACCTTTATAAACCCAGTCCATAATTCTGAGTTCAGCTACTTATGGATGGTGAGGTATATTGATCATGCTACTGCACCTCTTTCATTGTAAAGTTAGTCATCTGGTCAGATGCTATGGTATATGGAATTTTTTGCATATGAGTGGATATCCTGCCAACCTATAAGTAGTAGTGCAGGCTGAGGCTCTGAGAGCAAGAAAAGAAGATCCATACGGAGAATAGCTATCTATTCCTGTGAAGATAAACTGCTGGTCTTTCCAAGATGAAAGGAGCCAAATATATTCAATTTTTTTCCTCAAGAAATAGTGGCATACAGGGGTTTCAGGTTTGATTCCTACTGCTGAATGTTTGGACATTCAGAGGCCATGTTAGATTAGTTTTGGGAAGTGGGTATCCATGCTAGTAGGACCTTGTACACTCTGCCACTGTGGCTTCTATGTTGATGTGTCCATTGTTCAAGTGTGATCTGGCGGATGATGAAGTCTAGTTAATATCAATCAGTACAGTCATTGTGGGCTTCCCTTACCATATTCTTTAGATGGTAAAGAATATGCCTGCAATACAGGAGACCTGGGTTCGATCCTTGGGTAAAGAAGATTCCCTATAGAAGAGAATAGTTACCCACTCCAGTATTCTTTACTGGAGAATTCCATAGACAGAGGAGACTGGTGGGCTATAGTCTGGGGGGTCATAAAGAGTTGGACACCACTGAGTGACTAACATTACTACTATAGTCATTTTGAGTACTTGGCTGTTCAGTGCCTCTCTGTGATGGATGTTTTCTTGTGAGCATTACTATGTGATTCAAAAAATTTTATACACTGTGTTTCCACTCTTATGTTCATCTACCTGCCTATATTAACTAAATTCAAAACTCACTATGAGTAAAGCTTTCCTAGTTGCCATTGTAACATTGTTGTTTGCTGTAGTAATTGTGATCTGGCATTTGGCAGATAAGCATTGCCCTACTCTGTTATTTCAGGACTTTACCAACCCCATGGATACTAACCAGCCCAGTTCTGTGACCGTTTCTCCTATCATCGTCCCTAGTCTGCAGAGGAGACCCACCACTATATTTCTTAGTGCGGTTGGTACCCCTCTGTCCAGCATATTCCTGTGACATTGGTGAATGGTCTATCCTCTGGGTCATTCATATCATCCTCAGCTTGGTCCTTTGGCATATTGGAATATAGTCATTTCATTCTGCTCACCTCCCTGAAACTTTGTATTTCTTCCTCTATTTTATGTGAGGGAGCCTTAGTCATCTCCACTTCTTCATCATGGGACATTGTTTTCTCTATGCTTATAAGAACCACCATCAGAAAAGAGGTCCTTCATTCCCTGGGATATTTGCTAGGATATTACAGCCCATTTCCCAAATAATTGCTCACAGGATAACTAATTCTTGCATATCCAGTCTTACATTCCAGCCTCTTTAGATAAAACACTCCCCAAGTCCTATCTGAGGAATACTCACTGGATCTTGCAGAACACAGGTTATTTTTGTAACTCTTTATGACTTCTTTTCTTTCTTTGAAGGCCCAACATGTTCTCAGCTGGATTACTCTCGGATTCAATCTGTTATCATCCTGACAATCAGTAGAAGAGATGTGGGTAGTTTCTGAGAAGATTCATTGGTTGCTTTGTGAAAAATAGTTCTTATCATTGTCCTCTAGCACAGGGGAAGTGCTAGGTTTTACAGAAGAAAGCTAGGCCATGTTTTCAGGCCCACAGAATCTTATTGGGTCCACCAACTGTAGACCCAACAGCATTAGAGGAATATGTCCACATATGCCCATTTAAAGGTTCAGAGTTTTCAGGGGGTTTTGTTTGTTTGTTTGTTTGTTTTTTCCTATCAAGGCCTTGACTTTTCCATAACTGACCTGCCTTCAGTGAAAGTTCTGTAACATAACAATTAGATATTCAGCCTGTCACTCATTTTTGTCTCCCCTTCTACCTAAGAGCTAAGTACTTCAAAATGACCAGAGGCCCTATGGCTGTAACACTTAGGCATTAATTACTTGTTAATGGTCCTTAGTCTCTTTTTATCCTTTTACAGAGTGTCAGTATGACTTATCATTAACCAGCCAGCTCTGCTATTCTTGTAGGCATTTGCTCTGGTCTAAATATTTGTGTTCCCCCAAAATGCATGTTGAAATCCAAATGCCCAGTGCTATGGAGTTGTGGCCTTTGGGAGGTGATTAGGTCATCAGGGTAAAGCCCTCAAGAATAAGATTAATTATCTGGTGAAAGAGGCCCAAGAGAACTACTTTGTCCCTTTTGCCACGTGAGGCTCAGTCAGAAATCTCCAACCTGGAACAAGACTCTCACTCTACCATGCCGGCACACTGATTTTTTTTTTTTTTTATTTCCTTTATTTATTTTTTTTCCAGTGGGTTTTGTCATACATTTTTATGAATCATCCCTAGATTTACACGTATTCCCCATCCCTATCCCCCCTCTCACCTCCCTCTCCACCCGATTCCTCTAGGTCTTCCCAGTGCACCAGGCCCGAGCACTTGTCTCATGCATCCCATGTCTCATGCATCCCACCTGGGCTTTTGAACTCTGTGGGAGAAGGTGAGGGTGAGATGTTTCGAAAGAACAGCATGTATATTATCTACGGCACACTGATTTTGAGCTTACAGTTTCCAGAATTGTGAGAACTAAATTTCTGTTGTTTAAATGGTACTCCATCTGTGGTACTTTGCTATAGCAGCATAATAGGACTAAGACTTTTCAAACGCTTACATCATTATATTCTACATTGTCCCAATGGCTATTGGGACGTTTTCTTAAGCCAATCATGGTAAAATATTTAGCGATTGAGTCACCATCTTGTCCCAGTGACTATATGTGATTGCCTACTAACTAGTTATTTTCTTTGCTCTCAGGTGGTAGATAAGACAGTTCCAAATCCATATCTTACCACTTGCTTTCTTGGACTTCGCTTGGCCCCACTTTTGCCAGTCTGGGTCATTTGAGAAGCAAATGCCAAAACACAAAACAGGATTGCTTATGAAATAAATTTTATTAGGATGTGTATCTGTGAGGGGAAAATGAGGAAAGAAAACTAGAAGAAGCTCAGAGAGCCATTAAACCATTATCTCCTTCCCTCTTTGCTATTATATCTCTGAGCTCATACCATAGATCTGGGTTACCAATGTATTGTCTTCAGGCCAAATCCAGTCTGTGGTCTATTCTTATACAATACAAGAGTGGAGAATATTTTTTTACATTTTTAAATGCTTGAAAAAAATCAAACAAAAAAATTTAGTTACATGTGCAGTTATATAAAGTTCAAATTTCAGTGTTCATAAATAGCTTCATTGGAACACAATTACTCTCATTCATTTCCATATTGTCTGTGGCAGCTTTCATGCTACAGGCAGAGTTGAGTAGTGACACAGACTATATGGTCATGAATCTAAAATATTTACTACTTGGTCCTTTACAGGAAAAAAAAAAAAAAAAAACTTTGCTGATTCCTGGATTAGATATTCTTTCATTGGTCCACTTGGCTCCAGCAACACTCAGGGCCCTAAGATTGGCCATCCTTTCTGCTTGAAATATTCTTCATTCAGATATGAGCATGACTCCCTGCCTTACCTCCTTCTAGGCCTTGAGTCAAATGCCACCTTCTCATTGAGACCTACTCTGGTTATTTTATTAAAAATGGAAATCTGCCAACCCTATATTCCTTTCCAACTCCCCTTGCCTTGCTCCATTTTTTTTTTCATAGCACATATCATATTTTAATGTTAATAATTAACTTATTTATTATGTTTGTTTTTATTGCCCATCTCTCTATCTCTCTTCACTAGAACATAAGCACCATAAGGCAAACATCCTTGTATGTTCACTGATACATCCTGAGCTCCTAGAAGAATGTCTGGAATATAGTAAGTGCTCAATAAATATTTGATGAATGAAAGGAGAATAAAAAGGAGTCTGGAAAAGCTAGTCAGATTCAGCAACAGGCAGGAGATCTAGTGGTATTACTGATACACCAGGAAGCCCTCCTTTTAAAGATGAGAAAATGGGGGCAGAGGAATTAGAAATCACAACCCCATCAACTTTAGTCTGAAAAAAAATTCATATTTCTTTTCATTCTACATTTATTTTAAAATATTCAGGTGGGTTAGATTTGAGGGGATTATACTGAACGAAATTGTATTCATTAGCCCTTCAGTGCAGTCAGCTGATGTGAGTTCCAGAAAGTCTTTTAATAAAAAATGCACATATCAGCCAAGCCTCTGTGATTTCGACATTCAAAATTCTTTCCTTTGATTGAAAATATACTGAGTAGTTCTTACAAAGTGTACATATTCTAGGGAATAATATTAAATATTTATTAGTCATACAAAATATATTATGAATTTGTTTTTCTTCCTGGTACCATTCTCAGAACTGGGTACCCAGAAAGGGAAATGTTGATGGTTAAAATGGGCTGGGTGGAGGTGAGGGATAGTAAAGGCAAAAAGTTTTGGAATCTAGACCACTTCTCATGGGAAAAAGCTTGAACGATGTACTCTGATTCTAGACAATCAGGGCACCTTAATAAATAACAACAATGGGTACTTGGAAGTGAAGAGACAAGGAAGAGAAAGTGACTAGAAAGGGACAAGAAAGGCCACAGATCTACTATGTCTTTTGGGTTTTCTAATATTGACCAAACGCTGTGAATGATATTCCTTCAATAAACTATTTTCATGCAGAAAAGGATAAACGATTTCTAGTAATAACCCTCTACATTGAGCGAAGATTTGCTCAAATGTGAATAGAAATGTGGTCAGGTTAGACACAGCTGGGTTCAAATTCCTATTTTGCTGCTGACTATCTATAACCTTGAAGCAAGTGACACTCCAGAGTGTCTGTGAGCCTCAGTTTTCTCATCTATGAAATTGGAATATAAATACTTAACCTGGAGGGTTCATATGAGTATTAGACAAGATAATAAATGGTAATAAAACACTTAGCACATAGCACATGCATTTTAGTGGTTGAATGTTGAATGACCATATGGACTCATATTCTGTGTCTTCTACTTAGAGGCTGTAATGAATTTGGGGAGGTTTCCTGACCTCTTAGCCTTAAGTCCCTCATCTGTAAATTGGAGATAGAAATGCCATGTAAATTTATTATTTGTTTAGAGATTAACTGAGATAGTGCATTGAAACCTTTAGTATGATGCCTGACACATAGTATTGGGTTGGCCAAAAAGTGCATTTGGATTTTTCCATACCATATTACTATCTTCATTTTCCATACCATCTTCATTGGAAGGACTGATGATGAAGCTGAAACTCCAATGCTTTGGCCACTTGATGCGAAGAACTGACTCATTGGAAAAGACCCTGACACTGGGAAAGATTGAAGCCAAGAGGAGATGGGACAACAGAGGATGAGATGGTTGGATGGCATCACCGACTCCATGGACATGAGTTTGAGCAAGCTCTGGTCATTGGTGATGGACAGGGAAGTCTGGTGTGCTGCAATCTATGAGGTCGCAAAGAGTCAGACACAACTGAGTGACTGAACTGAACTGATAACATCTTAGAAAATCCCTGAAGGAAATTTTGGCCAGCCCATTATATTATATTTTGTTATGTTAATGAAGATATCCTTTTCATTATTCTTTGCACATAAATGGAAGCAGTTGATGAACACTATTCTGTATTTTGTTTTAGAAGGCAGTTCATAGCATAACGTTAGTTTATCCTTTCTCACAGCTGCATAATGTTCCACAGAATAGATATATCACAAAGTTTTGTTTTTGTTTGTTTGGTTTATTTTTTGTTTGTTTGTTTGTTTTACTTTACAATATTGTAGTGGTTTATGCCACACACTGGTGTGAATCCTCCATGGGTGTACATGTGTCCCCCATCCTGAACCCCCTTCCTACATCCCTCCCATCCCATCCCTCAGGGTCATTCCAGTGCACTGGCCCTAAGCGCCTTATCCCATGCATCTAACCTGGACTGGTGAACTATTTCACATAAGGTAATAACATGTTTCAATGCTATTCTCTCAAATCACCCCACCCTTGCCTTCTCCCACAGAGTCCAAAATTTGTTCTTTACATAGGTGTCTCTTTTGCTGTCTCACATATGGAGTCATCATTGCCATCTTTCTAAATTCTATATAAATGCATTAATATACTGTATTGGTGTTTTTCTTTCTGACTTACTTCACTCTGGATAATAGGCTCCAGTTTCATCCACCTTATTAGAACTGATTTAAAAGCATTTTTTCATAGTTAAGTAATATTCCACTGGGGATATGTAACACTGCTTTCTTATCCATTCATCTGCTGATGGACATCTAGGTTGCTTCCATGTCCAGGTTATTGTAAACAGTGCTGCAATGAACATTGGGGTACACGTGTCTCTTTCCCTTCTGGTTTACTCGGTGGGTGTGCCCAGCAGTGGGATTGCTGGGTCACATGGCAGTTCTATTTTCACTTTTTTAGGGAATCTCCACACTGTTCTCTATAGTGGCTGTACTATGTTGCATTCCTACAAACAGTGTAAGAGGGTTCCCTTTTCTCTGCACCTTCTCCAGCATTGATTGTTTTTATACTTTTTGATAGCAGCCATTCTGACTGGCATGAGATGGTACCTCATTGTGGTTCTGATTTGCATTTCTATGATAATGAGTGATGTTGAGCATCTTTTCATGTGTTTGTTAGCCATCTGTATGTCTTATTTGGAGAAATGTCTGTTTAGTTCTTTGGCCCATTTTTTTATTGGGTCGCTTATTTTTCTGGAGTTGAGTTCCATGAGCTGTTTATATATTTTGAGATTATTTATCAGTTACTTAATTTGCTATTATTTTCTCCCATTCTGAAGGCTGTCTTTTCATCTTTCTTAAAGTTTCCTTCGTTGTGCAAAAGCTTTTAAGTTTAATTAAGTCCCATTTGTTTATTTTTGCTTTTATTTCCATTTCTCTGGGAGGTGGGTCATAGAGGATTCTGCTATGATTTATGGCAGAGACTGTTTTGCCTATGTTTTCCTCTAGGAGTTTTATAGCTTCTGGTTTTACACTTAGATTTTCAATCCATTTTGACTTTATTTATTTATTGTCTCTTCTGTATGGTGTTAGGAAATGTTCTAGTTTCATTCTTTTACAAGTGGTTGCCCAGTTTTCCCAGCACCACTTGTTAAAGAGATTGTCTTTTCTCCATTGTATATTCTTGCATCCTTTGTCAAAGATAAGGTGTCCATAGGTCCATGGATGTATCTGGGCTTTCTATTTTGTTCCATTGATCTATATTTCTGATGTTGTACAAGTACAATACTGTTTTGACGACTGTAGCTTTGTAGTATAGTCTGAAGTCAGGCAGGTTGATTCCTCCAGTCCATTCTTCTTTCTCAAGATATTTTTGGCTATTCGAGGTTTTTTTGTACTTCCATAGATATTGTGAAATTATTTGTTCTAGTTCTATGAAAAATACCGTTGGTAGCTTGATAGGGATTGCATTGAATTTATAGATTGCTTTGGGTAGAATACCCATTTTCATTATATTGATTCTTCCCATCCATGACCATGGTATATTTCTCCATCTATTTGTGTCCTCTTTGATTTCTTTCATCAGTGTTTTATAGTTTTATTTATATAGGTCTTTTGTTTCTTTAGGTGGATTTATTCCTCAGTATTTTATCCTTTTTCTTGCCATGGTGAATGGAATTTTTTCCTTAATTTCTCTGTTTTCACGTTGTTAGTGTTTAGAAATGCAAGGGATTTCTGTGTGTTAATTTTATATCCTGCAACTTTAGTATATTCATTGATCAGCTCTAGTAGTTTTCTGGTGGTGTCTTTAGGGTTTTCTATGTAGAGGATCATGTCATCTGCAAACAGTGAGAGTTTTACTTCTTTTCCAATCTGTATTTGTTTACTTCTTTTTGTGCTCTGATTGCTGTGGCCAAAACTTCCAAAACTATGTTGAATAGTAGTGGTGAGAGTGGGCACCCTTGTCTTGTTTCTGACTTTAGGGGAAATATCACCTTTGAGGATAATATTTGCTGTGGCTTTATCAAATATGTCTTTTATTATGTTGAGGTATGTTCCTTCTATGCCTGCTTTCTAGAGGTTTTTTTTTTTTTCTTTTTCTTTTTCTTTTTTTTTAATCATAAACGGATGCTGAATTTTGTCAAAGGCTTTCTCTTCATTTGTTGATATATTCATAAGGTTTTTAACTTTCAGGTGGTTAATGTTGTGTATCACATTCTTTGATTTTCAAATATGGAAGAATCTTTGCAACCTGGGATAAAGCCCATTTGTCATGATGTTGGATTCTGTTTGTTAGAATTTTGTTGAGGATTGTTAAATCTATGTTCATCTGTGATATTGGCCTGCAGTTTCTTTTTTTGTGTGTGTGTGGCATCTTTGTCTGGTTTTGGTATCAGGCTGATGGTGGCCTCATTGAATGTGTTTTGAAGTTTACCTTCCTCTACAAATTTCTGGAAGAGTTTGAGTAAGATAGGTGTTAGCTCTTCTCTCAAATTTTGATAGAATTCACCTGTGAAGCAATCTGGTCCTGGGCTTTTGTTTGTTGGAACATTTTTATTGCAGTTTCGATTTATGTGCTTGTGATGTGTCTGTTAAGATTTTCCATTTCTTCCTGGCTCAATTTTGGAAAGTTATACTTTTGTAAGAATTTGTCCATTTCTTCCAAGTTGTCCATTTTATTGACATATAGTTGCTGATAGTAGTCTCTTATGATCCTTTGTATTTCTGTGTTGTCTGTTGTGATTTCTACATTTTCATTACTAATTATATTGATTTGATTTTTCTCTCTTTGTTTCTTGATGAGTCTGGCTAATGGTTTGTCTATTTTATTTATCTTCTCAAAGAGCCAGCTTTTAGTTTTCTTGACTTTTGCTATAGTCTACTTTGTTTCTTTTTCATTTATTTTCTTCCTAATTTTTATGATTTCTTTCCTTGTACTAACCCTGGGGTTCTTTATTTCTTCATTTATAGTTGCTTTGGGTGTAGAGTTAGGTTATTTATTTGATTTTTCTCTTATTTTTTGAAGTAAGCTTGTGTTGCTATGAACCTTCCCCTTAGCACTGCCTTTACTGAATACCATGGTTTTGGGTATTTTTTTTTTTTTTCATTTTCATTCATTTCATGCAGATTGTGATTTCCTTTGTGATTTCTTCTGGAATTTGTTGTTTATTCAGAAGCATGCAGTTTAGCCACCATATGTTTATATTTTAATAGTATTTTTTTTTCCTCTAGTTGACATCGAATCTTACCACATTGTGATCAGAAAAGATGCTTGGAATGATTTGAATTTTTTTGAATTTACCAAGGCTAGATTTGTGGACTAGGATGTGATTAACCTTGGAGAAGGCTCCGTGTGCAATTGAGAAAAAGGTGAAATTCATCTATGTTTGGGGGTGAAATGTCCTATAGATATCAATTAGGTCTAATTGGTCAATTGCATCATTTAAAGTTTGTCTTTCCTTGCTAATTTTCTGTTTAGTTGATCTATCCATAGATGTGAGTGGGAGTATTAAAGACTCAGAAAGTGGGGGCACTCCTTAGGTGACAGAGGAATAGGATGGGGAGACCACTTTCTCCCCCACAAATTCATCGAAAGTACATTTGAATGCTGAGCAAATTCCACAAAACAACTTCTGAATGCTGGCAGAGGACATCAGGCAACCCAAAAGGCAGCCCATTGTCTTCGACAGGAGGTAGGACAAAATATAAAAGATAAACAGAGAGACAAAAGAGTTAGGGATGGAGGCCCATCCCAGCAAGGGAGACTTAAAAGCAGAGAAGTCCCCAACAACAGGAAACGCTCTCACTGGTGGGACTGTGGGGAGTTTTGAAACCCCAGAGGGCAACATAACAGGGAAGAAAAATAAATAAATAAATAAAACCCAGCGCTTACATGCCTAATGGCAATTTGTAGCAGAGAAGTAGCCCCAAAGCACGCATCAGCCTCCAGCAAGAAGCGGCTGAACAGGGAAGCATGGACTGCATTGCTTAGGTTAAGGACCTGGCTGGAATTCCTCGAGGGCAATCTGAGGGAACTAAGGTGAGATAGAAACCAAAACTGTGGTTTGGGTTTTCCAGAGAGGAAAAAAAAAAAAAAAAATGAGAGAAAGAGAGAACTTTCCTGTGAAAAACTCTAACCTAAGGCACTGCCGGGTCTGTACACAGAACAAAGGACTGAGCAAATACCAGAGGAGATCTAGCCCGCTGCGGACTGGCCCATCCCCCACCAGGGGCAGAAAGGCATGCAGGCGACAGCCAGAGCTGGAGGGAGACGGGCAATCTCAGTGCCAGAGCCAGCATCCTCCACCAAACTGTGAGCAGGCCCCCAGTTGCTAACCAAGTCTTCCAGGGATCCTGGATGGTTGACATCTGCCAGGATGGTTGCAGCCAGAGATCAGCTCCCCAGAAGAGAAACACGGCACACCTGAGACAGCGCTCCTGCTGCACACCCAGGAAACCAAGCAGCTGGGATGGGAGAGGTGATAACACGCCCCAGCAAACCTGGGAAGAGTGCGCTCACGAAGCACCTGGTTGCCTGAACTGCTTGGTCCTGGGAAGGGCACAAAATGCAGGCCCAACAGAGTCTGTGCCTTTGTGGAGTACCCCAGAACCTGAATGTGAATGGCTTAGACCTGGGAAGTGCACCCAACCCAGGGTGCACTTTAGACAGCTCCCCTGCAGAGAAACCTGGAGCCTGAGCAGTTTAGACTGGGAAAGTACACATGCCATGAGTGAGGGCAAACCCCATGAGGCCCAGACACTGCGAGCACTCCCCACAGATGTCAGTGATATTGTTTGCAGTGTTCCTCCCTCCCCAAAGGACAACTGAACAAGTGAGCGTAATTAAGTTACCACCTCCGCCCCCTTGTGTCAGGGTAGAAATTAGACACAGAAGAGACTTGCAAACAGAAGAAGCCAAAATAAACAGAGGGAACCGCTTTAGAAGGGACAGGTGCAACAGATTAAAACACTGTCAGTTCAGTTCAGTCACTCAGTCTTATTCGACTCTTTGCGACCCCATGAATCACAGCATGCCAGGCCTCCCTGTTCATCACCAACTCCCAGAGTTTACTCAAACTCATGTCCATTGAGCCGGTGATACCATCTAGGCATCTCATCCTCTGTCGACCCCTTCTCCTCCTGCCCCCAATCCCTCCCAGCAACAGGGTCTTTTCCAATGAGTCAACTCTTCACATGAGGTGGCCAACGCATTGGAGTTTCAGCCTCAGCATCAGCCCTTCCAATGAATATTCAGGACTGATTTCCTTTAGGATTGACTGGTTGGATCTCCTTGCTGTCCAAGGGATTCTCAAGAGTCTTCTCCAACACCACAGTTCAAAAGCATCAATTTTTCAGCACTCAGCTTTCTTCACAGTCCAACTCTCACATCCACACATGACCATATGGAAAAAATCATAGCTTTGACTAGACGGACCTTTGTTGGCAAAGTAATGTCTCTGCTCTTTAATATGCTATCTAGATTGGCCATAACTTTCCTTCCAAGGAGTATGCATCTTTTAATTTCATGGCTTCATCTGCACTGCACCATCTGCAGTGATTTTGGAGCCCAAAAAAATAAAGTCTGACACTGTCTCCACTGTTTCCCCATGTTTTTGCAATCAAGCGATGGGACCAGATGCCATGATCTTAGTTTTCTGAATGTTGAGCTTTAAGCCAACTTTTCCACTCTCCTCTTTCACTTTCATCAAGAGTCTTTTTAGTTCCTCTTCACTCTCTGCCATAAGGGTGGTGTCATCTGCATATCTGAGGTTATTGATATTTCTCCCAGCAATCTTGATCCCAGCTTGTGCTTCTTCCAGCCCAGCGTTTCTCGTGATGTGCTCTGCATATAAGTTAAATAAGCAGGGTGACAATATACAGCCTTGATCTACTCCTTTTCCTATTTGGAACCAGTCTGTTGTTACATGTCCAGTTCTAACTGTTGCTTCCTGACCTGCATGCAGGTTTCTCAAGAGGCAGGTCAATTGGTCCAGTATTCCCATCTCTTGAAGAATTTTCCACAGTTTATTGTGATCCACATAGTCAAAGGATTTGGCATAGTCAGTAAAGCAGAAATATATGTTATTCTGGAACTCTTGCTTTTTCGATGATCCAGCGGATGTTGGCAACTTGATCTCTGGTTCCTCTGCCTTTTCTAAAACCAGCTTGAACATCTGGAAGTTCACTGTTCACATATTGCTAAAGCCTGGCTTAGAGAATTTTGAGCACTTCTTTACTAGCATGTGAGATGACTGCAATTGTGCAATAGTTTGAGCAATATTTGGCATTGCCTTTCTTTGGGATTGGAATGAAAACTGATCTTTTCCAGTCCTGTGGCTACTGTTGAGTTTTCCAAATTTGCTGGCATATTGAGTGCAGCACTTTCACAGAATCAGCTTTCAGGATTTGAAATAACTCAACTGGAATTCCATCACATCCACTACATTTGTTCACAGTGATGCTTTCTAAGGCCCACTTGACTTCACATTCCAAGATGTCTGGCTCTAGGTGAGTGATCATACCATCATGATTATGTGGGTCGTGAAGATCTTTTTTGTACAGTTCTTCTGTGTATTCTTGCTGCCTCCTCTTAATATCTTTTGCTCTTGTTAGGTCTATACCATTTCTATCCTTTATCGAGCCCAACTTTGCATGAAATATTCCCTAAGTATCTCTAATTTTCTTGAAGAGATTTCTAGTTTTTCCCATTCTGTTGTTGTCCTCTATTTCTTTGCATTGATTGCTGAGGAAGGCTTTCTTATCTTTCCTTGCTATTCTTTGGAACTCTGCATTAAAATGGGTATATCTTTCCTTTTCTCCTATGCTTTTCACTTCTCTTCTTTTCACAGCTATGTGTAAGACCTCCTCAGACAACCATTTTGCCTTTTTGCATTTCTTTTCCATGGGGATGGTCTTGATCCCTGTCTCCTGTACAATGCCACTATCCTCTGCCCATAGATCATCAGGCATTCTGTCTATCAGATCTAGTCCCTTAAGTCTATTTCTCACTTTCACTGTATAGTCAGAAGGGATTTGATTTATGTCAAACCTGAATTTTCTGATGGTTTTCCCTAGTTTCTTCAATATTAGTCTGAATTTGGCAATAAGGAATTCATGATCTGAGCCACAGTCAGCTCCCGGTCTTGTTTTTGGTGACTGTATAGAGTTTCTACATCTTTGGCTGTAAATAATATAATCAATCTGATTTCAGTGTTGACCATCTGGTAATGTCCATGTGTAGATTCTTCTTTTGTGTTGCTAGAAGAGGGTGTTTGCTATGACCCACGTGTTCTCTTGGAAAGACTCTATTAGTCTTTGCCCTACTTCATTCTGTATTCCAAGGTCAAATTTGCCTATCACTCCAGGTGTTTCTTGACTTCCTACTCTTGCATTCCAGTCCCCTATAATGAAAAGGACATCTTTTTTGGGTGTTAGTTCTAAAAGGTTCTGTAGGTCTTCATAGAACCATTCAACTTCAGCTTCTTCAGGGTTACTGGTTGGGCATAGGCTTGGATTACCATGATATTGAATGGTATGCATTGGAAATTAACAGAGATCATTCTGTCATTTTTGAGATTGCATCCAAGTACTGCATTTCAGACTCTTGTTGACCATGATGGCTACTCCATTTCTTCTAAGGGATTCCTGCCCACAGTAGTAGATATAATGGTCATCTGAGTTAAATTCACCCATTCCAGTCCATTGTAGTTCGCTGATTCCTAGAATGTTGACATTCACTCTTGCCATCTCCTGTTTGACCACTTCCAATTTGCTTTGATTCATGGACCTAACATTCCAGGTTCCTATGAAATATTGCTCTTTACAGCATCGGACCTTGCTTCTGTCACCAGTCACATCCACAACTGGGTATTATTTTTGCTTTGGCTCTATCCCTTCATTCTTCCTGGAGTTACTTCTCCACTGATCTCCAGCATATTGGGCACCTACCGACCTGGGGAGTTCCTCTTTTAGGATCCTATCATTTTGTCTATTCATACTGTTCATGGGGTTCTCCAGGCAAGAATACTGAAGTGCTTTGCCATTAGCTTCTCCAGTGGACCACATTCTGTCAGACATCTCCACCATGACCCGTCCGTCTTGGGTAGCCCCACACGTCATTGCTTAGTTTCACTGAGTTAGACAAGACTGTGGTCCATGTGATCAGATTGTCTAGTTTCCTGTGATTATGGTTTCAGTGTGTCTGCCCTTTGATGCCCTCTTGCAACACCTACTGTCTTACTTGGGTTTCTCTTACTTTAGACGTGGGGTATCTCTTTATGGCTTTTCCACCAAAATGCAATCGCTGCACCTTACCTTGGACGAGGGATATCCCTCACAGCCGCCCCTCCTGATCTTGAACGTGGAATAGCTCCTCTCGGCCCTCCTACACCCTCACAGCCACCACTCCTTGGACGTGGGGTTGCTTCTCCCTGCCGCTGCCCCTGACCTTGGGCGAGGGGTAGCTCCTCATGGTCACGCCTCTGAGTGGTCCATTGCAGCTGGACAAACAGAAGAAGCCCAAAAAAACAGAGGGAACAGCTCTGGAAGTGACAGGTGCAACAGATTAAAACCCTGTAGTTAGCACTATATACATTGGAAGGGGCCTATAGACCTTGAGAGGAAGTATAAGCTGGAACAAGGAACTATCTGAAACTGAACTGATGCCACAGTGAACTCAGCAGCTCCAGAGAAATCCTGGATATATTTTACTAGTATAATTTTGTAAATTTTTAATTTTTTAAGAGAGGGAGGTGGGAGGGGGGATCGGGATGGGGAATACATGTAAATCCATGGCTGATTCATGTCAATGTATGACAAAAACCACTACAATATTGTAAAATAATTAGCCTCCAACTAATAAAAATAAATTGAAAAAATTAAGCCTTTTATTACTCCTTTAACTTTCATTTTTATAACCTATTACCTTGCAAAAAAAAACCCCTGATTTTTAAAGTAAATTATATATGTATATATATTTTATAATTTTTGTGATTTTGTTTTGTATTTTTAATATTGTATTTTTGAGAGTCTAACCTCTACTCTAGATTTTTACTCTTTGCTTTTTGGTATTTGTTATAAATTTTTTTACTGTTAAGAACCCAATGTTCAGTACCCATTTTTACTTAGGAGTGTAATTACTGGCTTAATTGCCCTCTCCCCCTTTTGACTCTCCTTTTTCTCCCCCAGGTCACCTCTATCTCCTCCCTCCCCCTTTTCTTCTCTACCCAAATCTGCAAATCTCTTTGTGTGTTCTGGGCTGTGGAGAACACTTAGGGAACTGATTACTGACTAGATCTGTGTCTCTCCTCTTGATTCCGCCTTTTCTCCTCCTGGTCACCTCTAACTCCTTCCTCCCTCTTCTCGTCTCTATGTAACTCCGTGAACTTCTCTGAGGGGTCCAGACTGTGGAGAGCACGTAGGGAATTGATTACTGCCTAGCTTGCTCTCTCCCATTTGATTCCCCCTCTTCTACTCCTGGTCACCTCTAACTCCTTCCTTCCTTTACTCTTCTTCATGTAACTCTGTGAACTTCTCTGGGTGTCCCTCACTGTGGAGAATCTTTTCACCATTAACCTAGATTTTTTATCATGGGTGCTCTATGGATGGAGAAGTCTTGCAGTTACTGTAAGAATAAGACTGAAAACTAGAGGCAGGAGACTTAAGTCAAAACCTGAGAACACCAGAGTACTCCTGACTCCAGGGAACATTAATTGATAAGAACTCATCCTAAAGCCTCCATATGACACTGAAACCAAGCACCACCCAGGAGCCAACAAGTTCCAGAGCAAGACATACCACACTAATTCTCCAACAACGCAGTAATATACACTGAGTTTCAATATACAGGCTGCCCAAAGTCACACCAAACTCATAGACATCTCAAAACACACTCTTGGACACTTCATTGCACTCCAGAGATTAAAAATCCAACTTCACCCACCAGAACACCACCACAAGCTTCCTTAACCAGGAAACCTTGAGAAACCACCAGTCCAACCCCACCCATGACAAGGAACCTCCACAATATAGAAGAACCACAAACTGCCAGAATACAGAAACACCACCCGAAACACAGCAATCTAAACAAGGTGAAAAGGTAAAGAAATACTCAGAAGGTAAAGGTACATGATAAAATCCCACCAAACCAAACAAAACAGGAAGAGGTAGGGAGCCTGAATGAAAAAGAATTCAGAATAATGATAGTAAAAATAATCCAAAATCTTGAAAACAAAATGGAGTTACAGATAAATATCCTGGAGACAAGGATTGAGATGATGTAAGAAAGGTATAATAAGGAGCAAGAATAAATAAAACAGAGTCAATCAAAAATGAATAATACAATAAATGAGATCAAAAACATTCTGGAGGGAACCAACAGTAGAATAATGGAGATAGAAGTACGATAAGTGAAGTAGAAGATAGAATGGTAGAAATAAATGAAGCAGAGTGGAAAAAAGAAAAAAAAAAGAATTAAAAGAAACGAGGACAGCCTCAGAGACCTCTGGGACAATGTTAAACACCCCAACATTCAAATCATAGGAGTACCAGAAGAAGACAAAAAGAGGCCATGAGAAAATACTTGAGGAGATAATAGTTGAATACTTCCCTACAATGGGGAAGGAAATAGTCACCCAATCCCAAAGAAACTCAGAGAGTTACAAATAGGATACACCCAAAGCAAAACAACCCAAGACACATATTAATCAAAATAACAAAGATGAAACACAAATAATAAATATTAAGAGCAGCAAGGGGAAAAAAAAAACAAACAAAAAAAAGAAAACAAATAAACAACAAAGGGATTCCCACAAATATAACAACTGATCTTTCAATAGAAACACTTTAGGCCAGAAAGGAATGGCAGGACACACGTAAAGCTAAGAAAGAGAAAAACCTACAACCCAGATTAGTGCACCCAGCAAGGATCTCATTCAAATATGAAGGAGAAATCAAAAGCTTTACAGACAAGCAAAATCTGAGAGAATTCAGCACCACCAAACCAGCTCTTCCACAAATGATAAAGGATCTTCTCTAGACAGAAAACACAGAAAAAGGATATAACTTTTAACCCAAAAGAACAAAGTAAATTTCAATGGGATCATACTTAATAATTATCTTAAATGTAGATGTGTTGAATGCCCCAACCAAAAGACAAATACTGGTTGAATGGATAAAAAAAGGGAACCTGTATATATGCTGTCTACAAGAGACCCACCTCAAAACAAGGGACACATACAGACTGAAATTGAATGGTTGGAAAAAGATATTTCATGAAAATAGAGATGAAAAGAAAGCAGGAGTAGCAATACTTATACCAGATAAAATAGACTTTGAAATAAAGTCCGTGAAAAGAGACAAAGAAGGACACTACATAATGATCAAAGGATCAATCAAAGAAGAATATATAACAATTATAAATATATATGCACCCAGCATAGGAGCATCACAAAATGTAAGGCAAATGCTAACAGTTATGAAAGGGGAAATTAACAGTAACACAATAATAGTGGGAGACATTAATATCCCACTCACACCTATGGATAGATCAACTAAACAGAAAATTAACAAGGAAACACAAACTTTAAATGATACAATGGAACAGTTAGATGTAATTAATATATATAGGATATTTCACCCCAATACAATGATTTTCATCTTTTTCTCAAATGCACATGGAAACTTCTGCAGAATAGACTACTTCCCCAGCTATAAAACTAGCCTTGGTAAATTCAATAAAATTGAAATCATTCCAAGCATCTTTTCTGGCCACAATGAAGTAAGACTAGATATCAATTATAAGACAAAAATTATTAAAAATTCCAACATATGGAGGCTGAACAACACTCTTCTGAAGAACCAACAAATCACAGAAGAAATCAAAAAATAAATAAAAACATGCATTAAAATGAATGAAAATGAAAACACAAAAACCCAAAACCTATGGGACACTGTAAAAGCAGTGCTAAGGGGAAGGTTCATAGCAATACAGACTTACCTCAAGAAACAAGAAAAAAAGTCAAATAAATAACCTAAATCTACTACTAAAGCAACTATAAAAGGAAGAAATGAAGAACCCCAAGGTTAGTAGAAGGAAAGACATAAAAACTAAGGCAGAAATAAATGCAAAAGAAACAAAAGAGACCATAGCAAAAATCAACATAGCTAAAAGCTTTGAGAAGATAAATAAAATTGACAAACCATTAGCCAGACTCATCAAGAAACAAAGGGAGAAGAATCAAATCAATATAATTAGAAATGAAAATACAGAAATCACAACAGACAATACAGAAATACAAAGGATTATAAGAGACTACTATCAGCAGCTATATTCCAATAAAATGGACAACTTGGAAGAAATGGAAAAATTCTTATAAAAGCATAACTTTCCAAAACTGAACCAGGAAGAAATAGAAAATCTGAACAGACCCATCACCAGCACAGAAATCGAGACTGTAATAAGAAATCTTCCAGCAAACAAAAGCCAAGGACCAGATGGCTTCACAGGTGAATTCTCCCAAAAATTTTGAGAAGAGCACATACCTATCCTACTCAAACTCTTCGAGAAAATTGCACAGAAAGGTAAGCTTCCAAACTCATTCTATGAGGCCACCATCACCCTAATACCAAAACCAGAAAAAGATGCCAGAAGAAAGAAAACTACAGGCTAATATCAGTGATGAACATAGATGGAAAAATCCTTAACAAAATTCTAGCAAACAGAATCCAACAACATATTAAAAGGATCATACATCATGACCAAGTGGGCTTAATCCCAGGGATGCAAGGATTCTTCAATATCCGCAAATCAATGAATGTGATACATCACATTAACAAATTGAAAGATAAAACTATATGATTATCTCAATAGATGCAGAGAAAGCCCCTAACAAAATCCAACATTCATTATGATTAAAAACTCCAGAAAGCAGGCATAGAAGGAACATACCTCAACATAATAAAAGCTGCATATGAAAAACCCACAGCAAACATTATCCTCAATGGTGAAAAATTGAAAGCCTTTCCCCTAAAAGTCAGGAACAAGATAAGGGTGCCCACTCTCACCACTACTATTCAACATAGTTTTGGAAGTTTTGGCCACAGCAATCAGAGCAGAAAAAAATAAATAAAAGGAATCCAGTTTGGAAAAGAAGAAGTAAAACACTCACTGTTTGCAGATGAAATGATCCTCTACATAGAAAACCCTACCGACTCCAGCAGAAAATTACTAGAGCTGATCAATGAATATAGTAAAGTTGCAGGATACAGAATTAACACACAGAAATCCATTGCATTCCTATACACTAACAATGAGAAAACAGAAAGAGAAATTAAGGAAACAATTCCATTCACCATTGCAATGAAAAGAACAAAACACTTTGAAATATATATACCTAAAGAAATAATAGACCTATAAATAGAAAACTATAAAACACTGATGAAAGAAATCAAAGAGGACACAAATAGATGGAGAAATATACCATGGTCATGGATCAGAAGAATCAATCTGGTTAAAATGTGTATACTACCCAAAGCAATCTATAGATTCAATGCAATCCCTATCAAGCTACCAACGGTATTTTTCACAGAACTAGAACAAATAATTTCACAATTTGTATGGAAATACAAAAAATCTCTAATAGCCAAAACCATCTTGAGAAAGAAGAATGGACTGGAGGAATCAACCTGCCTGACTTCAGACTACACAACAAAGCTACAGTCATCAAGATATTATTGTACTGGCACAAGGACAGAAATATAGATCAATGGAACAAAATAGAAAGCCTAGAGATACATCCACGAACCTATGGACACCTTATCTTTGACAAAGGATGCAAGAATATACAATGGAGAAAAGACAATCTCTTTAACAAGTGGTGCTGGGAAAACTGGTCAACCACCTGTAAAAAAACAAAACTAGAACACTTTCTAATACCATACACAAAAATAAACACAAAAATGGATGAAAGATCTAAACGTAAGATCAGAAGCTTAAAACTCCTAGAGGAAAACATAGGCAAAACACTCTCTTTTTTTTTTTTTTTTTTTTAATTTTTTTATTAGTTGGAGGCTAATTACTTCACAACATTTCAGTGGGTTTTGTCATACATTGATATGAATCAGCCATAGATTTACACTTATTCCCCATCCCGATCCCCCCTCCCATCTCCCTCTCCACCCGATTCCTCTGGGTCTTCCCAGTGTACCAGGCCCGAGCACTTGTCTCATGCATCCCACCTGGGCTGGTGATCTGTTTCAGCATAGATAGTATACATGCTGTTCTTTTGAAACATCCCACCCTCACCTTCTCCCACAGAGTTCAAAAGTCTGTTCTGTATTTCTGTGTCTCTTTTTCTGGCAAAACACTCTCTTAATAAGTCACAGCAGGATCCTCTATGACCCACCTCCCAGAGTAATGAAAATAAAATAAACAAATGGGACCTAATTAAACTCAAAAGCTTTTGCACAATGAAGGAAACTTTGAGCAAGGTGAAAATACAGCCTTCAGAATGGTAAAAAAATAATAGCAAATGAAGTAACTGACAAAGAATTAATCTAAAAAATATACAAGCAACTCCTACAGCTCAATTCCAGAACACTAATGCATATATATGGAATTTAGAAAGATGGTAATGATAACCCTATATGTGAGACAGCAGAAGAGATAGAGATATATAGAACAGTCTTTTGGACTCTGTGGGAGAAGGCGAGGGTGGGATGATTTGAGAAAATAGCACTGAACATGTATATTATCATATGTGAAACAGATCTCCAGTCCAGGTTCAATGCATGAGAGTGGGTGCTCAGAGCTGGTGCACTGGGATGACCCAGAGGGATGGGATGGGGAGGGAGGTGAGAGGGGGGTTCAGGATGGGGAATACATGTACACCCGTGGCTGATTCATGTCAAGGTAGGCAAAAACCACTACAATATTGTAAAGTAATTAGCATCCAATTAAATAAATTAAAAAAAAAAAAAAAAAACAAATAAAGGCTCCCGCAATTATTGGGTTACTGTTAATTTCCCCTTTCATACTTGTTAACATTGCCTTACATATTGTGGTGCTCCTGTGTTGGGTGCATATATATTTATAATTGTTATATCTTATTCTTGGATTGACCTTTGATCATTGTGTAGTGTCCTTTGTCTCTTTTCATGGACTTTATTTCAAAGTCTATTTTATCAGATATGAGTATTGCTACTCCTGCTTTCATTTGGTCTCAATTTGCATGGAATATCTTTTTCCAGTCCATCTCTTTCAGTATGTATGTGTCCCTTGCTTTTTAAGGTGGGTTTCTTGTAGACATCAAATATAGCGGTCTTGTTTTTGCATCCATTCAGCCAGTCTTTGTCTTTTGGTTGGGGCATTCAACCCATTTACATTTAAGGTAATTAATGCCTCCCTGTCCATCACCAACTCCCAGAGTCCACCAAAACCCATGTCTACTGAGTCGGTGATGCCATCCAACCATCTCATCCTCTGTCGTCCCCTTTTCCTCCTCCCCTCAATCTTTCCCAGCATCAGGGTCTTTTCAAATGAGTCAGTTCTTCACATCAGGAGGCCAAAATATTGGAGTTTCAGCTTCAACATCAGTCCTACCAATGAACACCCAGGACTGGTCTCCTTTAGGATGGACTGGTCGGATCTCTTTGCAACCTAAGGGACTCTCAAAAGTCTTCTCCAACATCTCAGTTCAAAAGTATAAATTCTTTGGCATTCAGCTTTCTTTATAGTCCAACTCTCATGTTCATACAGGACCACTGGAAAAACCATAGCCTTAACTAGACAGACCTTTGTTGACAAAGTAATGGCTCTGCTTTTTAATATGCTCTCTAGGTTGGCCATAACTTCATGGGGTCTCAAAGAGTCAGACACGACTGAGCGACTGAACTGAACTGAACTGAACTGATTGATAAGTATGATCCCATTGCCATTTACTTTGTTGTTTTGCATTCAAGTTTATAAGCCTTTTCTGTGTTTCCTATCTAGAAACCCTGATGCTGGGAAAGATTGAGGGTGGGAGGAGAAGGGGACGACAAAGGATGTGATAGTTGGATGGCATCACCGACTCAATGGACATGAGTTTGAGTAAACTCCAGGAGTTGGTGATGGACAGGGATCCCTGGTGTGCTGTAGTCCATGGGATCACAAAAATTCAGACACAACTGAGTGAGTGAACTGAACTGAACTGAACTGTCTAGAGAAGATCCTTTAGCATTTGTTGAAGAGCTGGTTTGGTGGTGCTGAATTCTCTCAGCTTTTGCCTGTCTGTAAAGCTTTTGATTTCTCCTGCATGTTTGAATGAGATCTTTGCTGGGTACAGTAATCTGGGTTGTAGGTTTTTCTCTTTCATTCCTTTATGTATGTCATGCCATTCCCTTCTGGCCTGAAGAGTTCCTAATGAAAGATCAGCTGTTATCCTTATGGGAATCCCCTTGTGTTATGTGTTGCTTTTCCTTTGTTGTTTTTAATATTTGAACTTTATGTTTGATCTTCATTAATTTTATTAATATGTGTCTTGGGGTGTTTTGCCTTGGGTGCATCCTGTTTGGTACTGTCTGGGTTTCTTGGACTTGGGTGGCTATTTCCTTCCCCATTTTAGGGAAATTTTCAAGTATTATCTCCTCAAGTATTTTATAATGGCCTTTCTTTTTGTTTTCTTCTCCTGGGACTCCTATGATTTGAATGTTGGGGTGCTTAACATTATCCCAGAGGTGTCTGAGGTTGTCCTCATTTCTTTTAATTCTTTTTTTTTTCTTTTCCCCTCTATGCTTCATTTATTTCTACCATTCTGTCTTCCACCTCACTTATCTTATACCTGCCTCAGTTATTCTACTGTTAGTTCCCTCTGGAGTGCTTTTGATATCAATTACTGCATTATTCATTATTGATTGATTCTTATTTATTTCTTCTAGCTGCTTGTTAAACATTTCTTGCATCCTCTCAATCCTTGTCTCTAGTCTATTTATCTGTAACTCCATTTTGTTTTGAAGATTTTGTATCATTTTTACTATCATTATTCTGAAATATTTTTCATGTAGACTCCTTATCTCCTCTTTGGTTTGGTTTGGTGGGCTTTATCATGTTCCTTTACTGCTGAATATTTCTCTGCCTTTTCATTTTGTTTAGATTGCTGTGTTTGGGGTGACCTTTCCGTAGGCTTTAAGTTTGCGGTTCCTCTTTATTGTGAAGGTGCTCCCTATGAGTGGGGTTGGACGAGTGGCTTGTCAAGGTTTCCTGGATATGGAAGCTTGCATCAGTGTTCTGGTGGGTGGAGTTGGATCTCTTCTCTCTGGAATGCAATGGGGTGTCCAGTAGTGAGTTTTGAGGTGTCTGTTGGTTTGGTGTGACTTTGGGCAGCCTGCATTTCAATGTTTAGGGCTATGTTCCTGCATTGCTGGAGAATTAGTGTGGTTTGTCTTGCTGTGGAACTTGTTGGCTCCTGGGTGGAGCTTGGTTTCAGTGTAGGTATGGAGGCTTTTGGATGAGCTCTTGTCAATTAATGTTCCTTGGAGTCAGGAGTTTTCTGGTATTCTTAAGTTTTATATTTAAGCCTTCTACCCCTGACTTTCAGTCTTATTCTTACAGTAGCCTCAAGACTTCTCCATCAATACAGCACAGATGATAAAATATCTAGGTTAATGGTGAAAAGATTCTCCACAGTGAGGAACACCCAGAGAAGTTAAAGGAGTTACATGGAGAAGAGAAGAGGCAGGAGGGAGATAGAGGTGACCAGAAGGAGAAGAGGGAGAGTCAAAGGGGAGAGACCAATCTAGCCAGTTATCAGCTCCCTGAGTATTCTCCACAGGTCAGAATACCCAGAGATTCACAGACTTAAGTACAGAAGAAATGGGGGAGGGAAGAAATAGAAGTGAACTGGGGGAGAAAAGGAAGAATCAAAAGGGGAGAGAGCAATCAAGGCAGTAATCACACCCCTAGGTAAAAATGGATGCTGAAGATTAGATTCTTGAATGTAAAATTTAATAACAAATACCAAAAAGCAAATTTTAAAAATCTAGAGGTTAGACTCTCAAAAATACAATATTAAATATACAAAACAAAAACAATCACAAAAATTATATATATATATATATACATATACATATATATATATGACATTTTTTTAAAAAAATGAAGTCTTTTTTTTTGAAACATAATAGTAGGTTATAAAAATGAAAATTAAATGTGTAATAAAGAACTTTAAAATAAATAAAAAATTTAGAAAATAAGAAGTGATAATAGTGAAAATATATCTAGGAACTTCTCTGACTTGTCGAGGGCAATATGGGGTCAGTTCAGTTTTGGATAGTTCCTTGTTCCAGGTTGTACTTCTTCTCAAGTTCTATGCTGCTGCTGCTGCTGCTAAGTCACTTCAGTCGTGTCCGACTCTGTGTGACCCCATAGACATCAGCCCACCAGGCTCCCCCTTCCCTGGTATTCTCTAGGCAAGAACACTGCAGAGGGTTGCCATTTCCTTCTCCAATGCGTGAAGTGAAAAGTGAAAGTGAAGTCACTCAGTTGTGTCTGACTCTTAGCGACCCCATGGACCACAGCCTACCAGGCTCCTCCACCCATGGGATTTCCCAGGCAAGAGTACTGAAGTAGGGTGCCATTGCCTTCTCCTCTCAAGGTCTATAGGTCCTTTCCAATGCTTAGTCAATGCTAAGTAAAGGGCTTTAATCTGTTGCACCTGTCACTTCCAGAGTGGTCCCCTCTTCTATGTTTATTTTGGCTTCTTCTGTTTGCAAGTATCTTCAGTGTCTAATTTCCACCCTGACACAAGCGGGCAAAGGTGGTCACTTATTTAGGCTCACTTGTTCAGTTGTGCTCTGGGAGGGAGGAACACTGCTGACAAATATCACTGGCATGTGTGGGGAGTGCTCACAGTATCTGGCCACACTGGGTTTGCCCCAGCTCATAGCACCTGTGCTTTTCCAGTCTACACTGCTCAGGGTCCAGGTTGCTCTGTAGGGGAACTGTCCAATGTGGGCCCTGGGTTGCATGCACTTCCCAGGCCTAAGCTGCTCAGGTTCAGGTTCTTGGGTACTCTACAAAGGCACGGATTCAGTTGGGCATACGTTTTGTGCCCTTCCCGGGTCTGAGGAGCTCAGGCGACCAGGTTCTTCATGAGCACACTGTCCCAGGTGGGCTGTGCATCTTAATCACCTCCCCAGTCCCAGCCATTTGGTTTCCTGGGTGCACCTCAAGAGTGCTGTCTCATGTGTGCCATGTGTCTCCTCTGGGGAGCTGATCTCTGGCTGTGACTCTCCTGGCATTTGTCAACCGTCCAGGGTCCCAGGAAGACTTGGTTAGCAACTGGGAGCCTGCTCACAGTTTGGTGGAGGAAGCCATCTTTGGGCCAAGATTGCCTCTTGCCTTCCAGCTATGGCTGTCACCCGCATGCCTCTCTGCCTATGATGGGGGGATGGACCATTTCTGCAGCTGGCTGGGTCTCCTCTGGTATGCATTCAATCCTTTGCTCTGTGAACTGGCCAGGCTGTGTCTAAGGTTAGAACTTTTTGCGGGAAAGTTCTCTCTCTTTCTCTCTCTCTCTCTTTATTTTTTCTGTCTATCCCACAGTTTGGGACACTATCTCATGTTAGCTCCCTCAGGTTGTCCTCAGGGCATACATGCCTGGTCCTTACTCTAAGCATGCAACCCACACCTCCCTGTTCAGTCCCCGCTCGCTGGTGACCAACGCAAGCATCTGGGCTACTTCTCCACTGGGAGTTGCGGTTAGGTGTGTATTCTGTGTGTGTGTGTGTGTGTGTGTTTATCCTCCCAGTTTTGTTGCCCCCTAAGATTACAAAACTCCCCACAGACCCACAAGTGAGAGGGTTTCTTGCTGTTTGGAAACTTCTCCTCCTTCACAACTCCCTCCCCAGGATAGGTCTCCTTCCCTAACTCTTTTGTCTCTCTTTTTGTCTTTTATGTTTTGCCATACCTCCTTTCAAAGAGAATGGGCTGCCTTTCTGGGTGCCTGGTGTCCTCTGTCAGCATTCAGAAGTTGTTTTTTGGAAGTTGCTCAGCATTCAAATGATCTTTTGATGAATTTGTGTGAGAGTAAGTGGTCTCCCCGTCTTATTCCTTCACCGTCTTTGGACCGCCCCCTATATTCTTTTTTTTTTTTTCATTTATTTTTATTAGTTGGAGCCTAATTACTTCACAACATTGCAGTGGGTTTTGTCATACATTGACATGAACCAGCCATGGATTTACATGTATTCCCCATCCCGATCCCCCCTCCCACCTCCCTCTCCACCCGATTCCTCTGGGTCTTCCCAGTGCACCAGGCCCGAGCACTTGTCTCATGCATCCCACCTGGGCTGGTGATCTGTTTCACTATAGATAATATACACGCTGTTTCTCCCCCTATATTCTTGATCAATATTGGCAGTTATTTGCTACTTTTTAAAAAAATACTTGCCGTTAGTTTCCTCAACATCATTATAAGGTCCTTCTACACTACTCCTGTAGTCAATAAACTAAGATGGTAAAACAAGAAAAATCTTATAAAGTTCTGCAAACTAAATGAAGTGGTGAAAGTGAAAATCACTCAGTTGTGTCCGACTCCAGACCAGAATACTGGAGTGGGTAGACTTTCCCTTCTCCAAGGGATCTTCCCAACCCAGGGATCAAACCCAGGTCTCCCACATTGTAGGTGGACTCTTTACCAGCTGAGCCACAATGGAAGCCTGGGAATACTGGATGGGTAGTCTATCCCTTCTCAGTGGATCTTCCTGACCCAGGAATTGAACCAGGGTCCCATGCATTGCAGGTTAAGTCTTTACCAACTGAGCTATCTAAGAGGGAGAATTAAATTAATTTCAATGACAGGTGCCCTAGATAACTTTTCTTAAGAAATAGTCTGCTTAATTTTTATGACAGTTATCAGCTTGCATGTAATCTTAATGATGGTGTCATTTTAATAGAGCACACAGTTCTTTATCTACATAGATGCTACATAGATGTTAACTAAGAAGCATACTTTAGCTATATTAAATATTATTGAACTATGAATCAGAAACCCTGGTGCTGGCCCTAGCTGTATTACTTATAAGTCATGGAATCTTTTACATGTTAGATAACATCTCTGAGCTTGTTTCCTCATTTATAAAAGAGAAAACAATTATTCTTGACCTACCTAAGATCATATAAAGTGTGAAAACAATCTAAGGGTATTAGATAATGTTTGAAGTACTATTAATATAGTGCAAAATCTTGAGGAAAAATAGGCAATGAGAAGGAAAATAAAGAATGTTATTTTGTGTGTCAGTTCCATATAGCAAACTTGATACATTTGGAACTCATATCTTCCAGTCACTAAAGCTCTGAAATATGAGAATTTTGTTTTCCACTATTTACAAAACCCAATTCTGGCTTCTGAATTCCACTGAGAAAAAGACTGTTACAAGAGTAAAATGGCTTTTTTGGCCTCTCTCTTCTGTGAGTCACATCGAAATACCAGAGACAAAAGAAAAGGAAAGGAAAAAAAAAAAAAAAACCACATGCACGCACATGCAGCTTTTCCTGTGGAACTAATGTGTGTGGAAAAACAGATTCTGCATTTGATGTATGGCAAATAAGTCAAGGAAAGAATCAAGATTAGGTGCTGCTGGCTGTTTGCCCTCTTCTCAGAGTGATTGCACCGAGTTTTATTCTCTATCACCTTAACGCCTTTGATCTTAAACTGGTCTACCATGAGCTTGCAGCCAACAAAGTGCCTCCAGGCAGTTTCCCTATACAACACATTGTCTTCTTTTTTTCTCCCTTGACCATAAGAAGTATTTCCCAAGTGACACTATTTCTAGTGTCCACTTTTCACACATGGAAAACATTTTTTTTCCCCTAGGGACTAAGACTTGTATGAAAATGTGTTATACCAGAGAATCGGTTGTTTAGATAGACAAATGCAGAAACAAGTTTTTCTTGAAGCAAGTAACATTTGATACCTGCTGCCATTTTCAAACTCTTGCCTGTCACTGTCTGAGGGTTGACAATTCAAAACCAAGTACAAATGAAACCCATGTCTATTCTGCCATTGGCATGCAGTGGTAGGTATCTCTCTGACAGGTGTCATCCTGCCCTTCTTATATAATGATATGTTTTGTTCCTTCTGGTCATTTTGCCTCTGGCATCTTTCTCCAGTAACTTCTATGGCCAATGTTTTGAGAACTGTATTATTTCTGATCAGTTTCTTTCTCTGAGGCAGAGAAGGGGAAGAGTAACCTATAGAAATATTGTTTTTATAAAGACATGCCATCTGTAGGTCAACAATGGACTGCAGGAGATAGTGTTTCTTACTGGACTTGAAGAGAAAGACACTGATGGGAATAGGAAAAGAAATACACCCATCAGGTTGTTTCAGGAACATTATCTGACTGGTATATGTTTCTGAGATTGGTTTTCTGGGGCTTGCTTCTTGTGGAAACAGGCTAAAACCTACCCTGCCATTTCCAAAATAACCATGTTGTTTTGGGACAAAAGGCAGGACATGTGGAGGCAACCACTGGTGTTTCTTAATCCAGGTCCACTGGCACTGCTGTAAGTAGAAATCCCTATGTGAGTCTGATGGTAATATTGTAATTTTGTGTAGTTTATTTTTTGTAGCCACTTAAGTATTTAAATGGGAAAACCAGAGAGGGAGTGCCAGGCATTATATCTTACCATCTTAACCTGACATTAACAATTACTTAAGCGTCACTTCCCTCTTTTTCTCTGCTATTGTTTACTTTTTAGAAATTATAGTGCCTATTAATACCCATTTTTATTTCCCCTGGAGTAATTTGTTTTCAGTCCTGAAAAGACTAGATCTTGTCATATGAGCAGCTGCCTATGGGTATAAGACCACTCTCAATGACTTTAGAAACTTCAGATCAGTGAAGTTGAGAAGCAAGACCACATAATTTGATAATTTGGCTTCAGTTTACCATTCCACTCTTTTCAAAAAATTTATTCCTGTGATTTGAGACTTGCCTTAGCCTACGCTACCCCAAAGTCCAAAGCCTGCATGCCATAGGCCTTGTGTAGATAGTTTACCTTTGAAAGAGATTCTAAGGAAGAGGAGTGATGGACTAAGATAAGCGAAACATAGTATCTTGTTCCAAAGAAAAGCAAGATGAACATAGAACAGAATATTTAGAACAACATTTATATTTTAAAGTATATCTTGGGATAGTGGAGTAAATTGAGTACATCAGTATATTCAGAGTGACCAAATCAAAAAAGGTACAATTCAAAGAAGTTGATTTTGCCATTGGTAAAACAGCATTGGTTAGGGGGAAAGAGGCTAAAACATGGATTAAAGTGTCCGTGGACAAAAAGAGACATAGAGAACAGACTTGTGGACACAGTGAGGGAAGGAGAGGGTGGGATGAATTGAGAGAATAGCACTGAAACATACATTACCATATGTAAAATAGATAGTCAATAGGAATTTGTTGTGTGACACAGGGAGCTCAAGCCTTGTGCTCTGTGACAACCTAGAGGTTGTCAAGAGGATGGAAGGAAGTTCAAGATGGAGGGGACACATGTATACATATGGCTGATTCATATTGATATATGGCAGAAACCAATATGACATTGTAAAGCAATTATCCTCCAATTAAAAATAAATTAAAAAAAAATATATTGCCTGCCACTCCAGTGAACAACAAATGCTGCTGCCAGTAAGTCATCAGCCGTTGCAGTTCCACAGTCCCACCCCACCTCCACCATGCTATTCCCTGAAACATGTTATGATTCAATTTTCTTGATGAAATATATTATTCTCCACTCAGTTCCTCTTTCACTTCATCTATCCCCCTTCACACCATCTTTCTTCTATAACACACACACACACACACACACACACACTTTTGCAAGTGCTTATGAAAAATAAATTAAAAAGCAATTTCATTTTTCATGATGAGATCACTACTCAATCTCCTTTAACTCTGTCTAAGGTTTGTTCCATCTCAGAACTTCTGAGTTTATCTTGATTCTGTGTTTTTATTAGACTAGCTTACAAAATTTAAGGCCAAAACTTTTGCTTTATTCTATACTTTAAACCACTAAAGTAGGGGTGCATTTTCAAATCTTGTCCAAGTCTTAGAGACTTTATTCCCAGTATTCTGAGTAGAGCTTTTTGAATGATGTGTAAAATTCCAGCAATTAAGTACAACAAACATTTAATAAGAGCCTACTATGATCCATGAACTAACCTGGGTGGAGGAGTGATAAATAAAGCAAGGTCTTGGCTCTATAGGGAGTTCAAATAAACCAATAACCATACACCAATGAATGTGTTATGAGGCCGGGAATAAAAACAAGTCTGGTTTAAAGTTTCTAATTTAGGTTACTGTGTGGATAGATATTATATCAAAATATATGGTTGTCTTAGTCTGTGTAGGCTATTATGACAAAATACCAGAGACTGAGTAGTAATAAACAACAGAAATGTATTTCTCTCAGTTCTGGAGGTTGAAAGTCCAAGTCCAATATCTGGTGAGGACGCACTTCTCAATGATAGGTGTGTCTTCTAGCTGAAACCTACATGGTGAGGATCTTTCTCTCTGAAGTCTCTTTTATAAGGGCTCTAATCCCATTCATGAGAGTTCTGCCCTCATGTCTTAATTACCTCTCAAAGGTACCACTTCTAAGTCCATCACCTTGAAGCTTAGGATTTAAATGTATGAATTTTAGAGGGACACAAACATTCAGTCTATGTCAAGAGTAAAGCGGAGAAGATTTGTTAATAAAAGATAATGTGTTTGGTTTTGGACAAACTCTGAAGTACCTGCAAGACAGGTAAGGATGTCTGTCTTTATTTGGGTCAAGTCTTGAGTTTCACAAAGAAATCTAGAGATTAGTTTACATTAGACTTAGGAGTCATTGGTATATGTACGACATATGTCAGCCAGTTATAGGCATGGATGAGAGGTCCCTGAGAGATATAAAAAAATAGAGAGAAGAGATCAGTGTATGAACCCTTGAGGAGCAGCCACTCTAGGGGGACAGTAAAAGAAAGAAGAATAAATGGAGGAGACCAAGAAATCTATTACAAAGGTATGAGGGAAACCTTGAATCTAGTGGTCTTATGGAAGCCAAGGAAGGAAAGTTTTTTCTCAAAGAAGAAACTCACCAGGATAAAATATCAATAGAGGGATAAAGTAGGGATAGAACTAAAAAGAGATAATTTAATTTGAATGCTAGTTCAGTAGAGTTGTGAAGATGGTTGTCAGCTTCTTGTGGATGGACAAGTGAGTGAGAGGTAGGCTTCTCTTTCAAAAAACTTAGTGGATATGATAAGAAAAACTGTGACAGTGAAATAGAGTTGAGGAAAAAGAAATTGTTGTTGTTATTGTCTCTTGTTTTCTTTTGGAACAAAGATACTTGAGCATATTTTAATACAGAGGGAATGGAAAAAGAAAAGAAGAAAAGGAAGATAAAATAGATTTTGTAGTTTGGGGGAGAAGATGAGATGAGGAATAAGGTGGAGAAATCTATCTTGGTAAGGCAAGGGGACATTATCTACTGGGACAGGAAAGAAGATGAGGTATTCAGTGACTTTAGTAATCATAAGAAGCATAGAGAAAGAAAGTTGGTACAAGCACACACATGATTATCTCTCCTTTGTTTTTGTAGCAGCAGGCAGGTTTGAGCTAATGAGAACTTGGCCTAGTAAACAGATTTTTCAGTTTTCAAAATTATTTTCTGAAAGTCACTGAAAAAAATATAACTACATTTTGTTAAGAACACATAGAAACGGTGATCTCCTATATGCCAGATTGTTTCATATTTCAGGAACTTTTAATTTGTCTTGATTTTTGAGAATTTTTTGAAAGCACAGGCTTTCTCAATATTTTGACATAATAGTACTATATCAGTGTGACTGGAATTGAAGTTAACTATATTTAAAATTTTCATATGTTTTCCAATAAATGATACTTGTTGCATTACATTTCACCATGTCACAAAACAAAGCATACTATCTATAGGTCATGCCCCTCATGAGAAAGAAATGTCCTAAATTTTATAGGAACAACATGTAACAAAGAAGGATTTTAATGACACAAGAAAGTCAACATAGGATTTGAACAATTCTTCAGCCAAATCAATCTTTAAAAAAAAATTCTTTGAATTCAGTAGAACTCTCATAACAGAATTTCAATGATCTTCTTTCTCAGGTCTCTGATGATTTCTTCTTAAAACCCTTTTATTTGAAAGCTGTTTTAATAACTTCCTTGTCACCCATTACATGTTTATCCATAATGTTTCTCAAGCTACTCACAAAGCTTTCAAAATGCCTTCTTTCATAATATTTGTTTATAACAACATAAATCCAACCAATAGATGATTTCTAACTTTCTTGGACTTTCATAAAAATTAAATGTCAGGTGAGGCCTCTGGCTTTCAACAAGAAAAAAAAAGTATATGGAAAGGTTAGATAGAAATATTATGTGTTTGTTGAAAAGAATGTTACTACATTAGGTGGATGTTTTCCTATAGTTGGATTTAACCATTTCCTTTCCCAATTTACTTTTGCTTTTGTTTATTTTACAGCAACTTATAGCACATGGGCTTCCTGGGTGGCTCATTGGTAAAGAATCTGTATGTAATACAGGAGACCTGGGTTTGATCTCTAGGTCAAGAAGAGCCCCAGGAGAAGGAAATGACAACCCAGTCCATTATTCTTTCCTGGGAAATTCCACAGACAGAGATGCCTAATGGGCTATGGTCCATGAGGTCACAAAGAGACAGACATAACCTAGCAACTGAACAAAAACAAACAATTACAGCACATGCTTTTCAACTCCAACATTCACCATATAAACAAAAATTGATGAGCCATGAGGAAAAACAATCAATTGTATTTATTGTGAGAATATTTTAAAAGGTCTATAAATTTTAATTTAGAAACATCAAAAAATGCATCTTTGTTAAAAAATTTGATATTGAGGAATATTCTACTATGGTAAAAACTTCTTATTTTAAGTAATAAACATTGCTATCATCTGAAATCCATCTGAAATCATACATAATATATATAATTACATTTGGATTAATATAAAGAGTACTGATAACCCAAGTGTTCCTTCAGCAATGTTTAATATAATAATTAAATTCTAGAAAAAAAATCCAGCTGGTTATTTGACTCATAAAGATTCTCTTTTATTTATTATCATTTACTTTTTATTGAATAATGTGTTAATTTAGTATTATGAATTTAGTACGGAGTAATGTGCTGACAGGAACAAAGCAAAGGAGAAAAGGAAAGATATTCCCATTTGAATGCAGAGTTCCAAAGAATAGCAAGGAGAGATAAGAAAGCTTTCTTCAGTGATCAATGCAAAGAAATAGAGGAAAACAACAGAATGGGAAAGACCAGAGATATCTTAAGAAAATTAGAGATATCAAGGGAAAATTTCAGGTAAAGATGGGTTCGATAAAGGACAGAAATGGTATGGACCTAGCAGAAGCAGAAGATATTTAGAAGAGGTGGCAAGAATACACAGAAGAACTGTACAAAAAGATCTTCATGAGCCTGATAATCACAATGGTGTGATCACTTACCTAGAGCCAGACATCCCGGAATGTGAAGTCAAGTGGGCCTTAGAAAGCATCACTATGAAAAAAGGTAGTGGCTGTGATGGAATTCCAGTTGAGCTATTTCAAATCCTGAAAGAGGATGCTGTGAAAGTGCTGCACTCAATATGCCAGCAAATTTGGAAAACTCAGCAGTGGCCACAGGACTGAAAAAGGTCAGTGTTCATTCCAATCCCTAAGAAAGGCAATCACAAAGAACGCTCAAACTACCACACAATTGCACTCATCTCACATGCTAGTAAAGTAATGCTCAAAATTCTCCAAGCCAGGCTTCAGCAATATGTGAACCATGAACTTCCAGATGTTCAAGCTGGTTTTAGAAAAGTCAGAGGAACCAGAGATCAAATTGCCAATATCTGCTGTATCAACGAAAAAGCAAGAGAGTTCCAGAAAAAAAAAAAAAACAAAAACATCTATTCCTGCTTTATTGACCACACCAAAGCCTTCGACTGTGTGGATCACAATAAACTGAGGGAAATTCTGAAACAGATGGGAATACCAGAGCACCTGACCTGCCTTTTGAGAAACCTGTATGCAGGTCAGGAAGCAACAGTTAGAACTGGACATAGAACAGACTGGTTCCAAATAGGAAAAGGAGTAGATCAAGGCTGTATATCGTCACCCTGCTTATTTTACTTATATGCAGAGTACATCATGAGAAACGCTGGGCTGGAAGAAGCACAAGCTGGAATTAAGATTGCAGGGAGAAATATCAATAACCTCAGATATGCAGATGACACCATCCTTATGGCAGAAAGTGAAGAACTGAAAAGCCTCTTGGTTAAAGTGAAAGAGGAGAGTGAAAAGGTTGACTTAAAGCTCAACATGCAGAAAACTAAGATCATGGCATCTGGTCCCATCACCTCATGGTAAATACATGGGGAGACAGTGGAAACAGTGACTAACTATTTTTTGGGGCTCCAAAATCACTGCGGATGGTGACTGAAGCCATGAAATTAAAAGACACTTACTCCTTGGAAGGAAAGTTATGACCAACCTAGATAGCATATTAAAAAGCAGAGACATTACTTTGTCAACAAAGGTCTGTCGGATCAAGGCTATGGTTTTTCCAGTGGTCAGGTCTGGATGTGAGAGTTGGACTGTGATGAAAGCTGAGTGCCGAAAAATTGATGCTTTTGAACTGTGTTGTTGGAGAGGACTCTTGAGAATCCCTTGGACTGCAAGGAGATCCAACCAGTCCATCCTAAAGGAGATCAGTCCTGGGTGTTCATTGGAAGGACTGATGTTGAAGCTGAAATTCCAATACTTGGGCCACCTGATGCAATGAGTTGACTCATTGGAAAAGACCCTGATGCTGGGAGGAATTGGGGGCAGGAGGAGAAGGGTATGACAGAGGATGAGATGGCTGGATGGCATCACCGACCCAATGGACAGGAGTTTGAGTAAACCCCGGGAGTTGGTGATGGACAGGGAGGCCTGGTGTACTGTGATTCATGGGGTTTCAAAGAGTCAGAAACGACTGAGCGACTGAGCTTAACTGAACTGAATGTGCTGACAGATTTATCACATTTGCTAGACACTATTCTGAGTACTCTACAGATATTCTTTATTTAATTTTCTTTTTTAATTTTGGGAAAATTGCTTTGCAATATTGTGATGCCTTCTGCTGTGAAACAATGCAAATTTTTTATTTCATTTTCCCAACATCATTAACGGGGCAGGTAATGTATCGTACAAAGTTTACAGATCAGGAAAATGAGACATAGAGGCTGAGTAATTTGCTCCATTACACAACTACTAAGTAACAGAGCTGAGGTTTGGACTCAGTGTTGCTTCAGAGCTTCTGTTCTTAACCACTGTGTTATAATGTGTTTAATTTGTACAGCATCCAGTTCAGTTAAGTCAACAGTTTTAAAATTAATTAATTAATTTTAATTGGAGGGTAATTACTTTACAGTATTGTAGTGTTTTTTTTTTTTTTTTTTTGCCATACTTTCACATGAATCATCTATGGGTATACATGTACTCCCCATCCTGAACCTCCCTCCCAACTCCCTCCCATCCCATTCCTCAGGGTCATCCCAGTACACTGGCCCTGAGCACCCTGTCTCATGCATTGAACCATGACTGGTGATCAAATTCATATATGGTAATATACATGTTTCAACATTTATTTCTTATAGACTTTTGGATAACCGCCATTCTGACTGGCGTGTAATGGTACCTCACTGTGGTTTTGATTTGCATTTCTCTGTAATGAGTGATGTTGAGCATCTTTTCATGTGTTTGTTAGCCATCTGTATGTCTTCTTTGGAAAAGTGTCTGTTTAGTTCTCTGGCCCATTTTTTGATTGGGTTGTTTATTTTCCTGGAATTGAGCTACAGGAACTGCTTATATATTTTAGAGATTAATTTTTTGTCAGTTGCTTTGTTTGCTATTATTTTCTTCCATTCTGAAGGCCATCTTTTCACCTTGCTTATAGTTTCCTTCGTTGTGCAAAAGCTTTTAAGTTTAATTAGGTACCATTTATATATTTTTATTTTATTTCCAGTACTCTGGGAGGTGGGTCATAGGGGATCCTGATGTGAATTATGTCAGAGAGTGTTTTGCTTATGTTTTCCTCTAGGAGTTTTATAGTTTCTGGTCTTACATTTAGTTCTTTCATCCATTTTGAGTTTATTTTATTTTATTTTTGTATGGTGTTAGAAAGTGTTCTAGTTTCATTCTTTTACAAGTGGTTGACCAGTTTGCCCAGCATCACTTGTTAAAGAGACTGTCTTTTCTCCCATTGCATATTCTTGCATCCTTTGTCAAAGATAAGTCATCCATATGTCTGTGGATTGAACTCTGGTCTCTCTATTTTTTTTCCATTGATCTATATTTATGCCTTTGTGCTTGTACCATACTGTCTTGATGACTATAGCTTTGTAGTATAGTCTGAAGTCAGGCAGGTTGATTCCTCCAATTCCATTCTCCTTTCTCAAGATTGCTTTGGCTATTTGAGGTTTTTTGTATTTCCATACAAATTGTGAAATTATTTGTTCCAGTTCTCTGAAAAATACCATTGGAAGCTTGATAGGGATTGTATTGAACCTATAGGTTGCTTTGAGTAGTATATTCATTTTAACTAGATGTATTCTTCCAATCCACAGACATGGTATATTTCTCCATCTATTTGCATCATCCTTGGTTTCTTTCATCAGTGTTTTATAGTTTTCTATATATAGATATTTTTCTTCTTTAGGTGGATCTATTCCTAAGTATTTTATTATTTTCGTTGCAATGGTGAATGGAATTGTTTACTTAATTTCTCTGTTTCCTCATTGTTACTGTATAGGAATGCAAGGGATTTCTGTGTGTTAATTTTATGTCCTGAATCTTTACTATATACATTGATTAGCTCTGGTAATTTTCTGGTGGTGTCTTTAGGGTTTTCTATGTAGAGGATAAGGCTTCCCTGGTAGCTCAGTCAGTAAAGAATTTGACTACAGTGCAGGAGACCCAGTTTCAATTCCAGGGTTGGAAGATCCCCTGGAGAAGGAAATGACGTCCCACTCCAGTATCCTTTCCTGGAAAATCTCTTGGACAGAGGACCCTGATGGGCCGCAGTCCATGGGTTTGCAACGATTCAGGCACGACTAAGTGACTAACACTTACTTACTTATGTAGAAGATCATGTTATCTGCAAACAGTGAGAGTTTTACTTCTTCTTTTCCACTCTGGATTCCTTTTATTTCTTTTTCTGCTCTGATTGCTGTGGCTAAAACTTCCAAAACTATGGAGAATAGTAGTGATGAGAGTGGGTGCCCTTGTATTGTTCTTGATTTCAGGGGAAATGCTTTCAAATTTTCACTTTGGAGGATAAGGTGTACTGTGGGTTTACCATATAACCTTTTTATTATGTTGAGGTCTGTTCCTTCTATGCTGCTTTCTGGAGGGTTTTTATCAAAAGGGATTTTGAATTTTGTCAAAGGCTTTATTTGCATCTACCGAGATAGTCATATGCTTTTAACTTTCAATTAGTTAATGTGGTGTATTACACTGATTGAGTTGCAGATATTGAAAAATCTTTGCATCCCTGGGATAAAGCCCACTTGGTCATGATGCATGATATTTTAAATATGTTGTTGGATTCTGTTTGCTAGAATTTTGTTAAGGATATTCCGTCTATGTTCATCAGTGATATTGGCCTGTAGTTTTCTTTATTTGTGGCATCTTTGTCTGGTTTTGGTATCAGGGTGGTGGTGGCCTCATAGAATGAGTTAGGAAGTTAACCTTTCTGTGCAATTTTCTGGAAGACTTTTTGTAGGATAGGTATTAGCTCTTCTCAAAATTTTTGGTAGAATACACCTGTGAAGCCACCTGGTCCTTGGCTTTGGTTTGTTGGAAGGGTTTTAATTACAGTTTAGATTTATGTGCTTGTGATGGGTCTGTTAAATTTTCTATTTCTTCCTGGTTCAGTTTAGAAGGTTATACTTCTCTAAATGTTTGTCCATTTCTTCCAAGTTGTCCATTTTATTGGCATATAGTTGCTGATAGTAGTCTCTTATGATCCTTTGTATTTCTGTGTTGTCTGTTGCACTTTCTCCATTTTCATTTCTAATTTTGTTGATTTGATTCTTCTCCCTTTTTTTCTTAATGAGTCTGACTAATGGTTTTTCTATTTTTTCTCATGGTAATTAATTATTTTAATAGAAGCTAAACCAATTACACTTAATTACTTACAATCTTGAGGTTAAAAATATTGATGCAAAAACTGTAGCTATGTAAATGCACTAATATAATGTTTTTTCCCTTTTTTTTTAATTTATTTTTATTAGTTGGAGGCTAATTACTTTACAATGTTGTAGTGGTTTTTGCCATACATTAACACGAATCAGCCATGGGTTTGCATATGTTCCCCATCCCGATCCCCCCTCCAGCCTCCCTCCCCATCCCATCCTTCTGGGTGTTCCCGGTGCACCAGCCCTGAGCACTTGTCTCTTGCATCCAACCTGGGCTGGTGGTCTGTGTCACCCTTGATAGTATACTTGTTTCAATGCTATTCTCTCAGAACATCCCATCCTCGCCTTCTCCCACAGAATCCCAAGTCTGTTCTGTACACCTGTGTCTCTTTTTCTGTTTTGCATATTGGGTTATTGTTACCATCTTTTTAAATTCTATAAATATGCATTAGTATACTGTATTGGTCTTTATCTTTCTGGCTTACTTCACTCTGTATGATGGGCTCCAGTTTCATCCATCTCATTAGAACTTATTCAAATGAATTCTTTTTAATGGCTGAGTAATATTCCATGGTGTATATGTACCATAGCATCCTTATCCATTCGTCTGTTGATGGACATCTAGGTTGTTTCCATGTCCTGGCAATTATAAACAGTGCTGTGATGAACATTGGGGTGCACATGTGTCTTTCAGATCTAGTTTCCTCGGTGTGTATGCACAGGAGTGGTATTGCTGGGTCATATGGCAGGTTTTTCTATTTAATTATTTTCTCAAAGAACCAGCTTCAGTTTTGAAGGTTTTTGCTCTAGTCACCTTTGTTTCTTTTTTTTTTTTTTAATTTATTTCCTCCCTAATTTTTATGATTTCTCTCCTTGTACTAACCCTGGGATTCTTCATTTCTTCTTTTTCTAGTTGCTTTAGGTGTAGAGTTAGATTATTTATTTGATTTTCCCTTGTTTCTTAGGTAAGCTTATATTGCTATGAACCTCCCCCTTTCAGTTCAGTTCAACACAATTACTCAGTCATGTCCAACTCCTTGTGACCCTGTGAACCACAGCATGCCAGGCCTCCCTGTCCATCACCAATTCCTGGAATTTATTCATACTCATGTCCATTGAGTCAGTGACGCCATCCAGTCATCTCATCCTCTGTCGTCCACTTCTCCACCTGCCTCCAATCCCTTCCAGCATAAGGGTCTTTTCCAATGAGTCAATTCTTCTCATGAGGTGGCGAAAGTATTGGAGTTTCAACTTCAGCATCAGTCCTTCCAATAAACACCCAGGACTGATCTCCTTTAGGATGGACGGGTTGGATTCCCTTGCAGTCCAAGGGACTCTTAAGAGTCTTCTCCAACACCATAGTTCAAAAGCATCAATTTTTCGGCGCTCAGCTTTCTTCACAGTCCAACTCTCACATCCATACATGACCAATGGAAAAACCATAGCCTTGACTAGACAGACCTTTGTTGGCAAAGTAATGTCTCTGCTTTTTACTATGCTATCTATGTTGGTAATAACTTTCCTTCCAAGGAGTAAGCGTCTTTTATTTTTTTTCCACTTATTTTTATTAGTTGGAGGCTAATAACTTTACAATATTGTAGTGGCTTTTGCCATACATTGACATGTATCAGCTATGGATTAACATGTGTTCTCCATCCTGAACCCCCCTCCCAAATCCCTCCCCATCCCTTCCCTCTGGATCATCCCAGTGCACCAGCCCTGAGCACTTGTCTCATGCATCCAGCCTAACTTCATGGCTGCAATCAACATCTGCAGTGATTTTGGAGCCCAAAAAAATAAAGTCTGACACTCTTCCCACTGTTTCCCCATTTATTTGCCATGAAGTGATGGGACCAGATGCCATGATCTTAGTTTTCTGAATGTTGAGCTTTAAGCCAACTTTTCCACTCTCCTCTTTCACTTTCATCAAGAGGCTTTTTAGTTCCTCTTCACTCTCTGCCATAAGGGTGGTGAAATATTCCCTTGGAATCTCTAATTTTCTTTTTTTTAAAATTCATTTTTATTAGTTAGAGGCTAATTACCTTACAATATTGTAGTGGTTTTTGCCATGCATTGACATAAATCAGCCATGGATTTACATGTGTTCCCCGTCCCGATCCCCTCTTCCACCTCCCTCCCTATCCTATCCCTCTGGGTATTCCCAGTGCACCAGCCCTGAGCTCTTATCTCATGCATCCAACCTGGAAGAGATCTCTTGTCTTTCCCATTCTGCTGTTTTCCTCTATTTCTTTGCACTGATCACTGAGGAAGGCTTTCTTAAATCTCCTTGCTATTCTTTGGAATTCTGCATTCAAATGAGCATATCTTTCCTTTTCTCCTTTGCTTTTCACTTCTCTTCTTTTCACAGCTATTTGTAAGGCCTCCTCAGACAACCATTTTGCCTTTTTGCATTTCTTTTCCATGGGGATGATCTTGCTCCCTGTCTCCTGTACAATGTCACAGACCTCCGCCCATAGTTCATCAGGCACTCTGTCTATTAGATCTAGTCCCTTAAATCTATTTCTCACTTGCACTGTATAGTCATAAAGGATTTGATTTAGGTCATATCTGAATGGTCTAGTGGTTTCCCCTACTTTTTTCAATTTAAGTCTGAATTTGGCAATAAGGAGTTCATGTTCTGAGCCACAGTCAGCTCCCAGTCTTTTTTTTTGTTTGTTTGTTTTTTTGCTGACTGTATAGAGCTTCTCCATCTTTGGCTGCAAAGAATATAATCAATCTGATTTTGGTGTTGACCATCTGGTGATGTCCATGTGTAGAGTTTACCCCTCCCCCCTTTTTCTCTACAGTTAGTGTCAGCCTTTCTTGATCTGTTACCACGCCTTCTTTAAAACTTCTTGCCATCACTTGCTTCTAGGAAGTTGCTCTCTTGTTCTTATATTTCTCAGTCTGGTGTATTCTTGATGTCTGCTAGCCTCTTTTCTTTCTTCTGTTGTTTAATTCTGGATGCCCTTCAAGGTTTAACCTTTGATCTTTTAACACTTCAGAGATTTTTATCTCTCAAAAAGGTTTAAACTCCCACCTGACAACCGAAATCTAAACTTTTGCTTTGATTGTTGACTTTTGTTCCAAATAGCTGGCCCAAACTTTGTAGCTCTTTAACATGGCATATTTATTTGCATCGCAATACTTTGTGCCTAGAACAATTTTTGTACCTTTTCTTAAGCAAGCCTGTATTTTAAAAGATGATGATCATCTCTAAGGTAGAGATAGTTTTCCATTTATTTTGTATCTTCCTAAATCTTCTAATAAAGTGCTCTGAATATAATGAGTATTTAATACTAGTTTTGAAAAGAAGTTAAATTGTTTGAGTCAGTTTCACTTTATTTCTGACTTTCAACTACTTGCTTAGCAATAGCAATATAAAAATGGATGACATCGTTTTTCCTGGAACTCACAGTTTTGAGGATGGTGAGATAGATATGTAAACAAGCCCAATCAACTTGTTAAGAGGCATAATAGAAGTAAAAGTTTCATAGGTAGCTCAGGGAAAGTAGTGAATGACTATGAGGAAGTGGTTGATACGCAAATACTTTCAGATATTTCAGTAGCTAAAGAAAGTAAAATATTCATTTGTTAGGTAGTAGAATGGTAAAGAAATCCAGACACAAGGTCTGGATAATAGATTTCTGAGTAATTGAGAGCTGCCTGTAATATATTTTTGACATGAAGTAGTGCTGGAGACTAATAGAAAAGTTCCCCCTCTCAAAGACAACTTGAAATGTATTATGGTCTTTGGGAGATGATTTTTTTTTCCCTTGCAAATGTATTTCAGCTGAGATTCATTGAGCATGATAAACAGAAGTGAAAATTTTAAATGGATGATAGAAATTAACTTTTTCACTAATTTTTATTCTAAGGAGTTCATCTGAGTATGTAAAAAATATAAATAATCATTTTGTGCCAGAAGTCAGATTTTCTAATATTAAAGTCTAATGTAAACCTCTTGGCAAATACAATACTCTTTAAGTTTTAGGAAAATGAACTAAAATCTGACTCCCATAACCATAGCACACCTCGAAGTTTAACTTAAATGGAAATGTGAGGCTTACTGAAATCTTGCACATTTTGGTTCTTGTTTCAATTGGCAAATAATATATATATATATATATATATATTATATATATAATATATATATATATATATAGTATATGGGTATGTTTATCATTTTTAGTAAATCTTACATAAATGCACAAGAAGGAGATTGTAACTATGAAACTAAAGCTGAGCTTGTTGCTTTAAAAGCAAAAAGACTTTTTTATTATTTATTTTTGCCTGAAAAAATATTTTAAAGATGTTAGGTTGCTGAGCTTAAAAATGACAGCTCTGGCTTTAGACATTTAATTGCTGCTTGGGGATAATTACTTATGCAAATAAAATTTCTGTGCCAATCTGCAAGTCTTGGCTGCCATCTGTTGGCTCTCTGAGAAATCTGTAAACTGCCTTCTAATGATAAAGGTAAAATGAACCTTCAAGAGAATTGAATGGAATTCTAGGAGTTATCCAGGGCACTACCTAGAGTCTCCTTTCAAATCACATACATGTTTAAGTTATTAAAAAGAAGAACTACCACAAGCACTGTTTTATGTGTGTAGGGAATTTCTGCATATTCAGAATGTTGTTGATGGTCCTGGCACCCATTTTAAAGCAAGAAAAAGTTCTGGCACATAAACAAGAGAAACAATCAGAATATATTATTTTTTCAAAATTTGATTGCTCCAAAATACATACACATAATCTCTGAACATATGTGTACAAACTAACCATTCATACTAGCAGACAATTCATACTTTAAAAAAAATATCTTTTGTTGCAGGAGTGAGAATAAAACAAAGGAAAGCAACAGTCCTTTTGTACTTGGCATATTAAGTGAAGGGTATGATTGCTCTCCACAAATTGGTCTTTGAGCTCATTTCCTTCTCTTATACTCTGCTTGCTTGTATTTTTACCATGAACAAGATAAGAAAATTGGCTTTGTGTGTTATGGGGATACTGAATATGCTCCAGAGAAAATGAAAGGTCAGAGAGCCAGCAGCAAGGTGCATTTCTGATGGCCTCATCATTCCCTCCTGGAGTTATGTATTTGAAGCACAAACGAGATCCCCTTACCCCAGTTTTGCTATTCCTCCCCCAGCTCACCTCTTTTCAATTCTGTGATTTATAATTAAAGACATGCTTTGCCTTTCTAGTCCCTTGCCTTTTCTGAAACTTTCCTCTCAACAAGTAAATTGCTTAAGTAAAAGTTTTTCCTATCAACATCTCTCTCAGGAATAAAAATACTACAGAAACCCTATATAAATTGGAAAATCTGAACTACTTCCAATAAATGTGTAAATGTAACTAGAAAAATGCACGATCTTCCACATCATTATCCCTGTTTTAAAGCCACTGAGTAAAATGAAACCGTCTGTAGGCAAATGGCTTTCAGAGCAGACATACTGTCCCTCCTACTGTATTGTTATATGGATCGTTCACATAATAGCTTAGAAAATATTCTAGCAATTCACAGCTGTAAACTCTCCCTATGTTTGTGCTGTGATTGTACTAAAAAATGTGATGATAAAATAGTCACGTGCAGGTAAACCAATTGGTAGACAAAATTTTTGTTTGGAATTGGACTGTCATGTTTTATTTTTATTCCTATTTTACCCTTAAAGGAAGAAAGAGAGAGAGAAAAAAAAAGTGATGTTCTGTATACTTGAATGACAACAACTGCTTCTATACTGCAAGATATATAAGCTAAACAATTTTATCCCATAAACCAGTATTTCCTTCATATATATATATATATGCCTTTATTTTTACATATAATGGGACTTTCCTAGTGGCTCAGCTGGTAAAGAATACGCCTGCAATGTGGTAGGTTTGGGTTCAATTCCTGGGTTGGGAAGATCACCTGGAGAAGGGAACGGCTGCCCACTCCAACATTCTGACCTGGAGAATTCCATGGACTGTATATTCTATGGTTTCACAAAGAGTTGGATACAACTGAGCCACTTTTTCCCTTTCACTTTTATCCCATAAGCCAGCATTTCCTTCACACACACACACATATGTTTTTATTTTTTTATGTATAACAGTTTCCATAGATAAGCAGAAGTGAGATATACAAAGGAAGAAAAGATGAATAACTGGGAGAGCCCAAAACAGCAGCAATTTTGTGGTTATAAGGGAAATATGAAAATATCATCAAAATGGGTGATTAGAAATCTTTGAATAAGAGTGGGTTAAAAGTCATGATGTTTTAAAACTATGAATTTTAGTAATATGTTTGAATAGCTTTCTGAGACAGAAACTTGGGGGGAAAATGAAGTCTTACTTATCCTTAGAATATTTTAATTAGTGTCTGATGATAGAACTGCAGAGAATGGCTAAAAATTCTACTGGACTAATGATGAAATGTGCTAGGCAAATGACTCAACTTAATCTCAGTTAGACTCATTAGTATTACACTGTGTACTATATCCACAACCTGGAAGACAACCAGAAATCCCAAAGTCATTTGTTCCAAAGATTTATAACTATGTGAGACAATAGGAACAGTAAGAAATTTTTTTTTTTTCCGTAAAGAGGATAAAACATCTATGATAAAAATAATTTTAATGTGCTATTTTGCTTAAAGGAATAATAGACTTTATAAGATTCAGAAGCAAAATAAGCATATAATCATATCTTCATCAATAATTCCAAGTGCTTCATTGAAAATTCAAGAAAATACTTCCTGAACCAAAAAAGGGTCTTTTATGTTTTTGACATTTTATTGTCTGATATAATATTCAAATAAAGGAAGTTATTATACTATTTCAGAAAATAAAATAATGGATACTCTGTTTTAACTCATTAAATTAAAACAATAATTCTGAAAATTTCCTTGGCTCTATCCCTGAGCATTTCTTTTGTGTATTTATTTATACTTTCACAGGTTTATTGAGATTAGGCTATATGTAAAACATACGTGTATGTAAACACATGCAAAACTGCACCCATATGGACATATACTCCTTTAGAGACCAATGAAAATCTGTATAAAAATGAATCATTTATTGGGATATTTGCAAAATAACTTCTGTCAGCTAAATAATTTTAGTTACAGAAATAATACGTTTCTTTTAAAATAAGTCAAACAACAAATTCATGAAATAAGAAATATGCAAAGTAACCTGTCATTTACCAGTCAGATCTCTCTGTCTCCCCTTTCTCTCACACACACACGTATCAGATTTGAGATGTGTATTTGTGTGTATGTGTGTGAGAGAGACAAAGAGAGGGAGTATTTGTTTTGCTACCTGAAGTTTGGCTATTTTCACTTAGTACTTTACCTTGGTTATCTTACTATTTTATTACATATAGATCTACTTAATTATTTCTTAAATTTGTACACTATACAAAAGTATAGAAAGACCATAAAATATTTCAGTTCAGTTGCTCAGTCGTGTCTGACTCTTTGTGACCCCATGAACCGCAGCACACCAGGCCTCCCTGTCCATCACCAACTGCCAGAGTCCACCCAAACCCATGTCCATTGAGTCGGTGATGCCATCCAACCATCTCATGCTCTGTCATCCCCTTCTCCTCCTGCCCTCAATCTTTGCCAGCATCAGAGCCTTTTCAAATGAGTCAGCTCTTCGCATCAGGTGGCCAAAGTATTGGAGTTTCAGCTTCAACATCAGTCCTTCCAATGAATACCCAGGACTGATCTCCTTTAGGATGGACTGGTTGGCTCTCCTTGCAGTCTAAGGGACTCTCAAGAGTTTTCTCCAACACCACAGTTCAAAAGCATCAATTCTTCGGTGCTCAGGTTTCTTTATAGTCCAACTCTCACATCCATACATGACCACTGGAAAAACCATAGCCTTGACTAGATGGACCTTTGTTGACAAAGTAATGTCTCTGCTTTTCGATATGCTGTCTAGGTTGGTCATAACTTTCATTCCAAGGAGTAAGCGTCTTTTAATTTCATGGCTGCAGTCACCATCTGCAGTGATTTTGGAGCCCAGAAAAATAAAGTCAGCCACTGTTTCCACTGTTTCCCCATCTATTTGCCATGAAGTGATGGGACCGAATGCCTTGATCTTAGTTTTCTAAATGTTGAGCTTTAAGCCAATTTTTTAGCTCTGCTCTTTCACTGTCATCATCAATATGCATTCAGATTGTTCCCACTCTATCACTATTACAAATAGTGCAAAAAATGCACAAATCTGTATGTACATATAACTGTGCACAAGTGTAGGCTTTTCTGTGGAACATATTCATAGAAGTACACTGCTGGACCAAAAGGTAGGCACAAAAAATTGAAAATAATTTTTCCATAGGACCTAGTCTAATGTTAGCATATGCAAACAAAAATTAGCCATGGTGACAAAATGTGTAAAAGATTATTCTTACTTTGTTTGTCTAGTCCTGGGAACCAGAACCTTGCCTGTAATAGAAAGGTTAATCCAGCCTAGGACTCTGTATCAGCCAAAATCATGCAATTTTTTTTTAAAGAAAATACTGGTTTTGTTGAGTTTGTTTATATGAATACTATATAGTCTTTCTTTATCTCTATCAGTAATACTTATGTGGGTTTTTGTTCTTTTGAAGACAAAAGAGTTGTTAAATTGAGTTTGACTGTCCCTGTGCATATTATATAGTTCTCCACACTAAGTATTTTTTAATTAATTTATTTTAATTGGATAATAATTACTATACTGTGGTGGTTTTGCCATACTTCAACATGAATTGGCCACAGGTATACATGTGTTCCCCCCCCCCCCAATCCTGAACTATTCCCCCCCCCCCCACCCTTAGCTCCCTCCTCACCTGATCCCTTCAGGTTGTCGCAGAGCTTTGGGCACACTGCATTATACATCAAACTCCCACTGGTTATCTGTTTTACATATGGTAATGTATATGTTTAAATGTTATTCTCTGAAATCATCCCACCCTCTCCTTCTCCCACTGAGTCCAAAAGTCTGTTGTTTATGAGAGATGATAAAGAATCTGCCTACAATGAGGAAGATCTGGGTTTGATCCCTGGGTTGGGAATATCTCCTGAAGAAGGGAACTGCTACTCATGCCAGTATTCTGACCTGGAGAATTCCAAGGACTATACAGTCCACGGGGTTGCCAGGAGTCGGACACAACTGAGCAAATTTCACTTTCACACCAACAATCACATGAAGTACTTTTTGAGATGTCAGCCATGTGATGAATACAATACCTTCTAATCTGGTTGTGCCTTGGTTCATTTTCAAGGAACTGACACTTTTTACTGAGTTGCATGCCCTTCTTGTCACATTGGGATTGTTATGTCCAAGATCTTTAATCTCAGTTTTTACTTATGAATTTGCATAAATCTTACTTTAAACCACATCTTTATTCAATTACTTCTAATTTATCCAATTACTTCAGAGGTTCTGCTTCCATCAGGCGTGCTGTGCCCAATACTATTTTTTGTACCATTCACCTAAGAATGTCAATTCTACTGTGGCTGTATATTTGAGCACTTTGTATTGTGTCTATGTTCTGTATTTCATCAGTATTTTGGTACCATGGTGATAGACGTGTAGCAGAGCAGGATCCTTTCTGGGACAGACCACTCCTCATACCCTCTGCTTTAGCTCCTCACCTTACTGTTATACCTAGATAACAGTGTCTGATGCACATTTCCTGAGTTGTTTTATAGATGTGAAAACCCCAACCAAATGAAAGAAATTAACTACCTGATGACCAAGAACACTTAGCCCCCAGACCTACTGGATCCTGAGGACTGATAATGTTAATTCCTGTGACACTACCCTGTTACCTCACCATCAACCAATCAGAGAATTGTGCATGAGCTGATCACATAACCCACTCCTTCACCTGGCCTTTAAAAATGCTCTCCTGAAACTCATTAGGGCGTTCCAGGTTTTTGAGCACTAGCTGTACTGGACTTCTTGTATGGTGCTTTAAAATAAATTATGTCCTTTCCTTCACCACAGCCTTGTGTCAGTAGATTGGCTTTACTGAGTCGACCCAGTAACCACACACAGGTTGGCCCTGGCACATTTGGCCCAGGTCTGATTTGGTAACAGGATGAGTATTTTAAACACTTTAGGCTGAAAGACTGAGGATACTTATGCTCACTGGGATCTAAATCGTGCCACAGCATATTCTGTGTATTACCTTTAATAAACCTCTGCAGGTAGCCATCTACTACTTCACCCTTATCCTCATCCACTCTCTTGGGATATAAACACCACCTCACTCTCATTACCCCAAATTCATGAGCACAATGTTATATTTAAAATAAACACTCAAACGTTTGTTTAATAAATTAGTGAATTCATCTTACTGACAGATTATTCTACAATGAAGTTTGTCAAAGTGCTGAAGTCTGCCATATTGTCATTTTTACTTTGTAGAATTTGGAGTAGTTTGATAAAAATAAAGTGTTTGCTCAAATCTTAGTATTCTATAAATCTGCCATATAACCTTGCTTTTCTCCCACATGTATGCAATGCTGGAGGCCATTATAGGCCATTAAGATACCATTAAGAGCACCCATGCCATTTTTTTGCATTATGCCTTTGGTATTTTCTTAGTGCTTTGTTGTCACAGAAATGAATTGTTCATATTTTAACACAGTGGTCATAATCATTATTATTAACTATTTAGTATTTGTCACTCTAAATGTTCTATCACCCATTAAAATAGGTGAGAATTATATTCTGTAGAAAATACCAACAACTAAACATTGACCTTTTCAGTGTTCTGATATAACACATCCATTCTATAAAAATATTAAATTAATGATGGACCATAAACTTTGATAAGCAGAGAGCACTAGTTAGCAAGAAAGAATTTGCCCTCAGTCACTTTAATGGGAACAGAAAATGGCAGGGATGTGACCTCTTTTGATTTCATGTAGTGCCTACAGATTTGTGGTCTGCCCCAGGTAACATTGGAGCTATGAATGCTGCCTGCTGCCAGTGAATAATGATGCTTTGGATTCTGGATTGGTGTCTGGCATTTCTATTCTCTTTCTTCTCTATCACATCATTCTTTGATTGAAGCTTGTGGATGAAATCAGACATGTACAAATGTTAAATCAGAAAATTCAAGGTCTTGTGTAAATGTGAACCCTTTATAAACCTTTTTCCTATACTTGGAATAGCCTCTTCTCTTCATATCATGGTCCTGTTTATCTTTGAAGTTCACTATGAGGTTCTCATCTTTCATGCTGATTATACTGAGTCATGGCCAAATTAGAGAATATTTTTTTAATGTTCATATTATTTACAAATTGGCCATAACTTGAAAGAAGCAACATAATAACTAGAAAAGTATACCAAGAAGTAGGTGATCTGTCTTCCATTTCCCTCTGTTATGTTAATAGTAGCTTAGAGGAGGTATTATACACCAAGAGTAGCATAGGCCAATTTTTAGGACTACTAATCTCAATCTTGCATTTTCTAATCCATTAAAAAAGATAATAGAGAATAAAGAGAGGAAAACTTCCCTTGTCCAGTCTGTTGACAAGTTCTTTTCCCAGTAAAAACTATATTCCATTCTTAACTGAACCTCTTGTATATTTTGGAGGACTAAGCTATTTTTTTTTCCTCTGATCTTTGTAAGAAATGTTGCTAATTGCCTACCTAATATCAATTTTTCTTAAAAAAATCTTCTTTTCTTCCTTACTAATAAGGCTATATTTTTTTTGGGGGGGGCACGGGGATTGGCATAGTGTATTTTTCATTTTCATGAAGGAAAGGTATTAATACATTTACCAGACCCCCTTACCATTAGGCATGCCATGTAACCTTGTTCTGGCTAGTGAGATATATGTAGAATTTTACCCAAACTGTCTTTCAGGAGAGCTACTGTTTATCTGATAGATATATATATAGAGAAACTTAGCTGCAGTGAGTATTTTGCCCTTCTCCCTCTGCCTGTAGTTAACAATGCAGAGAAACAGAAGCAACTTGGCATAGTGAGGCCACATTGCCAACCTTGGACTGTTTACTTATTGATAATTTTTTAAATGAGAAAAATACAATCTTACATATTTAAGACATTATTTTTCAGATTTTCTATTAGTACCTCTGGAAAGTAATCTTTTCCAACACAACTTATAAGAGAACTTCTTGGGGAGTGATAAAGAGTTGGTGAGAGGCAGGGAGGGTGGAAGGCAGAAAGAGAAGTAGAGAGAGAGAGAGAGAATGAATGAGAATGAGATTAGTTGTGTGTATGTAGGAGTGAGGGGAAGCTTTTTATTCTTCCTAGGAAATTAAGATGCATGGTTAAAAACTGCTTTATGATGGTATCATGAGTGGGTGATATGTAACATAAGCAGTAGAATTACAATAGTTGAGATGATTATTTGGACGATTCCCTTGCTGAGTATAAAGTGACTGATTAAAGGTTTAGACAAAGAGAGTGGGATGAGAATAACAGTAGATTGGGGGAAGGACAAAGAAATATAGATGGAATGGAAAAGAAGAAATTATAAACATGACAGTTACATAAAGTTCTAAGTATAATAAAAGTCCAGACTAGCTCAAAACTGTTTCAAATGAATGAAAAAATACAAAAAGCAATGAATACATTTTGTACATGAAACTACTCCCAAGTTATCACTTAAGCCAATCTAGCATTCATTCCCAAGGGAGAATTTTTTTGAGAATCCTTGGTTTAGGCTAAAGGAAATAAGCATCAATCATATTGGTGAAATCTGAATCTTGACATGCATGTGTCATTTACTCCCTGTTATCTTTGTTCTGTGGATAAAACGGAAACTGAAGCATTTGGTGAACTGTTATTTGTATTGCATCTCGGAAAACCGGTTGTGATTTTTCTTTGCTTTACGCCATTAGGATAATCCTCTAAATTAGGCTTTTCTGGTATGTGTCTTATAATTTCCTTGTTTCTGCTAAATGAACTAGATTACCCAAAACAAGATTTTGCCATTTTATGTGTAAGGATATTATATGGGATTCATAAACCAAATTCATCTTGTCACTAGGGACAGATGTTTTTGCATTGTCAAGTTCTAGGCTTATTAGCTTGGGTTTGAATATGGCTAGAAATTTCAAACTGCCATACTTAGTCTCCCTGCATTCAGCTCCAAAAACTATAGAGTGGAAGCTTGATCAATTGTAAGTAATTTAAAGAAAAGTTGTAATTTCTTCTTCTCTGGGGATTATGATGTCAAGGATTAAGCACTGTCTTTCTGGGATTGTGAGAGTATGATGCTGCCTTGAGGCAGCTAAAATAACTATTTTGTATCTTATTTTTACATACTGCTTCTTTTGAGAATTTTGAAAGCAGACTTTTAGAAGGGATTAACTATTATAGTTTAGAGAACAATTAGGATTAAGTTTCACCAAAAGTGCAAGGCATTTTACACCGGTACAACTCATAAGTAGCAGTGAAACTAGATGTCTACCCACTACAAATGGTTTTATAAGCCATGGTATGTAAAAGTTAAAATCATATATGCTAACACATGACATATTATGAATATTTTCTGAAAACAGCAAAATATAGTAGGAAACTCATGGTGGTTTGTCCTACACAAACTGAATGCTCTGAGAAGCATTCAGTGTCGGGATTCTACTATACTGGCAAAGCGGTTGTAATTTACTGAAAAATACCTTAGTGATCTGAACAATTTAACAATAATTCCAAATAACATTGTATCTTCTAATATTACTCATCCATGGGATTCTATCTATTTTTTTCTAAATCTTTGCAGAAAATATGCATGAGAATTTTGACAGAAATTCATAGTTTTGGAGCCTTCTATTAATACTCTGATCTTAATCACTTTCCATTTACAAAGCCGGAATTATCTTTATCTCACGTGGAAGACTTTCTGAATCTCAATCAATTGGTCTGTCCTTGGTTTTTAAAGCTTATTTGATAAACAAAACAAAACAAACAAACAAAAAAAACAACAACAAAAAAAAACGACTGGAGACTGGATGGAGAATAATCATCAAAGATAATTACTATGCCAGAGATTTTGAAAGCATCTTAATTTTGACATAATTCAGAAGACATTAGACAAATGCTGTTGCATTTTAATCAATATTTTAAGGCACTGTGTTATATATATATACACAGAAATCTCAGAAGTTCTCTCTTTATAGCTGTTGGTTGAGAGAAATTATTCTTCTATCATGATATCTCTAATACCCCCTTGGAATAGTAGTTCTGAAAAGGGAAGTGGTGTGTGTGTACATATATATATATATATATATATATATATACACACACCAATGTGCTGTAGCATTCTGCTTTCAGGAATCCTAAGTGTTGCATAAACATTAAGCTGTGTCTTTGCTCCATTCTCTTCACAGAGTCAAGCACACAGTGGGTTAAGTGATTTGCCCAAGGCAGTGTATTGTGCCAGTTACAGAGCTGAATATTGAACCAGAAGTCAGGCTCACAGGTAATGCAACATCTAAATGAGAAGTTATTTTTTCTGTTGTTGGTTCTGTTGCTTATCCTGTTTCTCTGTATAATAACACATCAACTACATTCCCTTCCTTTATGATCAGGTTTAGTGTTTGTATAGCTATTCTAAATCACAGATGCCTGCTTTAAATGAGAAACTACGAGAAGGTAGGGACTATTTATGCAAAAAAGACAAATGGAATTAACAGTCAGCTCTCCAATAAGTCTACAATTCTTTTATAATCTGACAAAATCTACAATAAATATGGTTAAAAATATCACAATATGAGGGAGTGCTGAGGCTTTCTTCCAACAAGTAATTGACTTTCCACTTCCCTTTTCAGAACTACTATTCCAAGGTGGTATTAGAGATATCATGATAGAAGAATAATTTCTCTCAATCAACAGCTATAAAAACAGAACTGAGATTTTTGTTGGTCACTGTGATTAAAAAAGAAAATTGATGTGGATTGAGTATGTTTTATTTTTATAATGCCAATAATTATTGTCAGAGCTCGTTAGTCATTACCAATTTTACCAATTTGCCTCCTAGTGAGGCAGAAATTAATTCAGCAGACAATTAATCTGATAGTAAAATGAAACAAAGACCATACAAGCAGTCACAGCCTCATTGTCATATTAATAATTTAAATTAGCATGCTAAGATTCATCAAATTTTTTTCAGTACACCATTACATTTGATCCTCACAATAGTCTCACCAAAACATACATTCTTATCCCATTTTATTTTCGATCTATTTTGATACCTGATAGGTTTAAGTCAAGTGATAGGTTTAAGATTAAAGAGTGATATGGATACTATAGTGTTCATTATACTATGCTTCCAGAAAGGCCTTCAAAAACATCAGACCTGGATAACTGATTTTAATCAAGAAAGACAGTATTTCTGTATTACCTGAAACCCAAATGCCATATTCTTCTCTACATCTATCTCTAGATCACACAGGTATCTCCTAGGGAGGTTTTATAAACTCATCACATATGCTAGTTTACCTTTAAACAAATTTTACTCCTTTCCAGACCCCATATAATTAATATGTCTATCATTATTCACTTTGCTTCTTTGTTAAACATGCTTTTTGTTAAAATATATTTGAATTCTAAAAAGCCAATTTTTTTACCTAGATGATCTTATTATCTTACCTAAACTTTGGACATCCAAAGTCTAGTAGACTTTGCCACAAGTTATATAAATTCCACTCATTATCATCTGTACTATTTTCACTATTCCTTCTCATATTGCTGGACATAAGTCAGGTGGACCAATGGTGGACCAATACACTGATTCGGGAGGGGAGAGGGGAAGCCCTGATTTATAGCATTTGACGATTTACATTGTGTAAATTCTACCACCACTGTTGACTTCAAGCTAATAATGAGACAATATTGAACACAGAATTGAGAGGAGATGCACACATTCAAACTCTTGTAAGCTGGAATGAGCTGACTCTAGAATACCATGCAAAGGAAGATCTACAATGTTAAATTGTGAGGACGTGTACAGAATAATCATTGGAAGGACTGATACTGAAGCTGAAGCTCCAATACTTTGGCCACCTGATGCGAAGAGTTGACTCATTAGAAAAGACCCTGATGCTGGGAAGGATTGAAGGCAGGAAGAGAAGGGGATGACAGAGGATGAAATGGTTGGCTAGCACCACAGACTCAATGGATATGAGTTTGAGCAAGCTCCAGGAGATGATGAAGGACAGGGAAGCCTGGCATGCTGCATTCCATGGGGTTGCAAGGAGTCAGACACAACTGAGTGACTGAACAATAACAACAACCTGTACATACAGTGTGAAGAAGTTATTCTTTATTCAAAAGCACACAAGCACCTACTCTATAACTGGGGTTCTTTTAAGTGCTTGTGAAGGGAGGTTGAGATAATAATATTTACCTTTATTTACCATTTTTAAATGAGTATTATATGTTGGGCAAAATGCTAAGCCTTTTTATGTACATATATTCACTTTACCTTCACAACCTCCATATAAGGCTTGCATAATTGTCCTCATTTTTTTCAGATATGAAAACTGATGTGCACTGAGATTAAGTGATTTGTCCAGTGAGCAGGTAGCTAAGTCAGAATGCAAGCTTATGTCTCAGTGTCTTCAGACACTATATTATACTAAGTTGACCTGGTCAGGGATTCACTGCCTTCAAGGAAATTACAGTCTAGTTGGGACTATGGACAAGACACACAGCCATCATACATTGTGACAGTATTAAGTGTTGCTGAAAGGGAACTTAATTAAGCTTAATGCAAGTTAGGGAAGGCTTCCAAGAGAAAGTGACTTGAGTCAATTCACAAGCGCTTGTAGGAGTTAACCTGGCATATTGAGGTAGGGAAGGCATTTCTGGCAGTTGTTATTGTTGTTCAATCACTAGATTGTGTGCGGGTCTTTGAGACCCCATGGACTGTAGCACGCCAGGCTTCCCTGTCCTTCACTATCCCCCAGAGTTTTCTCAGACTCACGTCCACTGAGTTGATAATACCATCAAACCATCTCATCCTGTGTTGTCCATCCCCTTCTCTTCCTGCCCTCAGTCTTTCCTAGCATCAGGGTCTTATCCAATGAGTCAGCTGTTCACATCAGGTAGCCAAAGTATTGAAGCTTCAGCATCATTCCTTTCAATGAGTATTCAGGATTGACTGGTTTGATCTCCTTTCAGTCCAAGGGACTCTCAAGAGCCTTCTCCAATACCACAGTTCAAAGGCATCAATTCTTCAGTGTTCAGCCTTCTTTAGGGTCCAACTCTCACATCTGTATGTGACAACTGGAAAAACCATAGCTTTGACAATACAGAGCTTTGTTGGCAAAGTGATGTCTCTGCCTTTTAATATCCTGTCTAGGTTTGTGATAGATTTCCTTCTGAGGAGCAAGCGAATTTTAGTTTCATGACTGCAGCCACCGTCCAGAGTGATTTGGGAGCCCAGGAAAACAAAACCTGTCACTATTTTCACTTTTTCTCCTCCTATTTGCTGTGAAGAAATGAGATCAGATAGAACAGCATATTTAAGCTGTAGAGAAGGGGTTGTGGAAATTGCAGGTAGATTTGTAATACCTTCATTTAACAAATATGTATTGAGCACTTACTATGTTCCAGACAGTATCCTATGCACTAGATATACAGCACTATTAAACTTAAAAGTCTTGTTTTCATAGAGCTTACATTATGGAGGCAGAAAAAAGTGACAAATTTGTAAGTAAATATATATGTCACAAGTTGATTAATTCAATGGGAAAAAAAAAAAAAAAAACAAAAGGTGGGGAAGATATGTTGTGGAACTGAGAAGGAACCTGTGAGCCCTTTATGGGACAGACCCCTCCCCAAGATCCTCTACTTTAACTCCTCTCTGAACTACAGAGATAACAACATCTGATGCCTATTTCCTGAGTTTTTCAGATGCTAAAACCACCACTAAGTGGAAGAAAGGAAATACTTGATCATTGGCAGTAGCCCCCAGACCTTCTGGTGCCTCAGGATTGATTATTGTCAATCAGAGAATTGTACACAAGCTGATCACATACTTTGGGACACCCTTCCCTCACTTGGCCTTTTAAAAAAGCTTTTCTAAAAACTGTTGAGGAGTTAGGGTTTTGTTGTTGTTGTTTTGAGCATGAGCCATCTGTTCTCCTTACTTGGTCCTGCAACAAAACTTTCTCACTCTGACCTTTGGATTTGTTTGGCCTCATAGTACACCAGGTAGATGAACTTGTGTTTGGTAACAGTTGTTTCAGGGAGTGGCTAAGAAACTAAGGGGTGTAACTGAGAAGGCTGGTACTAAGGTGAGGAATGGGAGTCACTTAAAGTACAAAATTTAAGGAGGCACTCACTTTCAGTTGCTAATCTTGCAATTGCACAAGTCTGAAAGTGAGCATTTCCTTAAATTTTGTGTCCTGGATACCTTGTTTGATTCACCCTGTCTTGAGCCCTGGAACAAAGTATTTAACTCGAAAAGTGTTTGAGGATACAAGCAATTCTGAAGAACAGCATTGCAACACATTCAAAAGAGCTGAAGCAAAGAGTTTTTGTGAAAACAGCATGGTGAGACAAAGGGAAAGCAAGTGAGATTTGCAGGAGTGAGAACATGGAGGGCCTTGCTTGCCAGCTGAAGAATTTGAAATTTATCCTAAAGGTAATGGTGGTGAGAGGGGTGTTTAATAAGTTTTAAATGTGGTAGGCACATGCTTCGAATTTTAGAAATGTCACGGTGATTGAATCATGGAGGATGGTGTGAATAGAGTAGAGAATATATATAAAGGATATTTAAAAGGTAAAAGAAATTAGTCACTGCTGAAGAAGTGTGCTACTAAGGGTTTTACTATGAGCTCAAAGTGAAGACAGAAGATGAGCTGAAAAAGCAACTTAGTTTTCCTTAAGATATTCTTGTGGTCAGTCTTAGTCTTCAAATATTTGCACTGTGAAGAAAGATGCACAGTTTGCATATTTCCTTCTCAACACAATATCATTTGGGTGGTACATACTATCCTAAATGTCAGGTGCCATTGTGTCATTAACTACTTTTGAACTGTGGTATTGGTAAAGACTTTTGAGAGTCCCTCGGACTGCAAGGAGGTCCAACCAGTCCATCCTAAAGAAACCAGTCTTGAATATTCATTTGAAGGACTGATGCTGAAGCTGAAACTCCAATACTTTGCCCACCTTATTTGAAAAACTGACTCATTGGAAAAGACCCTTATGCTGGGAAGGATTGAAGGCAGGAGGAGAAGGGGATGACACAGGATGAGATGGTCAGATGGCATCACCTACTCAATGGATATAAGTTTGAGTAAGCTCTGGGAGTTGGTGATGGACAGGGAAACCTGGCATGCTACAGTCCATGAGGTCTCAAAGAGTCGGACACAACTTAGCGACTGAACTGAAATTAACACAATATATGAGTTACACCTCTGTTATTTAGAACGACAGATTAAAGTTTAAATTTGATTTTGTCTACTGTCCTCATAATAAATATTTATATTGAGAATGGACCCCACCCCCCCAGCAGGATATTTTGATGGAGGAAAAATAGAAGCTGAAAAAAATGCAGAAAAAATTAAAATGTCTAGCAACAATGAAAGAACACCTTTTGCTTCTGTGTGTGTATATGTATATGAATATAACTAATTTTTGGATAAACAAAGAATGGTTTATTTCTTTAGCACTGTTTCTAACTTTGCACTCTTTTGATGCTGATCTATCATCACTCGGGCTGCCTTTTGTTCTTTCATTAGAAGTGAGGACATCAGGAAATATAGAAATGTTATTCTTCATTCTTACAAGGAAATATTTCTATAACATTGTATTAAATGTGGGAATGAAATATATATCAAGAATGATTGCACTTTATTTGCTGGATATTTTATCACAAGCTATATTAATGTTATTTTTTTTTACTCTTTCATTAATAAAATTTCTTTGGCTACAAGCTAGAAAAGGCCATGTTGCTGTAAATTACACAAAATAAGAAGAATGTATTAAGCTACTTGATACAGTTCTTGTTAAAAATCCATCAAACAAAATATGTAAGATATTTGACACACTATATGATACATAAATGCTCAACAAATGTTTTTATTATCAATATTATTTTAGCAAAATATTTACAGATGCTGGGTAACAATTCCAGGCACAACAAACCTATGAGATAGGTATTATTACCTTCATTCTACATATGAGGAATGAGCTCAGAGAAGTTAACTGACTATCCCAAGATCACAAAGGCAGTGAATGAAAGACCTGAGATATGAATTCAAATTTATTTTCATGGAGTCAAACAACAATGGGGACTGGAGTTAGTGGAACTGAGAACATGGATAGAAGGTTTTGTCTCAGAGAAAAAGGTCAGGAAAAAAGGATGAATTTGAAAAAGATCTCCAGTTGAGATGGTGATATTGAAGCAGTCCTCACTAAAGGGAGAAAAGGAAGTCAAATTTAATATTTGCTTTCATCAGATATTTTGATATTTGCCTTATGTTTACAAAAGTATTTTAATACTCACAGGAAACCTATGAGACATGTTATAACCCCCATTTTTCAGGTCAGGAAGCTGAGAATCAGAATGCTTGACTATCATGACCAAAGTCTCATAGTTACCACGTGGCAGAGTTAGGATAAAAAAGCAAATTAGTTGACTCCAGTAAATCATGTTATCTGTACTTTGTCTCTTATAATTGACTTTATGAAATAAGAAATTAGGTCAGGTAATTTATCTAATAAGAACTGTTATTGTGGACTGAATGTGTTCCTCCAGATTCATTATGTTGAAGTCCTAAAATCCCAGTACCTTAGAATGTGACTGGATTTGGAGATAGTCTTTAAAGAAATCATTGTTAACATGAGATCATTAGGGTTAGCCCTAATCTAATATGAATCAAATCCAATACGAACAGTGCCCATATAATAAGAAGAAATTAGGACACAGCCATATACAAGTCAAGGTGAGAGACCTCAGAAGAAACCAACCCTCCCAACACCTTGATCTTGGACTTATAGCCTCCAGGACTAAGTCACTCAGTCTGTAGTACTTTGTTATGGTGGTCTTAGCAGACTAATACAGGTGTTTAGAGAAAAATGCAGGTAAAATCATACTCTGAGACAAATAATTTCTACTCTCCTGTGTTTATTTTAATAGTATTTTATTGTAAAAGTAAAATATATATCTTTATTCTAGAAAATTTGAATATAACAGGAACGTATTTATCTGAATAAAATCACCTTCCTTCCTACCACTGAAAGCAAACATTAACATCTTACTATTTTATTTTCTGTTGTTTTTAATGCATTTTTCCTTGTATAAAATATTTATATTATTTTTCAACATTACAAACATTACAAATTTAACATTTTTTCATGCTACTGAAAACTTCTCACAATCATATGTTTAATGGCCTTGCTATATTTCATCATATTTGTCTATTTTTGCTATTTAGAATATTTACATTGTACTATTTGAATAATGTTGCAGGAAGCATCTATATGAGATAAGAGTTTTAAAAGTCTGATTATTTCCTTAAGCTAGATTTTGTGAAGAGAGACTACTGGATCACAGTTCAAGTGCAACAAACTATACACGCAACAATCCTGCAAATATCGTTAGTTTATGTCACAAGAAGGGAGAATAATAATAATATTTATTGGGCACTTATATGCCAAATTCTATGTTAGGCACTTAAATATATATTTATATATATGTATATATATTATATAATATATTATTATATATATATATATATATATATATATATATATATATATTTCTCAATGTTCACATACAACTGAGAGTCATCTTATATTCATTTTAAAGATGAAACTGATGCTCAGAAGGGTTAAATAGCTTGATCCATGCCATCTAGCTAGTGAGTGGCAGGGCAGTAGGCTACCAAAAGACATAGCTCTATTGAACTGAGGGAAAGACTGCTGTATCTTCACTACAGAGTTTTATTCATTTCATTTCAGTTCAGTTGCTCAGTCGTGTCGACCTTTAGCGACCCCATGAGGTGCAGCACACCAGGCCTCCCTGTTCATCACCAACTCCCGGAGTTTACTCAAACTCATGCCCATAGAGTCGGTGATGCCATCCAGCCATCTCATCCTCTGCCGTCCCCTTCTCCTCCTGCTCCCAATCCCTCCCATCATCACCGTCTTTTCCAATTAGTCAACTCTTCTCATCAGGTGGCCAAGGTATAGGAGTTTCACCTGAAACTCCTATAGGTATAGAAGTTTTCAGCTTCAGCATCAGTCCTTCCAATAAACACCCAGGACTGATCTCCTTTAGGATGGACTGGTTGGATCTCCTTGCAGTCCAAGGGACTCTCAAGAGTCTTCTTCAACACCACAGTTCAAAAGCATCAATTCTTCAGCAGTCAGCTTTCTTCACAGTCCAACACTCACATCCATACATGACCACTGGAAAAACCATAACCTTGACCAGATGGACCTTTGTTGGCAAAGTAATGTCTCTGCTTTGTAATATACTATCCAGGTTGGTCATAAATTTCCTTCCAAGGAGCAAGTGTCTTTTAATTTCATGGTTGCAATCACCATCTGCAGTGATTTTGGAGCCCCAAAAAATAAAGTCTGACACTGTTTCCACTGTCTCCCCATCTATTTGCCATGAAGTGATGGGACCAGATGCCATGATATTAGTTTTCTGAATGTTAAGCTTTAAGCCAACTTTTTCACTCTCCTCTTTCAGTTTCATCAAGAGGCTTTTTAGTTCCTCTTCACTCTCGCCCATAAGGGTGGTGTCATCTACATATCTGAGCTTATTGATATTTCTCCTGGCAATCTTGATTCCAGCTTGTACTTCTTCCAGCCCAGTGTTTCTCATGATGTACTCTGCATATGAGTTAAATAAGCAGGGTGACAATATACAGCCTTGACATACTCATTTTCCTACTTGGAACCAGTCTGTTGTTCCATGTCCAGTTCTAACTGTTGCTTCCTGACCTGCATACAGGTTTCTCAAGAGGCAGGTCATGTATTTGTTTTTGTTGTTGTTGTTTTTTTGTTTTTGTTTCCTATGAGGAGAGCAATTTATACACTTGGTTGTATGTCATTCTTCTTTTACTATATGTAGAAAAGCTGTAATTAATTCCCAGTGTGTTCTGCTGCTATGGCCCTTATATATATGCTGTATATTGGGAATTATTCTTTCTAAATAGATGCAGAGAGAGTAACCTTTGGGCTTGTGAGAATGAAGCAGTTCTGGCTGTTTTAGGAACTGTCTGAACAGATGACTGCTACAAACCTATGGGTAAATAACACGGGGGTGGGGTGGGGAGGGCAAAGCAAAAGACTAAACCTTTGCTCTCTGTGCTGTTTTTCTTCAGTGGTGGACTAGTTTAGACCACCAGTATATACGTTTGTCTGCTTAGCTCCCCTGGTGAGAAAGTTAGTTGGAGTTCTCCCCATACCCTGGCAAGCGACTGAATTGTTCCAAATCTTTGGTTTTCAACACTTTTGCTAGTTTTGTCTTTTATTGAGTAGCAGAAGGGAACTCAGGAGGTGACAGATCAAGGGCTGATTACCTGATCACCATTAATAATCCTTATACAGAAATCTAATTCCTAAATATTAAAAGTTTATTCCTTGTAAAAGGTGTCATCTTCATAGTGCATACACATTTGCTCAACTTGGTCAAAAAAGGAAAATTTGTAATGTATTTTAGCTGAAATAGCAGAGTTAGAAATGGCTTCTGAGTTGCGTAACTCTGCATTTTTACAGTTTTCTAATAGTGGTACTCTGGTGGCTTTATGTAATTTTTAGTTATGATATTGCATTAAAAATTTTCATGGCTAAAGTCAGATTGGAATTATCTGATAATATTTGAGCTCTGACAAGAATAAGCCCGTGCTTATATATACATTATAATTTATGAATGCTGACATCAAAGAAATATCGGTATGCTGTAACATTTGTAGGGATTTCATGGCTATTTTTATAATATCTGACATCATATTTTCATTTTGACATTCTCCAGTTTTACTATAAAATAATTTGCAGGGCATTCATCTATAACTTTGTCTACTTTCAAAATACAGATTCCTGAAGAGAGTATTATGTAGTAATTCCCTGTGTGAACATAAATTGTACATAGTTTCTGGAATAAATGCTCTTTTATCTATTCATAGAATGTGCTTCTGAAATTATATATAAGATTTATATGTGCAAATACATTAAAATGAAAATGTTTAAGTAAAATAGGATTCTGTTTATTTGGGCAGTTTCTTGGATAGAGACAATTGATGTATTTTTTTAAGTTAAGTTGCTTCATTTTTATTGTAACTATTACAGATTTTAATCAAAACTGATAACTAATTTCCACTCTCGTGAATAAAGCACACTCAAATCTTCAACTAATTTCAATGTCTAATGCTGCTCCTCTCAATGACTCTGAAATCAATTTTGTCCTTCACTGCCAGAAAGGGCACAAATGAAATGGGAACTGGGAATGATTTGTGCTGTGCGTAATGTATACTGACTGCAGATGGCAACAAGAAAGCTAGGGAAGAGAAATAATTTGATCCGCAAATCATACCTTAAAAAATTCAGAGAAGTTAAAAAAAAAATCTCCCATTGCTGCAGACAGCGATATAAGCCTGGTCTGTTCAGCAGAACTGCTTCAGAAAAACAGATTATGTGGGTATAGGATGACATCATCAGTAAAATGTTACCCAAAAAAATGCTCAGGGAATTAGCTACTTGCAGAAATCAATGATTTCTAGAACATGTAGGAGTGGTTTTGAATCAGAATACACGGAGAAAGTAATACAGATATACATGATTCCTGAATTATATATTTGATTTCTTAAAGAATGCACACAGTCCCACAGTACATATGGGAAAACTAACAGAAACAGAAGATGCCATATTCTGTAATCTCAGTGTTAAAGATCACGTGTTAACACAGCTGAAGGAAAATGACATGCTAGGCACATAGAATATTTATTGAAGAAATTGGAAAACTATTCTGCAGTGGTAAGAAGATACCACTATTTTTGAAAAAGAACTGTATTTTGATTAAAAAAAAAAACTTTATACATACCAAATAAGCTTTATCCAATCATTCTGTTTGGGGGTGAAAAAAGAAACAGGGAAATAAAAGATAAGCTTACTTCTCAACAAATGGAAGCTTTTCATAAAGTCCAGTAGTTCCTCATAGAATGTAAGCCTGGGTCAGTTGTCTTACCATATTATACTTCTCATCAGAAGGTTTGACAATTCATGTATCCCTTTGAGGTTGATGATGGGTAACATAAAGATACTGTGCTGTGCATTGCAAATTTTATTTGCAATATAAAGTATTATTTTTTAATTGCAAAGTAAGCCATGGTCTTTGTGAAAATAAAAGTATGTAAATACAAATAAAGTAAGCAGTAAAAATACTTCTTCCCAATTTTAAAACCCTAAGGCTAATGACAAAGGTTTGGCATGGATCTTTTCAGACATCTGTGCTTAAAGCAACATGTACACAGAGGCATACACACTACAGTATGTAGGATCCAACTACGTACACATCAGGTTTGTGGGTAATTTTTTACTTATATTGTTTCAGAAACTAGTAATCGAGAAACCAAACACCACACTCAGAGTGTTGGAGAACTCAAGTTTATAATGTCAGTGGGCCCAGAGGAGTTAATGCTCCAAGCTCCAAGCCCCAGCAAAGGGGTTACAGAGTTTTTATAGACAGACTATAGTGGACAACACTAGCTGCTAAAAGGCTGTTTTTTTTCTTTTTAATTTTTACTATTATTTTTAAAATATAAATTTATTTATTTTAGCTGGAGGCTAAATACTTTACAATATTGTAGTGGTTTTGCCATACACTGACATGGATCCACCATGGGTGTACATGTGTTCCATATCCTGAATCCCCCTCCCACCTCCCTACCCATCCCATCCCTCTGGGTCATCCTAGTGCACCAGCCCCGAGCACTTGATCTCACACATCAAACCTGGACTGGTGATCTATTTCACATATGGTAATATACATACTTCAATGTCATTCTCGCAAATCATCCCACCATCGGCTTCTCCCACAGAGTCCCAAAGTCTGTTTTATACATCTGTGTCTCTTTTGCTGTCTCACATACAGGGATATCATTACCATCTTTTTAAATTTCATATATATGCATTAGTATACTGTATTGGTGTTTTCCTTTCTGGCTTACTTCACTCTGTATAATAGGCTCCAGTTTCATCCACCTCATTAGAACTGATTCAAACGTATTCTTTTTAATGGCTGAGTAATATTTGATTGTGTATATATACCACAGCTTTCTTATCCATTTGTCTGCTGATGGATATCTAGGTTGTTTCCATGTCCTGGCTATTATAAACAGTGCTGCGATGAACATTGGGGTACACGTGTCTCTTTCAATTTTGGTTTCCTTAGTGTGTATGCCCCGCAGTGGGATTGATGGGTTATATGGCAGTTCTATTTCCAGTTTTATAAGGAATCTCCACATTTTTCTCTATAGTGGCTGTGCTAGTTTGCATTCCCACCAACAGTGTAAAAGTGTTCCCTTTTCTCTACACCTTCTCCAGCATTTATTGCTTATAGACTTTTGGATAACAGCCATTCTGACTGGCGTGTAATGGTACCTCATTGTGGTTTTGATTTGCATTTCTCTGATAATGAGTGATGTTGAGCATCTTTTCATGTGTTTGTTAGCCATCTGTATGTCTTCTTTGAAAAAAAAAAATGTTTGTTTCGTTCTTAGGCCCATTTTTTGATTGGGTCATTTATTTTTTCTGGAATTGAGCTGCAGGAGCTGCTTGTATATTTTTGAGATTAATTCTTTGTAAGTTGTTTCATTTGCTATTATTTTCTCCCATTCTGAAGGCTGTCTTTTCACCATGCTTATTGTTTCCCTTTTGCGTAAAGGCTTTCAATTTTAATTAGGTCCCATTTGTCTATTTTTGCTTTTATTTCCAGTACTCTGGGAGGTGGGTCATAGCGGATGCTGCTGTGATTTATGTCAGAGAGTATTTTGCCTACGTTTTCTGCTAGGAGTTTTTTTTTTTTTTTTTTTTTTTTTTTTTTTTTTTTTTTGCTAGAGTTTATAGTCTGGGAACTACATTTAGATCTTTAATCCATTTTTGAGTTTATTTTTGTGTACGGTGTTAGAAAGTGTTCTAGTTTCATTCTTTTACAAGTGGTTGACCAGTTTTCCCAGCACCACTTGTTAAAGAGGTTGTCTTTTTTCCATTGTATATCCTTGCCTCCTTTGTCAAAGATAAGGTGTCCATAGGTTCGTGGATTTATCTCTTGGCTTTCTATTCTGTTCCATTGATCTATATTTCTGTCTTTGTGCCAGTA
>NC_057419.1:86714044-86848689 GCF_019320065.1 Cervus canadensis
TTTTTTTTTTTTTTTTTTTTTTTCTTTTCGTTACTTTAATTTTTGCTAAGAGTTTTATAGTTTCTGAACTTACGTTTAGATCTTTCATCCATTTTGAGTTTATTTTTGTGTACGACTGAGCGACTGAACTGACTGAACTGACTAATGGTGCTAGAGAGTGTTCTAGTTTCATTTTTTACCAGTGGTTGACCAGATTTCTCAGCACCACTTGATAAAGAGATTGTCTTTTCTTCATTGTATATGCTTGGCTCCTTTGTTGAAGATAAGGTGTCCATAGGTGTGTGGATTTATCTCTTGGCTTTCTATTTTGTTCCATTCATCTACATTTCTGTCTTTGTGCCAGTATCATACTGTCTTGATGACTGTAGCTTTGTAGTAGAGCCTGAAGTTAGGCAGGTTGATTCCACCAGTTCCATTCTTCTTTCTCAAGATTGCTTTGACTATTCGAGGTTTTTTGTACTTCCATAGAAATTGTGGAATTGTTTGCTTTAGTTCTGTGAAGAGTACCATTGGTAGCTTGATAGGGATGTCATTGAATCTATAGATTACTTTGGATAGTATCCTCATGTTCATTATATTGATTCTTCCAATCCACGAACATGATATATTTCTCCATCTATCTGTGTCCTCTTTGATTTCTTGCATCAGTGTTTTATAGTTTTATATATATAGGTCTTTTGTTTCCTTAGGAATACATATTTCTAAGTATTTTATTGTTTTCATTGCAATGGTGAATGGAATTGTTTCCTTAATGTCTCTTTCTGTTTTCTCACTGTTAGTGTATATGAATGCATGGAATGTCTGTGTGTTAATTTTATAGTCTGCAATTTTAGTATATTCATTGATTCGCTCTAGTAAATTCCTGGTAGAGTCTTTAGGGTTTTCTATGTAGAGGATCATGTCATCTGCAAACAGTGAGAGTTTTAATTCTTCTTTTCTAAACTAGATTCCTTTTATTTCTTTTTCTACTCTGATTGCTGTGGCTAGGACTTCCAAAACCATGTTGAATAGTAGTGGTGAGAGTGGGCACCCTTGTCTTGTTCCTGACTTTAGGGGAAATGCTTTAAATTTTTCACCATTGAGGATAATGTTTGCTGTGGGTTTGTCATATATAGCTTTTATTATGTTGAGGTGTGTTCCTTCTATGCTGCATTCTGGAGAGTTTTTTTTTTTTTTTAATCATAAATGGATGTTGAATTTTATCAAAGGCTTTCTCTGCATCTATTGAGATAATCATATGGTTTTATCTTTGAATTTGTTAATGCATTGTATTATGTTGATTGATTTGCGGATATTGAAGAATCCTTGCATCCCTGGGATAAAGCCCACTTGGTCATGATGTATGATCTTTTTAATACGTTGTTGGATTCTGTTTGTTAGAATTTTGTTAAGGATTTTTTGCATCTATGCTCATCAGTGATATTGGCCTGTAGTTTTCTTTTTTTTGTGGAATCTTTGTCTGGTTTTGCTATTAGGGTAATGGTGGCTTCATAGAATGAGTTTGGAAGTTTACCTTCCTCTGCAATTTTCTGGAATAGTTTGAGTAAGATATGTGTTAACTCTTCTCTAAGTTTTTGGTAGAATTCAGCTGTGAAACTATCTGGTCCTGGGCTTTTGTTTGCTGGAAGATTTCTGATTACATTTTCGATTTCTGTGCTTCTGATGGGTCTGTTAAGATTTTTCTATTTCTTCCTGGTTCAGTTTTGGAAAGTTGTACTTTTTTAAGAATTTGTCCATTTCTTCCAAGTTGTCCATTTGATTGGCATATGGTTGCTGATAGTAATCTCTTATAATCCTTTGTATTTCAGTGTTCTCTGTTGTGATTTCTCCATTTCCATTTCTAATTTTGTTGATTTGATTCTTCTCCCTTTGTTTTTTGATGAGTCTGGCAATGATTTGTCTATTTTATTTATATTCTCAAAGAACCAGCTTTTGGCTTTGTTGATTTTTGCTATGGTCTCTTTTGTTTCTTTTGCATTTATTTCTGCCCTAATTTTTAAGATTTCTTTCCTTCTACTAACCTTGGTGTTCTTCATTACTTCCTTTTCTAGTTGCTTTAGGTATAGAGTTAGGTTATTTATTTGACTTTTTTCTTGTTTCTTGAGGTAAGCCTGTATTGCTATGAGCCTTCTCCTTAGCACTGCTTTGACCGTGTCCCATAGGTTATGGGTTTTTGTGCTTTCATTTTCATACATTTTAATGCATATTTTTATTTCTTTTTTGATTTCTTCTGTGATTTGTTGGTTATTCAGCAGCGTGTTGTTCAGCCTCTATATGTTGGAATTTTTAGTAGTGTTTCTCCTGTAATTGACATCTAATCTTACTGCATTGTTGTCAGAAAAGATGCTTGGAAAGACTTCAATTTTTTGAATTTACCAAGGCCAGGTTTATGGCCCAGAATGTGATCTATTCTGGAGAAGGTTCCATGTGCGCTTGAGAAAAAGGTGAAACTCATTATTTTGGGCTGAAATTACCTATATATATCAATTAGGTCTAATTGGTCTGTTGTATCTTTTAAAGTTTGTGTTTCCTTGTTGATTTCTGTTTAGTTGATCTATCCATGGGTATCAGTGGGGTATTCAAGACTCCAACTATTATTTTGTTATTGTCAATTTCCCCTTTCATACTTGTTAGCATTTGCCTTACATATTGCAGTGCTCCTATGTTGGGTGCATATATATTTATAATGTTTATAACTTCTTCTTGTATTGATCCTTTGATTAATTTGTAGTGTCCTTCTTTGTCTCTTTTCACAGCCTTTATTTAAAAGTCAGGATGGGGAATGTATGTAAATCCATGGCTGATTCATGTCAATGTGTGACAAAAACCACTACAATATTGTAGAGTGATTAGCCTCCAACTAATAAAAAATAAATGGAATAAAATGTCTGTTTTATCTGATATGAGTAATGCCACTCCTGCTTTCTTTTGGTCTCTATTTGCATAGAATATCTTTTTCCAGCTCTTCACTTTCAGTCTGTATATGTCCCTTGTTTTGAGGTGGTCTCTTGTAGACAACATATATATGGGTCTTATTTTTGTTTCCATTCAGCCAGTCTTTGTCTTTTGGTTGTGGCGTTCAACCCATTTACATTTAAGGTAACTGTTGATAAGTATAATCCCATTGCCATTTACTTTGCTGTTTTGGGTTTGAGTTTATAAACCCTTTCTGTGTTTCCTGTCTAGAGAAGATCCTTTAGCATTTGTTGGAGAGCTGGTTTGGTGGTCCTGAATTCTCTCAGCTTTTGCTTGTCTGTAAAGCTTTTGATTTCTCCTTCATACTTGAATAAGATCTTTGCTGGGTAGAGTAATCTGGGCTGTAAGTTTTTCACTTTCATCACTTTAAGTATATCCTGCCATTCCTTTCTGGCCTGAAGTGTTTCTATTGATAGATCAGCTGTTATCTTTATGGGAATCCCTTTGTGTGTTATGTGTTGTTTCTCCCTTGCTGCTTTTAATATTTGTTCTTTGTGTTTGATCTTTGTTAATTTGATTAATATGTGTCTTGGGGTGTTTCACGTTGGGTTTATCTTGTTTGGGACTCTCTGTGTTTCTTGGACTTGGGTGACTATTTCCTTCCCCATTTTAGGGAAGTTTTCAAGTATTATCTAATCAAGTATTTTCTCAGGGCCTTTCTTTTTGTCTTCTTCTTGAACTCCTATGATTTGAATGTTGAGGCATTTAACATTGTCCAAGAGGTCTCTGATGTCCTCATTTCTTTTAATTATCTTTTTTTTCTTTTTCCCTCCATGCTTCATTTATTTCTACCATTCTATCTTCTACCTCATTTATCGTATCTTCTGCCTCCATTATTCTACTGTTGGTTCCCTCCATAGTGTTTTTTATCTCAGTTATTGCAATACTCATTATATATAGAGTCTTTTTTTTATTTCTTCTATGTCCTTGTTAAACATTTCTTGCATATTCTCAATCCTTGTCTCCAGGTTATTTATCTGTAACTCAATTTTGTTTTCAAGAATTTGGATCATTTTCACTATCATTATTTGGAATTCTTTATCAGGTAGATTCCCTATCCCTTCCTCTTTTATTGGTTTGGTAGGCATTTATCCTGTTCCTTTACCTGCTGAGTATTTCTCTGCCTTTTCATCTTGTTTATATTACTGTGTTTGGGGTGGCCTTTCCTTATTCTGACAGTTTGTGGTTCCTCTTTATTGTGGAGGTTCCTTGCTGTGGGTGGGGTTGGACGGCTGGCTTGTCAAAGTTTCCTGGTTAGGGAAGCTTGTGTCGGTATTCTGGTGGGCAGAGCTGGGTTTCCTCTCTCTGGAGTGCAATGAAGTGTCCAGTAGTGATTTTTGAGATGTCAATGATTTTGGTGTGACTTTGTGCAGCCTCTATATTGAAGCTTAGGGATATGTTCCTGTGTTGCTGGAGAATTTGTGTGGTATGTCTTGCTCTGGGACTTGTTGGCTCTTGGATGGTGCTTGGTTTCAGTGTAGGTATGGAGGCTTTTGGATGAGCTCTTATCGATTAATGTTCCCTGGAGTTAGGAGTTCTCTGGTGTTCTCAGGTTTTGGACCTAAGCCTCCTGTCTCTGGTTTTCAGCCTTATTCTTACAATAGCCTCAAGATTTCTCCATCTATACATCACTGATGATAAAAACATCTAGGTTAATGATTAAATGTTTCTCCACAGTGAGGGACACCCGGAGAGGTTCACAGAGTTACATGGAGAAGAGCGAGGAGGGAGATAAAAGTGACCAGGGGGAGAAGAGGGGGAATCAAAAGGGGAGAAAGCAAGCTAGCCAGTAATCAATTCCCCATGTTCCCTCCACAGTCTGGACTCCTCAGAGATGTTCATTGAGAAAAGAAGAGGGAGGAAGGAGACACAGGTGGCCAGGAGGAGAAAAGGAGGAATCAAAAGGAGAGAGACAGATCTAGCCAGTAATCAGTTCCCTAAGTGTTCTCCACAGCCCAGAACACACAAAGAGATCACAGAGTTGGGTAGAGAAGAGAAGGGGGAGGGAGGAGATAAAGGTGACCTTGTGGAGAAAAAGGAGAGTCAAAATTAGGAGAGAGCAGTCAAGGCAGTAATCTCCCTCCCAAGTAAAACTGGGTACTGAAGAGTGGGTTCTTAATGGTACAAAATTGATAACAAAAAGCAAAGATTAAAAATATAAAGTTGAGGTTAGATTCCCAAAATACAATTTAAAAACTAAAACAAAACAATGCCACAAAAATTATAAAAACATATATATATATATGAAGTTTGCTTTAAAAAAGGCTCTTTTATTACAAGGTAATATTAGGTTATAAAAACGAAAATTAAAGTAATAGAGGACTTAAAAATTTTAAAAAATAATTAAAAAATGATAATAGTAAAAATATATCTAGGAATTTCTCTGGAGCTGTTGCGGACAGTGTGGGGTCAGTTCATTTTCAGATAGTTCCTTGATCCGGCTTATACTTCTCAAGATCTATAGGCCCCTTCCAATGTAGTCGGTGCTAACTATAGGGTTTTAATCTGTTGCACCTGTCACTTCCAAAGCGATTCCCTCTGTTTATTTTGGCTTCTTCTGTTTGCTGGTCTCTTCAGTGTCTAATTTCTCCCCTGACACAAGGGGTTGATGGTGGTCACTTTTTTAGGCTCACTTGTTCAGTCGTGCTGTGGGGAGGGAAGAACACTGCAAACAATATCACTGGTGTGTGTGGGGAGTGCTAGCAGTGCTTCAGCCATACTGGGTTTGCCTCTGCTCATGGCATGTGTGCTTTCATGGTCCATATTTCTCAGGCTCTAGGTTGCTCTGCTGGAAACTGTCTGAGGTGGGCCCTGGGTTGAGTGCACTTCCTAGGTTTAAATCACTCAGGTTCATGTTCTTGGGTACTCCACAAAGGTGCAGATTCCATTGGGCCTGTGTTTTGTGCCCTTCCCTGGTCTGAGCAGCTCAGGTGACCAGGTGCTTGGGGACCACAGTCACCCCCAGGTGGGGGGGGGGTGTCTTATCACCTCCCCTGTCCCAGCCGCTCAGTTTTCTGGGTGTATAATGGGTGCACTTTTTTAGGTGTGCCATGTGTCTCTTCTGGGGAGCTGATATCTGGCTGCGACCATCCTGGTGAATATCAACCATCCAGAATCCCAAGAAATCTTGGTTAGCAATGAAGCCTGCTTGCAGTTTGGCAGAGGATGCCTCTTTGGGGCCGCGATTGCCCCCTTCTGGCTCTGGCTGCCCCCGCCTGCCTGTCTCCAGAGGGAGATGGGGCGGTCCACAGCCAGCTAGCTCTGTTCAGTCCTCCTTTTTTCTGTGAGCGGGCCTGGCAGTGTCTTAGGTTAGAGTTGTTTTTTTTTTTGTTTGTTTTGTTTTTTTAGGTTGGGGAACCACCCCCTCTTCTGTCTTTTGACAGTGCCTTAGCACAGTTCTTGCCACCTCTGGGTGTGTCATTTAGATTACATATTGGGGATCAAGGTTTAATTGAATTTGACTTGTCGTCTTGGACTCATTTGATTTTAATCAATTTATGTTATGCCCTTAGGCTATATCATTCTTTCAAAAGTTGTGCTCTTTTCCTGAGCCCCATGCAGACCCACAATGTTGCCTCTACAATCTTCTGGCAGGACAACCAGAAAATAGCTGGCCCTTGGGGAGGAAATACTATATAATACCCAATCCCTCTAGATAGTTAGGCCTTCATCTTCCATGTTTCCTACAACATGAGCAACAACAGCATTTCTCAGTGAACCTGCTAGGGTGGGTGACAGACACACAATGCCTACTAGAAGTTCATCTGTTGGTGGCATCACTTCAAGGGCAATTGGGCTTCTGGGGATAATGTTTGCCACTTTGGGAGTTAGCCCTGTAGGTCGTTTGGGACCAAACCCTTGCCACCCTTCTCCTAAAGTTACAAACATACCCTCGGATCAAATCTCCACTTCACTTTTATAGAATATCTGGTCTGTTGCCTCTTATCAACTTGTTCTTAAGCCTCTTACTAACTCCTACAACAAAGACCCTGTCCCCTGTAGGCAGCATAGCTCCACCCAGCTTGTTATTAAAATATTCTTAATGCCCCTAGCAGGACCAGCTTATCCACTCCTTTGTCATGAATTCTGTTATTACCTTAAGTGGGTCTATGACAATGAAAAGTTTACCATTGGAAACACATTAAACTGCTCTTATGGAGGACTTGGGGAGGAAATCAGTGCCTTGCATTCCCCTAGAGCAGTGAGAGGATAAGGTTTATGGCTGCTTCACTAAGTTCCCAGTTTCAGGGCACAGGTTTCGCTTGCTTTACATCATGTTATCTATTCCCATCTGTGGTGAACAAACTAGAAATGAGTTAAAATTACAACCCCTTAATCCTACCCAACACTGGTCATGCTGGAGACCTTGGGGACACCCAACTCCAGTCTGGGAGTCCCAGGAACTTGACTTGCCATGATCTGCCTAGGGACCTGGTCCTCAAAAGATTGTCATGCCTCAACCTGCTCAGGGATCCGCTAGTCCAGGGATCCCAGGAGACCAACCTGCCTCTCCTGCCTGGGGATTCAATCTCCAGGAGGCTGTCACGCCTTAGCTTGCCTGGGGATCTGCATTCTGAACCGGGACACCTGGCTCTCAGGTTGCAACAGTACTGGGTAGGATAAGCTTCAAAATGACTCACCCCTAAGGAAGTCCACCCATGGAAATTGAAGGAGGCCTATTATTTTTTTTCTTTTTTCTTTTCCTCCCTGTCATCACTGTCTTTCCAGTGGGAAATAACCAATCCACTTCCTGACAGATGCACTTGAGATGCATCCTTGATAATTGGAAGATGTTCAATCCTCTAACTCTAAGGAGAAGTCCACTGCATGGACATGGTATCCTCTGGGGGATACCATGTGCCACTGCATGGACATGGTATCTTCTGGGGGACAAGGAACACTGGCCTGAATATGGGAGTTTAAATTACAATACCATCCTGCAGCTAGACTTATTCTGCAAAAGACAAGGGAAATGAACAGTGATCCCCTATGTCCAAATTTTCTTCGAACTAAGAGATGTGAAGGAACTCTGTCTTAAGTATGGGATTGTTGTATGCCCTAAAAGTTAGCTTACTAAGCAAACGGTGTTAGGCACAGACAACCAAGAGAAGGATCCCCCCCCCCCCCGCCACACACACACACACTGTGAAGACTCACCTCCCATGGCTTCCGAGTTGTCTGGGGCTCCTTCCTTGTATCCAAATGTGCCCCCATATCCTGGAGCACTCCTTCCACAAAAGCCAACTCAAGTATTTCCCTTAGTTGAAACTGGAGGAGAATTCGGACCAATATGGGTCCATAAGTCCTTCTCCCTCTTAGAACTAAGAGATAAACAAGACCTGGGAAGTTGTACAGATGACCCAGGCAAATATATAGATACATTCCAACACATCACGTTGGCCTTTGTCTTGACGTGGAAGGACATCATGGTCATATTTAGTCAAACGTTATCTGACCTTGAGCATGCTAGGGTCTTAAAGGAAGCCTGAAGTTGTGCTATGGGGCTTCACATGTCAAGCAATAAATGCCCAGTAGGGGAAACTGCAGTCCCCTCCTCAGATCCTAATTGGAATTATAATGACCCTGAGAACGTCTGGGTAAGGATCTTTTTCTGATCTGTGTGAACACAGGACTGAAAGCATCCCAGCAAAAAATAATCAGCTATGCCCAGATCTCAGCAATAACTCAGAAGCCCAACAAGAACCCCATCACATTTCTGGAAAGACTAACAGAGGCCCTCAAAAAGTTTACCAATCTGGACTTAGACTCTTATGAGGGTCAGGTGATTTTAAAGGACAAATTCTTGTCCCAATGTGCATCAGACATCAGGATAAAGTTACAACAGCTACAGCACCAGGACCCTGTTGCCTCTTTAGATGAGATGGTCCGGAGAGCCACCAATACCTTTTATAACAGAGAACAGGAGAGGGAGGCCAAGACTCAGGAAAGGGAGAAAAAAGAAAGAGACAGGTCATGCCTAGATGCTGGCTGCCCTCCAGGGAAGCCCTATGGCAAACTCCGAATCCTTGAAGGACAAAGCACGAGGCAAATGCCTAATCTGTAGATAGGTGGGGCACTGGGCCTGTCCAATGAGTGTCCAAACTGTGACAAGTCTCCTAAAATAGCTTGCTACAAATGCCATCAAATGGGACGTTGGGTGGCACTCTGTCATTCGGGACCTAAGAACCTTAAGATCAAGTGCCAAGCCTTCCCTCACGATGGTTCAACAGGACTGAAGCGGCCCACTCTAGCCAGCCTGCCTGTCACAGATAACTATCGTGGGGCTAGATCCAAGGGTGCAACTGGATGTGGCAGGTAGGTCCGATAATTTCTTGGTTGACAGAGGGGCTACCTACACTGTCCTGACCTCCTACTCTGGAGCCTTCTCCTCCCAAACCTATACCAATTGGGTGCTACAGGAAAAACAATTACTAAAAGATTCACCCAAGTACTTCTTTGTTACTGGGATGGACAAATATTTTCCCACCAGTTTCTCAGGTGCTTCCTGAGTGTCCTCCTCCCATATTGGGAAGAGATCTTTCCCTGCCTTTGAAATCTTGCAGCTATTGCAACCCTGATCAGGTCAGATAAGTTCAGACGCTCAGTTGTATCCAACTACTCGTGACCCCATGAACTGCAGCATGCCAGGCCTCCCTGTCCATCACAAACTCCCAGAGATTACTCAAACTCATCTCCATTGAGTCGGTGATGCCATCCACCCATCTCATCCTCTGTCATCCCCTTCTCCTCCTGACTTCAATCTTTCCCAGCATCAGGTTCTTTTCAAATTAGTCAGCTCTTCATATCAGGGGGCCAAGCTATTGGAGTTTCAGCTTTAACATCAGTCCTTACAATGAACATTAAGGACTGATCTTTAGGATTGACTGGCTGGATCTCCTTGTAGTCCAAGGGACTCTCAAGGGTCTTCTACAACAACACAGGTCAAAAACATCAATCCTTTGGTGCTCAGCTTTCTTTAGAGTCCAAATCTCACATCTGTAAATGACTACTGGAAAAACCATAGCCTTGATGAGACGGACCTTTGTTGACAAAGGAATTTCTCTGCTTTTTTTTTTTTTTGGTAGTTTAAAACCTTTATTATTATTATTTTTTAGAATATTCATACTTATGCTCTTGTTGTTATCTACAATGTGGCTTTTAAAAAAACGCCTGAGCCACTTTGTGGTTCTTGCCCCAGTAAAATCATCTTAGAATTTCTTTTCCCTTGTCACTTTGACTTTGTGTGGCTTCTATAAAATGAGGATCCTGGAAAAGAACCCTTCCTGTGACCCTGGGAGATGAGGTGAGCAGGACCGGACAGGTAAAACTAGCTGGATGGCAAATAGGCTACAACTACCTGGACCAAGGTATAGTTGTGCACATGTCTTAAGCGTCATGCTGACTCACCAGGAGAATGAGGATTATGTAGGCTGACCAGGGTGAGGTAGGAGGGTCCACAGGATTGTGTGGATTGTGGAAGGGGAGGCAGTATATAACATTCGTAGATTAAACATCTATGGTTCTATTAATAAAAAACGAAGATCTAGGTTTCTCAATTTTTCTTTAAACTCACGAAGATTCAAGTCACTAATAGGTTCATTCTTATGGTTTATAGTGAAAGCAAATGGCTATGGTGATGCAGAAAAGACATCTGAACTGCACCAGTATATTTAAAATTTTTAAATGAAATTCTGAGTTACCTGACCTTATAAAAATATATGTTGATATACTAAATACTCCACAAAGCTCTAGGATGGGGGATATTGTAAATGTAAAAATACATTTCTCTTGGATCAGCACCAAAAATATTAGTTTTCTGTACAACCTCTGACAAGTTTTTCAATATAGGCAAGTTAAAATGATTTGGTAAAAATCACAAATGCCATGGAAATCATTAAAGATAAATCCAAACAACTTTCAAATACATTTTGACATCAAGGTCAGGCAATTCACTTGGAGGGATAGTATTCTGAGTACCACTGAAATACTCTCTTAAGACTTTTGATGTCAACTTTGTACAACGGGGATATTTCATATCTCACACAAAGCAGGCACTCGGACTTAGAAACTTAAGAAAATTATTAGAACTGTTATTAAGACTGAGGTGAACAATTTGTGCAGCCTTCCACAATTTCAAAGAGGTAGTGATAGATACCGGTCCTCCTGGCGATGTCAAATGCCATTTCCTCCAGGCTGTTCTTCAGACCTGGCTTGATGTAGCGATTCATTAGGAGGAGCTCCAGGGTGTCTTTGCTGTCTCCGTTCCCAGCGGCAAGGTGTAGGGGGGTCAGGAGGCCTTTCGTTTGGGCGTTGATATCTGCATCATGCTGCAGTAAGAAAGAAGCCACTCTGGCATTATTCCACTTACAGGCACTGTGCAGGGGTGTCCAGCCATCCACGGTCACCGCGTGGACATCTGCCCCGTGTGCAATCAGCTCTCGGACCACATCCAAGTGCCCACTGTAGGCTGCTCGGTGGAGTGGTGTGTACTTGTCTTCATCTTGAGTGTTCACGTGGGTAGCCCTTTCTGAAAGCAGTCTCCGCACTGTGGTCAGCCGATTTTTTTCAGCAGCCCAAAGAAGCAATTTGCTTGGATCTTTTTCCATTTTTTTTTTTCTTGCAGTTGATACCACTCTTCAGTTTCTTCATCTTGCTCCTCATCTTCATCAGAATTCCCTACCCAGAGACTTTGGGTACCAGTGGGAATAAGGTGTCCATGTGTTTCCAACAGTTCAAGTTGGTTGAAGTGTTCAGAAAAGTCCAAGGAGTTCTCTGGGTCTGGTTTGTCATGATTTACTTTCTCTTTTTCCATTTTTACTACTATTTTAAATATAAATCATTTCAAACATGAGGATATAAATAATCTCTCCAGAGATGATTATGTCTGCTTTATTTTATTCATCAAGATCTCGGAGTCGGAAAATCGCCGCCGGGAACCTCGCTTCCGGGTTCTGTCTCTTCTCTGCTTTTTAAAATGCTGTCTAGTAAGCTTTTAATTTCATGGCTGCAGTCACCATCTGCAGTGATTTTGGAGCCCCCAAAAATAAAGGCTTCCACTGTTTCCCCATCTATTTGCCATGAAGTGATGGGACCGGATGCCATGATCTTAGTTTTCTGAATGTTAAGCTTTACCCAACATTTTCACTCTCCTCTTTCACTTTCATCAAGAGGCTCTTTAGTTCTTCTTCACCTTATGCCATAAGGGTGGTGTCATCTGCATATCTGAGGTTATTGATATTTCTCCTAGCAATGTTGATTCCAGCTTGTGCTTCATCCAGCCCAGCGTTTCTCATGATGTAATCTGCATGTAAGTTAAATAAGCAGGGTGAAAATATACAGACTTGAAGTACTCCTTTTCCTATTTGGAAACAGTCTGTTGGTCCATGTCTAGTTCTAACTGTTGCTTCCTGACCTGCATACAAATTTCTCAAGAGGCAGGTCGGGTGGACTGGTATGCCCATCTCTTTAAGAAATTTCCACAGTTTAACATGATCTACACAGTCTAAGGCTTTGGCATAATCAATAAAGCAAAATTAGATATTTTTTTTTTTCTGGAATTCTCTTGCTTTTTCTATGATCCAGCATATATGGGCAATTTGATCTCTGGTTCCTCTGCCTTTTCTAAAACCAGCTTGAACATCTGAAAGTTCACGGTACATGTATTGCTGAAGCCTGGCTTGGAGAATTTTGAGCATTACTTTACTAGCATGTGAGATGAGTGCAATTATGTGGTAGTTTGAACATTCTTTGGGATTGCCTTTCTTTGGGATTGGAATGAAAACTGACCTTTTGCAGTCCTGTGGCCACTGTGAGTTTTCCAAATTTGTTGGCATATTGAGTGCAGCACTTTCACAGCATCATCTTTCAGGATTTGAAATAGCTCAACTGGAATTCCATCACATCCACTACCTTTGTTTGTAGTGATGTTTCCTAATGCCCACTTGACTTCACATTCCAGGATGTCTGGCTCTGGGTGAGTGATCACACCATTGTGATTATCTGGGTCATGAAGATCTTTTTTGTACAGTTCTTCTGTGTTTTCTTGCCACCTCTTCTTAATATCTTCTGCTTCTGTTAGGTCCATATCATTTCTGTCCTTTATTGAGCCCACCTTTGCATGAAATATTCCCTTGGTATCTCTAATTTTCTCGAAGAGATCTCTAGTCTTTCCCATTCTACTCTTTTCCTCTATTTCTTTGCATTGATCACTGAGGTAGGCTTTCTTATCTCTCCTTGCTATTCTTTGGAACTCTGCATTCAAATGGATATATCTTTCCTTTTCTCCTTTGCTTTCCCTTCTCTTCTTTTCACAGCTATTTGTAAGGCCTCCTAAGACAACCATTTTGCCTTTTTAAATTTCTTTTCCGTGGGGATGGTCTTGATCCCTGTCTTCTGTACAATGTCACGAACTTCCATCCATAGTCCATCAGGCACTCTGTCTATCAGATCTAATACCTTAAATCTATTTCTCACTTCCACTGTATAGTCAAAGGGATTTGATTTAGGTCATACCTGAATGGTCTAGTGGTTTTCCCTACTTTCTTCATTTTAAGTCTGAATTTGGCAATAAGGAGTTCATGATATGAGTCACAGTCAGCTCCGACTTTGTTTTTGCCGACTGTATACAGCGTCTCCATCTTTGGCTGATTTCGGTGTTGGCCACCTGGTGATGTTCATGTGTAGAGTCTTCTCTTGTGTTGTTGGAAGAGGGTGTTTGCTATGACCAGTGCACTCTCTTGGCAAAACTCTATTAGCCTTTGCCCTTCAATGCCAAATTTGCCTGTTACTCCAGGTGTTTCTTGAGTTCCTATTTTTGCGTTCCAGTCCCTTATAATGAAAAGGACATGCTTTTTGGGTGTTAGTTCTAAGAGGTCTTGTATATCTTCATAAAACTGTTCAACTTCATCTTCTTCATCATTGCTGATCAGGGAATAGACTTGGATTACCATGATATTCAATGGTTTGCCTTGGAAACGAACAGAGATCATTCTGTCGTTTTTGAGATCGCATCCAATTACTGCATTTTGGACTCTTTTGTTGACTCTGATGGCTACTCCATTTCTTCTAAGGGATTCTTGTCCACAATAGTAGATATAATGGTCATCTGATTTAAATTCACCCATTCCAGTCCATTTTATTTTGCTGATTCCTAAAATGTCGACGTTCACTCTTGCCATTTCCTGTTTGACGACTCCCAATTTGCCTTGATTCATGGACCTAACATTCCAGGTTCCCATGCAATATTATTCTTTATAGCATCTGACCTTTCTTCTATCACCAGTCATACTCACAACTGGGTGTTCCTTTTGCTTTGGCTCCATCTTTTCATTCTTTCTGGGGTTATTTCTCTACTGATCTCCAGATAGAAGATGCTTTAAAACTCTCTCTTGGGTTCGAACTATTTTTACCAGCCACCAAGTGAAACAGCTCTAGAATGGGAGATGCCATTTATCAATATCTGATCAAAGAATCCTCAGATATCAAGTAGTACTGGTGGAAAATCCAGGCATGACTGTATCCCTTTGTGAGGATCTTAACCCTGCCACCCTCCTGCCTACCCTCAAAGGCTCTCTCCCCTTTCACTCTTGCCTAGAAACCTTGGACCACTGGACAAAACCCCGAGAGGGGTTGTCGGAAGATCCTCTGACCAATCCTGAAGAAATCTGGTACACTGATGGAAGCTGCTTTGTCTTGGATGGAAAAAGAAGACCCAGATATGCAGTAGTTTCCAATTTTGGGACCATAGAGTCTAAACCTTTGCCACCAGGTACTTCAGCCCAATTAACTGAGCTCGTAGCCCTGACTTGAACTTTAGAGCTGAGAAAAGGAAAAAGAGTAGCCATTTACACTGACTCCAAGTATATCTTTCTGGTGTCATGCACATGCTTCCATTTGGAAAGAAAGAGGCCACTTGACCACCTGAGGGCCCCCAATCAAATATGGTGATCAAATCCTTAGGCTCTTGGAGGCGGTTCATCTGCCCACTGAGGTTTCAGTCTCCCATTGTAAAGAACACTAAAAAGGGAGCATGGAAGTGGCATGAGGGAACCAAGCAGCCGATTAGGCAGCTAAGAGAGCAGCATTATAGGACAATGACCTAATAGGAGTTGCTATCTTGGTTCCACAGACTAATTTGCAGGAAACGCCTTCATATACTGAAGGTGAGACTAAGAGTGAGGGCTTTCAAGAAGATCATATGGGGTGGTTCCAAAAGGAGGGGCTTTTTCTGCTCGGGAACCTCCAATGGAAGTTGGTTAATTCCTTACATGCCATCACTCATTTAGGGGAAAAGGCCCTCCAAAGATTGCTAGAAAGGTCCTTCAGAGGAACAGGCCTCCAAACGACTGTAAGGCAAGTGGTCTCATCTTGTCCTACTTGCCAATTAAACAACCACCAAGGAGCTCAAAGACCACAGCTGGCCCAACCTGTCCAAGACTTGGGACGTACTCAGGAGAGGACTAGCAGATGGACTTCACCCAGATGCCAGTTTCTCGAGGGTATAAATACCTATTAGTGACAATAGATGAATTCATAGGATGGATTGAAGGCTTTCCCACCCGGACTGAGAAGGCTGAGGAGGTGGGGAAAAAAAAACCTGCTCCATGAAATCACTCCAAGATTTGGTCTGCCCAGGTCATTACAAAGTGACAATAGGACATCATTTACTTCTAAGGTCACCCAAAGGGTCTCTAAAGCATTGGACATTACTTATTATTTCCATTGTGCCTGGAGGCCTCAGTCTTCAGGAAAAATAGAAAGAGCCAACCAATTCTTAAAATTAGCAATAAAAAAAATAACCCAGGAGACCTCCCTGAGATGGAAGGAGGCTTTACCAATAGCTCTCCTCCACACCTGCATTGCCCCTAAGGAACAGGTTGGTCTTAGTCCTTGTGAGATGCTATGTGGGAGACCTTTTGTTTATGTCAATGACTTCTTCCTAGATCCAGAGACTCAAACCATCTGGTAGTATACCATGACCATTGGGCAATGCCAACAGTATATACACTTATAGGGTGTCAACCAGGACCCAAAAAATTCTAAGGAGTCACCACTATACGCTCCAGGAACTCAAGTTCTAATTAAAGTCTGGAAAGATGGGTCCCCAAAGGTTCATCTCCAGCCCACATGGAAGGGCCCCTACCCTGTAATACTTTCTACCCCCACAGCAGTCAAGGTACCAGGACACGACTCCTGGATTCATTACTCATAAGTCAAGCCATGGAAGAAAACAGAAGAAGACACTCAATACACCTGTGAGCCCCTGGGAGATCTCAGATACCTATTCAGGACTACAGATGAGTGCCATTCTAATGAACATCCCCAAAATTAAGTCTCTGGGGGTAAGGTTTCTCAGGATAGCTCTAAAGAGCCAACACAGCTTGGCAGGGATTGTATTTCAAAACAGACAAGAGATAGATCTCCTGATCCCTGAACAAGGAGAGGCTTGAGCCATCTTGAATGAGATGTGTTGTTTCTGGCTAAATAACTCCCGTTAAGTTAAAGAAAGTCTCACAATCCTAAAAAAAAAAAAAAAAAAAAAAAAAAAAAAAAAAAAATTCAGACCCTACAGAATCTCAAAGAACAAGCTGGAGAGTTCTTGGGATGGCTACAGTCTCTCTTTGGGGGATCCTTCTCCTGGTGAGGGGGAATTTGGAGTTGGCTAATGCCCCTACTAATCCTTGTTATCACCATATTGATGCTGCTTATGACTGCCCCATGTATTATCAATGGTCTAACCCATTTTGTCTCTGCCCAGGTCAACAAGCTACCAACATGCAGTACCAGTTCAGCAAGGATATGTAAAACTATAGCTGACCATGGAAAATATACTCACCCTTAGATGGACACTTATAGGACTTATTGGACTCTGAGGCTTGAGACTAGTAAGAGAGGGAGGCCCAATGCCCCTCACCATCCCAGTGCAGCAGGAAGTAGCCAGAAATACCTCGATGCCCCTATTCCCAAAGAATTGGGCCTCCTATCTCTTGGGGGAATGTTAGGTAGTTAAGATAGGAAAAAGGAGTCCAGAATGGTGGTGGCTAAAAGACAAGGAAGAGAAAATCCTGCAAAAATAGAACAAAGGAAGGTCCGAGGACTAGAGTGAGGACCTCAGGTAAAACAAACAGCACACCTGGCTAGTCCAATTTACATAGGGCAGGTCCAGGGGAAGGAGAAAAAACAAAAGAAGAGGAGCAAAAATTGGGCTGGGGGCCTCTCTACTCTTCATGTCTTTTGGGTTGGCATTCCCTCATGCCTCTAGGATGTGTTTTCCTTTACTTTCTGAATAAAACTGAGCTGTAACATGGAGCTGTGACACTGGTCCATTCAAGAGCTATAATGCTGGTCCATCCGTTGCTTCAAATGTTTATTGTGATGAGACAGAAGTGAGGAAATTACAAACTGCCCCGACAATAACATATCATCATATAAACATAGATAAATACAAAGCTAATCATACTATTCTGTGTTTAGGATAATTTGGGGGTTTTCACTGCTTACAAAATAAAACCTCACATTCTTCACTTGCTATTCCAGGTTGTTCAAAATATGTTTCCATATTTCTCCAATCTTATATCTCACCCTTCCCTGTCTTATTGGTGATCTAATTTCAAACTGCTTATGGTTTTCAAATATGTTATGATGTTTCTCAACTCCTTTGTTTTTTGCTCATACTTCTTCATCTCCCTATATGCTAAGTCGCTTCAGTTGTGTTCAACCCTTTGCGATCTCATGGACTGTAGCCTGACAGTCTCCTCTGTCCATGGGATTCTTCAGGTAAGAACACTGAAGTGGGTTTCTATTTCCTTTTCTAGGGGATCTTCCTGACCCAGGGATCAAACCCACATCCCTTCTGTCTCCTGCATTGGCAGTTTCTTTACCACTAGCACCACCTGGGAGGCCTGTTATCTCCCTATAAATGTGCTTTCTATCTTTCAATTAGTTTCTGGATAACTCTTGCTCATTTTTCACGATTCTATTAAGGTATCACCTACTCTAGAAAGCTTTCCCTGGACTGCAAAGTCAGGGGAGAAATGTCTCTTTTTTATGTTCCTAAGGACCATATAGTTAGCAGCATTCATCTTTATTGATCCCATGTGATTTTGATCATCTTTTCTCATTTGACTGTAAAATCCTTGAGGCACACACCATACCTCACTCATCTGTGTCCCAAGTGCCTTATCCACTCAGTGGAATGCTGTTGTACCAGAGTAGGGAAAAGCCTCTTAAACATAGATGGTATCCTTAAATATGTGAAATGCGGCCCTTATATGGATTTGCTATTTGTTGTCTCCCAGTTTTATTTAGCTTCTTGCCTTCCTTGTGTGCATTCTCTTTGCTGGTTTTGTTTTCTGACTTATGTTTTAGACATATAAATATTTCTTTGCTGACTTCCTTTGGTGGGAAGTTATTTCCACATGAAGGCCCTGACAAAAGTTGTCTTTAATTTTGCAGTGTGATTGGACTTCCCAGGTAGTGTTAGTGGTAAATGAACCCGCCTGCCAATGCAGGAGACATGACACACGGGGTTGATTCATGGGTTGGGAAAATCCTCTGAGGAGGATACTCCAGTATTTTTGCCTGGGAAACCTCATGGACAGAGGATCCTGGTGGGCTATAATCCACAGGATCTCAAAGAGTCGGACACAACTGATTGACTAAGCACAGTACACATAATGTCAATTTGCAATATCATCCATCTGGCAGAAGTATTAACTAAGGGACATTAATGTGGATCTGTTTCCCTTCCTGTTTTGTAGGCTATACCGAGTGGTTATATCCTACCATTTCGATTTAGAAGATATCTAGTAAAAATATCAGGACAAGAATAAAGAAGCAACTTTGTATGACTGATATGCTCTCTATTCATTAACTTATGCAGTATATAGGAATGCAGATGAAGTGTAAAATGGCTTTGGTATAAAGGATGCATATAAATTAAAAAAAAAAAAAAGAACTATTTTAATAATAGAACTAAGCCTATCTAGGCCTTATTCAATATATCTGAAAACCCAGCAAAATTGTAAGATATTGATCCCCTATTTTAAAAACAGGTATCAGAAAGTTGGGGGGGGGGAATCTCAAACTTAGATATTGCTCTTCTGGTTTATATAGTTCATTTGTGGAAAACCAAAGCGTGTCACTGAACTGTGGCTTCCACCAAATATTTAGGCCTTTTGTTCTGATCAGTTCCTTTTGGTGATGTGCAAGTCTCTACTTTTGCTAAACATGGAGCAGGATGATTAGGGCTTTCTTCTATTAAATTACACATTGTGCTTTTCCACCCATTAGTAATGTAATTGCTTAGATTTCAGTTGTTACTTTAACAACAATAGTAAGATAAGCATTACCTTCCCTCTTGTACTGTATAACTTTATATAAATAAGTTGCTTTTCAACAGTTTTACACTCTTAAGTACATGATATTTTTGGTTCTTGTTAATAATTCTGGCAATTGGCACTAGCAAGACTTAACAAGCAATCATCTGGACTGTAATCATTGCCTTTAAAGCATCCTATCTAATCATAAGAAAATACTAGAACTGTTGAATTCCAGATAATCTTCTAAGGTAGCTTGCATTTAGTCTACAAAGAAAAATTACTTCTTAAGGTTTCTTTCTTTTGCATATTTTTCTTCAAGGGTAATTCCATCTGGCCCTGAAAGGATAATAAAATGCTTAGGAATATAAAAATTAAATAGTTTAAAATAGTTTAATGGTTCTAACATTCTCATATTTTAATTTTAATTCTAGTTTCAAACAGGTTTGGCCCAAATATTTTAGTTACAAGCAGATTTGGGGAAGGGATAGAAATCACTCAAGATTAGAGTTACTTTTCTTAGACCTGAAAATTATTAGATCATTCAATTTTAGAGCCAATGACATTTATCAAGTATACATTTAAGTTTGGTTTCACTGATGGAAATACTAACATCATTATCTACTATGATATAACAAAAATGAAGAGTTATCACTAACCAATCAAACAGAAAATCTTAGAAACCCATGAATTTCATATCTAAATGTACTTTTTCTGTATCTGACAATTTGTTGTAGGTATTTCCATATATTAAATTCTATCTTTGGCCTTCTCACTGCTTCCCTCAGTACTCATGTTGCCATTTTTTTTTTTTTTCCGAAATTGCATTAAGGAGTAATCCCTTCCTCTGATATTCCTGTGAGAAGAAGATATAAGCTGTTAATTTTGACCAAAACATGATTTATTTTTTGCATAAACATAGTTACATCAGAGTTTATTGTTAGCAACAGCAAAATTAAACCAGTTTAAAATTATAATTAGATATATGTGCATAAATCCAAACTAGGATGCTCAATTGTACTTGGAAAACTGTCCTTGACTCCCAGGGTCAAAGTCTGTATCACATAACATACACTTCACCTTCTTTGCAGTAATCCCTTTTCAACATCATCTCCTTATCATGGGATGAGAGGATCCAAAATATAGGATGATTTTCTAATAGCTTTCTAAATTATCATTGTTTTTGATGAGTTCTGGAATCTGTTTCTTGAAAGTATACACAGCACTCTCCAAAGCAGAGCATTATTTTTCTTCTTTTTTAAAAATTTATTTATTTTTAATTGAAGGAGAATTGATTTACAATAGTGCTTTTGTTTCTGCCATACACTGAACTTTGAACCTATTATACAGAGTGAAGTAAGTCAGAAGGAGGAAAACAAAGCAGAACATTCTTTGAAGATGGTGGTTATTTACCTCATACATTGACTGTTGGTTGGATATGGTGGATTTCCAGTGGAAATCTGATAGAAGAGGAAATGTATGTAGCACATGTTCTCATTTTTGAATGCATAAGAAACACTGCCTGGGAAATCTCAGAATTGCTTGAGGAGGACAGGCAGAATATGCAGTGAACTGGAGTAAGAATCTGAATAAGTAAGAACCTAAAGGCAAGAAAATTTGAGTCATGATGCTAATGTGACTTGCTTATTCCAGTTCGCTTTGAAGCCTAGGGAAATTCAGGTTAAACCTGGATACTGAAAAGGCTTGAAGTTTTACAGCTTGCTGTACCAATTTATGATATCTTCTCACTACATTGTCATGAGCACTGAGAAATAGCAATTATTTTCACCTTTAAGAATTGTATAAGTAAAAAATGGTAGATTTGAATTGCTATAGTTATTAACTTGAATGAATATAATTTCTTATATTTCTTGTCAGCTTTATTTTTTCTTTTGGAAATTCTCCTTTCATGTCCTTTGCCTATTTTATTAGAATGTTGTTAAGACATCTTCATATAACAATAATATATGTTCTTTGCCTTTATGAAGAAGATATTCCTACAGTTTCCCTTTGACTTTTAATTTTATTCAAAAGGCATTAAATTAGGACATGCACAGGTCTGTGAAGGTTTATATGTGTGACTTCCATTGAGATTATCTAAGATTATTCTACTTGATTCAGAGTTCAGTTAGAATTTATTTCATTGTGGGTGTTTAAAAATAGCTGTTTAAAAATCTTTTTTAGAAAACATAGTTTGCATTCTTAAATAATCTGAGTGGGGGAAAAACTATCAACACATGACATAAAGCCATAAAGAGGATTAAATACTTGAAGCTATTTTAACTGACCTCATTTGAAAAACTCACTGGATTAGATAATTTTCTTCATTCCCTATGTAAGACATACTGATTGATGCCCCTGGCATACACAATGTTCATGGCCGATAGATTACTCTCAAATATTGGCATGAGTGTGAAGAAATACCACTCATCTACCACTGCCAGGAATATAAATTTCTGTAGCCTATTCTGGATCCCAATCTGGCAACAAGCATCTTTTTTAAAATGCATACTCTCCTTCTGTAAGGAATTTATTCTATATAGATGCAGGCAAAAGTCTGCCAGCATATACATAAAATGATTTTCATCATAGCACTATTGTACTTATAATCATTAAAAAAAATCTAATAAAAAATAATGTCCATCAATAGAGGATTGATTTAGTAAATTTATGATTACAGGCATACAATGGAATACCATTAAAATGAGTGAAAGTAAATGTATATTTTATGATATGGAACATGGCCAACAAATATTGATATTAAGTGAACATAAGTTGCAAAGCAGAATACATTGTAGGAATCTTTGTAAAAATAAAATCTCTGAAAGGATCTGTAAGAGACTTGATAATGGATACTTCTGAGAAGTAAAAATAGAGGCTCAGGGGGTGAAAATCTTTTCATTTCTATTCTTGCATATTTCATCAGGAGCATGCAATTTCTTTTAGATATTTGTTTATGTTAAAAATCCACTATTGTTAAGTTCAGGCTCTTTTTATTCCTTATGAAATTCTTCCAATGCAAAGATATGGTAAGATAGAGAAATCAGTTCTCATTCCTATGTAGCTACACCCTAGCAATCTATGTGACTATACAGGCCTCAATTATATTCATACTTCAAAGCGGAAAATGTGTGTTTAAAAGTTTAACAAACTATTCTGAAAGTAGATTAAAATCTGAAATTAGATTATGACTTGAGTCTGGCTCACTGGCATGTTTGGTTTGATCCAAATATTTGTATAATTTATCTTAAAATTTAAAGGTCTACTTTAAATTTATACTTTAAAATTATAAAGGTCTACCACCATTACATGGGGCTTGTGGCTCAATTTGTCACAGTTCCACTACTCAAAATTGTTACATATCTGGATAACTGAAACCTTGATGATCTCTATAGGTGTGAGTTTGACTCATGCTCTAGAGCATGTGGGGCAATCGTGTTTTAAAAGTACATTTCTCCTTTTCTTATTGAGTTAATCCTAGGATAACAAATCTTTAAAAAAATTTAAGCACAAACAATAGCATCTTTTGTGAAGGTGCACAATGATCTCCTCTGGAGTCTGATCAAAGTGAGATAAACTCACAACAGTCCCTGTCAGCCTCGTAAGATTAACACCACACCTCAAATTGATTTTGGAAAGCAGCAGGGAAAAAATAGATAGATGAGACACCAGCATATAGTTAGTATAATATAAAGACCTATCTATACTGCACAAAACACAATAAAACTGACTGCAGCAAGATTACAAGTTACTTAAGACTATTCATATTTCTACAGGCTTTATTTTGAGAAGCATTATAGATAGGAAAGCTATGAAGCAGACACTAATTACCAGTTACATGGCATTTATATCTCCCAGAAGGTTAGAAACAGAATAAAAGTTTCTTGTTCAAGGTTACTAAGACCATTTGCAGAAAAACCAAGAATAGAAACAAAGCCTTTCAAATTCAATGCCATAGTCCAAAGCATGTCATTTTTCATCATAGTCTTGTTTTTTTTTTTTTTCCATAGTCTTGTTAATTGAAAGAAAAAACATGAATCATAATCAAGTGAATCCTGTAAGGGCTTTAAATATTGACTAATGATTATCTGAGACAAAATGAATGCATTGAGAAAGGAAAATTGAACAGATATACTGATTATTTTCCTTTTTGATCATTGTAGTTGATAGTGAATGACATGAAATACAAAGCTAAATGTTGAAAGAACAGTAGTATAGCCACATTTATAATATGTAAACAGAGCAAATAAACATAGGGCAAAATAGTACTGATCATTATAAAGTTTTTGCTTGGATTTCAAGATTGCCAAATTTGTCATATAGGCCTATAGAAGACTATAAATAACTAAACCACGAAACCGATGATGTATAAAATCATCTTCATTAAAGTGGTTTATGGTCTTAAAACCAGAAGAAATAAGAAAAAAAAAAAAACGCTCTCTAAATTTTAGGATAAATCATAGCTAATCATCTAAAGAAGCCAAAAATTCTCTCTCTCTCTCTCTCTCTCTCTATATATATATATATATATACACACACACACACACACACACACACACACACACACATATGTATATATGCATTCATGCTCAGTTGCTTCAGTTGTGTCTGACTTTTTGTGACCCCATAGATTGTAGCCTGCCAGGCTTCTCTGTCCATGGGAGTCTCCAGATAAGACTACTCGAGTGGGTTGCCATCCCATCCTCCAGGGGATCTTCCCTACCCAAGGATCAAACCCAGGCCTCCTGCATCTCTTGCACTGACAGGCAGATTCTTTACCATTGAGCCCCTGGGGAAGCCCACAGATAGATTGATAGATAATTTATTTTTTAGAGGAGTTTTAAGCTTACTAAAAAATGAGCATAATCTACAGAGAGCACTTGTATGCTACTCCATCTGCCCCCCACCAAGTTTTCTTTATTATTAGCATCTCTCATTCATGTGCTACATTTATTACAATTGATGAACCAATACTGATATAGTATAACTAAAGTTCATAGTTTACATTAAGGTTCACTCTTTCTTGTACATTGAGTCGGTTTCAACAAAAGTATGATGTCATATATCCACCTTTACAGTATCATACAGAATATTTTCACTTCCTTAAAGATCTCCAGTGCCCCATCTATTCATTCCTCCCTTTTCAACAAACCCTGACAACCATGGCTCTTTCTACCATATTCATAGTTTTGCCTTTCCAAAATGCCATATGGTTGGAATCACGCAATATGAAAACTTTCAGATTCACTTCTTTCATTCAACAATATGCATTCAGGTTTACCCCATGTCTTTTTTTTTTTTTTTTTGTGGCTCGATAGCTCATTTCTTTTTATTTTGACTATAGCACAAATTGCTTATCAATTCATCTGTTGAAGGGCATCTTTGTTTACAAGTTTGGGGAATTTTTAATAAAGCTTCTATAGACATCTGTGTAGAGATTTTTCTGTGGTCATGTTTTCACCTTGTTGAGTGAGTGCATACCAAGGAGAGTGACTGCTGGATCATATGGTAAGAGTATATTTGATATTGCAAGAAACTGCCAAATTGTTTCCTAAGTGGCTTGTATGATTTTGTACTCTTACAAGCTATGAATAAGTTCCTGTGGCATCACAGCCTTGCCAGTATTTGGTATTGTTAGAATTTTGGATTTTACCCATTATAATAGGTATGTAGTGGTATCTCATTGCTATTGTAATTTGCAATTCCCTGAAGAAACAAAATGTTGAACATTTTTCTATATTATTTACCATCTGCAGATCTATGGTGTGATACATATATATATATATATATATATCTTTGGATTATTTACCCGTTTTAAGAACTGAGTTTTCTTACTGTTGAATTTTAAGAATTCTTTGTATATTTTGGATACAAGATCTTTATCAGATATTTATTTGGCAAATATTGTCTTCCAGTCTGTGGCTTGTATTTTTATTTTCTTAATGGTGTCTTTTATAGGGTAGAATTTGATTTATCCAATATTTTCGTTCATGGTATTGTGTCATATCTAAAAAGTCATCACCAAACCCAAGGGAATCTAGGTTTTCTCCTGTGCTATTTTCTAGTTTTTCATTTTATAGTTGTGATACAATTTGAGTTAATTTTCATGGAATGTGTAAGGTCTGTGTCTAGATACTTTTTCTTTTTCACCTAAGTATTCCCAGGTGTTCTGACATCATTTATTTTAAAAGACTACCCTTTATCCACTGAACTGACTTGCTCATTTGTCAAAGATGAGTTGGCCACATTTCAGTGTAGTGTATATATACACACACACACACACACACACACATATATATATAGGCGTGTGTGTGTGTGTCTTTCTGTTGCACTGATCTATTTGTCTACTCTTCCACCAATACAATGGTGTCCCAAAGAGTCAGACACGACCAACTGACTGAATACACACACACACCACCACCACCACCACCAATACCACACTGTGTTCATTATTGTAGCTTTTAATGTCTTGAAGTTAAGTAGTGTTAGCCTTCTCTCTTAGTCTGTTTGGGCTGCTGTAACAGAATACTATAGACTGGGTAGTTTATAAACAAGAAACCTTTATTTCTCACCGTTCTGGAGGCTAGAAGTCCAAGATCAAGGCCCCAGCATAATCAGATTGTAGTTAGCACGCTCTCCAGGTTATAGATTTTTCATTTCCTTGTAGCATGGTGGAAGGGGCTATGGAGCTCTATGAAATCTCTTTTATAACAGCATTAACTTTATTCATGAGGACTCCACCTTCATGATCTAATCATATCCCAAAGGCCCCACTGTCTAATACCATTATATTTGGAATTAGGATTTCAACATGTGAATTTTGAGGAGACAAATATTTCAGACCATAGCACTCTTTGATTATTCTCCTTCAACACTGTGTTGGTAATCAGGGTCTTTTGCCTTCTATAAAAACTTCAGAGTCAATTTGTCAATATGCAAATCCACAAAATAACTTAATGAGACTGATTAGATTGTGTTGAATCTAGGAATCAATTTGGAAAGAACTGGAATCTTAGCAATATTGAGCCTTTCTCTCCATGAACATGGAATATCTCTCCATTTACTTAGATCTTTAAATTCTTTCATTTGTTTTATAATTTTTCTCATGTAGATCTTGTATATATTTTGTTAGATTTATACCAAAGTATTTCAATGTTTTGAGTATAGTATATGAAGTAATTTCCTTCTGTTGCTACTTGAGATATTTTATGATGAATAAATGTTGAATTGTTCTTGGTTTTATTTTTGTTGTTGTTGCTATTGACTTTATATGAATTCTTTATATATTTTGGATATTAACTCATTATAAGATATATATGATTTGCAAATATTTTCTGCCATACTGTAGATTTCTATTACAAACTGTTAATTTCCTTTACTCTAGGGAACTGTTTTAATTTGAAATATTATTAATGTTTATCTTTGCTTTTGTTTCTCATACTTTTGATGTTGTATTCAAGAAATCATTGAGAGACCAACTTCAAGAAGTTTTCTCCAATTTTTTCTCTAGGAGTTTTATAGTTTCAGGTCTTATTTTAAGTCCTTAATTCATTTTTATTTGATCTCTATATATTGTAGGATAAAGTTTTAATCCATTCTTTTGCATGTGGATATCCAGTTTTCTTAACACCATTTGTTGAAGAGACTGTTGTTTCTTCTTGTATTTTCTTGGCTCTCTTGCTAAATATCAGTTGGCTGTGTATGCATGGGCTTATTTCTGGAGTCTATTCTGTTCCATTGGTCTATCTGTCTGTCTTCATGTCAGTAATGTATTAAATTATTGTAGCTTCATAATTTATTTTGAAATCAGAAGGTAAGATGCTTCAAACTTTGCTCTTCTTTCTCAAGATTGTTTTAGCTATTCAGGATCCTTTATGCTTCTATATGAATTTTATTTTTTTTTCTATTTCTGTAAAAATGCTATTGGGGTGATGATACAGATACATTGAAAATGTACATGGCTTTATGTAGTATGGACATTTCAACAATGTTAAGATTTCCAATCCATGAACATAGGTGTATTTCTATATATTTTTTATCTTTAATTTTTTTTTACCAGCATTTTATAATTTTCACTGCACAATTTTCTCACCTCTATGGTTATTTAGTTCTAAATGTTTTACTCTTTTTTATGCTATTGCCAATGGTATTATTTTTTCTTATTTCCTTTTTAGATAGTTACTTGTTAGTGTACAGTAGCACAACTGATCTTTAAATGTTGATTTTATATTCTTCAAATTATCTGAATTTTTAAATTATTTCTAACATATTATTTTGAATTGTTAGGGTTTTCTACATAAAAGATCAGGTCATCTAAAAACAGGTAATTATACTTCTTCCTTTCTTAGCTAAGACTTCTAGTTTCTTTGGCTAAGACTTCTAGTACTATATTCAATAGAAGTGATTAAAGTGGGCACCCTTGTCTTTTTCCTGATGTTAAGGGGAAAACGTTCAGGTTTTGACCTTTAAGAATGATGTTAACTGTGATATTTTTGTATATGGCCTTTAGTATATTGAAGTAATTTCCTTCTGTTACTACTTGAGATATTTTATAATGAATAGATGTTGAATTTTGTCAATTAAAAAAATCTATTGAGATGCTAAGGAATGGCCAAGATGGTGGAGTAGGAGTAGCTCACCTCCTCCTACAGGCACACAAAAATTGCAACTATTTACAAATCACTATAGTAAGTCTCCTACACTTGAACCTTTAAGCTGCAAGCTTTCAAAGATAAGGACACACATTCCATCAACATCAGGTGTGAGTTAAATTGCAGTTTGCCACTCATGTCCTGTTTCTGACAGTGATCTAACATCTCCCATTTCTTCTCCCTTCTCCAGTAAGTAACTCTTCTTGCCTGTCCACTTGATGCCAGCCCCACATGTCAGCAGCTGTAATGTAATGCTGTACTGTAAGATTAAAAATGCTTTATCTTTTGTGTTCTTTTTTATGTATTATTTGTGTGAAAATATTATAGACTTATTACAGTACAGTGTTATATAGCCAGTTGTGTTAGTTGGGTACCTAGGCTAACTTTGTTGGACTTAGGAACAAATTGGACTTACAGGGGTACTCTTGGAATGGACCTTGTTCATATGTAGGGGACTTGCTGTATTGATGGGAACGACCTGAATATTGGCAAAGAATATCTACAACTAAATACATAAAGAAGGAACCACAATGAGATGGGTAGGAGGAGCAGAGTCATGGTAGGGTCCAGACGCAAACCACTGGGTGGGTGACCCACAAGTGGAAGAATAGTTATAATTGCAGAGGTCCCCGCAAGGAGTGAAGGGTCCAAACCCTACAGTGGAGTCCCCAGCTTGGGGGGCCTGAACCTGGAAGATGAACCTTCAGAATGCCTTGGCTTGAAGGATAGTGGGGCTTCCTTTCAAGAGAGTCAGGGAACTGTAGCAAATAGAGACTCCATTCTAATAGAGTGCACACAAAATCTCACATACTCTGACTTAGAACATAGCAGTAATTTGAAAGGGCTCTGGGTCTCTTTGAGAGTCTCCCAAGGAGGCAACAGTCAACCAGAACTCACCCTGGTGACATAGACACTTGTGGCAACCATCATGGGGAGCTAGTTCTACCATGGGATACTGGTGGTAACAAACTCCATTTTGAAACCATCCCTCTAGTTTTTTAGCAAAAGAATCTGACTTTCCCAGCACCATCACTGGAAAACCTCAGGCCAATCAGCTAGCTGGGCAGCAACACAGCCCTACGCACCATCTGCCTTAGGACACCCAGAATCCAAAGCTTCTGCAGAAACCAGCTCCCACCTACCAGTGAGCTGGTGCTAGACACTAGCCCAGAGATCCCTGGGCCACAGCCCCAAGCACCAATGGGATGACAGCAGCTTTGGGATACCCCAGGCCCTGTAACCAGCTGTGTCAGGAACCAGCTACGCCCAGCAGGAGGCATACACTATATCTAGGACCCCAGACCAACAACCAGCTACCCTGAGACCCTGTCCCTGCTCACCAATAGTTAACAGTCTCTACACAAATCAGGACCAGGGGCCAGAAATACCTAATAGACTGACCACAGTAGTCAGCCTACCAGAAAAGAAGAGCCCATGCAGCACAAATAAGTGGTACACTGAGAGCATAGCTCTGGTGACCAGAAGGGAGTACACTGTTAAGAATATAGTACATCTCCTGCATAAGGCCACTTCTCCAAGTTCAGGGAACAGAAAAGAACTGCAAAAACAACACCAAAATAATTAACAAAATGGCCAAAATACAGGTGTATCAATAATAATTGTAAATGTATATGGACTAAATCCTCCAATCAAAAGACATAGAATGGTTGAATGGATACAAAAATGATATATATATATATTGTTTGCCACTCATGTCCTGTTTCTGACAGTGATCTAACATCTCCCATTTCTTCTCCCTTCTCCAGTAAGTAACTCTTCTTGCCTGTATATACACACACACACACACACACACACACACACACACACACTGCCTACAAGACACAAGAAAAAGAAAAGACTCACATCAAAAAGACTAATAAAAATAAATGAAAAAAATTAAAAAATAAAAAAAAATAAAGGGTAAGGGGCTGGGTGAGAAGTTTTAGGAGTTGGGGATTAGCATATGCAAAGTACTATTTACAGAATGGATAAATAAAGCCCTACTGTATAGCAAGCTATATTCAATATTCTGTGATAAACCATAATGGAAAAGATATATATGGACACCACACACATATATATATATGTGTGTGGTATGCATAACTTAGTCACTTTGCTGTACAGCAGAAATTAACACAACATTGTAAATCAACTATATTTCAATAATTTTTTAAAAAAATTAAAAAAAATTATCTTTTTTATTGAAAAAAAAGATAAATGTTTGCAAGGATGTGAAGAAAAAGGAACATGTGTACTGTTGGTGGGAATATAAATTGATGTAGATACTGTTGGTGTACAACAAAGAGGAGCGTGAAAAAGTTGGCTTAAAGCTCAATATTCAGAAAACTAAGATCATGGCATCCGGTCCCATCACTTCATGGCAAATAGATGGGGAACCAGTGGAAACAGTGGCTGACTTTATTTTTCTGGGCTCCAAAATTACTGCATATGGTGATTGCAGCTATGAAAATAAAAGACGCTTACTCCTTGGAAGGAAAATTATGACCAACCTAGACAGCATATTAAAAAGCAGAGACATTAATTTGCCAACAAGGTCCATCTAGTCAAGGGTATGGTTTTTCCAGTTGTCATGTGTGGATGTGAGAGTTGGACTATAAAGAAAGCTGAGCGCCAAAGAATTGATACTTTTGAAGTGTGGAGAAGACTCTTGAGAGTCCCTTGGACTGCAAGGAGACCCAATCAGTCCATCCTAAAGGAGATCAGTCCTGGCTGTTCATTGGAAGGACTGATGAAGTTGAAACTCCAATATTTTGGCCACCTGATGCAAAGAGTTGACTCATTGGAAAAGACCCTGATGCTGCGAAAGACTGAGGGCAGGAGGAGAAGGGGACGACAGAGAATGAGATGGTTGGATGGCATCACTGACTTAATGGACATGGGTTTGGGTGGACTCCGGAAGTTGGTGATGGACAGGGAGGCCTGGTGTGCTGTGGTTCATGAAGTCGCAAAGAGTCAGACATGACTGAGTGGCTGAACTGACTGACTGACTGTTGGTGTAGCTGTATGGGGATTCCTCAAAAAGTTAAAAAATAAAATAGAACTACCAGACTGATCCAGCATTTCTTTTCCTGGGTTAGCATATGAAGGAAATGAAAATACGTGTCAGAAAAGATACATGCACCTCTAGTGTTCATTGAAGTATTATTTACAATAGTCAAGGTATGGAAACAACCTAAGTGCTCATCAATAGAGGAATGGAAAAAGAAATTGTGATAGGTATATGAATGGAATATTAGCCTTACAAAAAGAACTTTTCTCCTTTGTGGCAACATGCTGCAAAGGGGGAAAGAACTACAGGGATATTACACTAAATGAAATAAGTCAAACAGAAGAAGGCAAATACAATACAATTTCACTTATATGTGGAATGAAAAAAAAAAAAAACTGAAAAAGTAACAAAACACGGAATAATAGATACAAAGAACAGGTGATTTCCAGAGGGGAGGGAGGAGGGGAGGAGAGTAATAGGTGAGATAAACTAAGAGTTACAAACTTCCAGATGCAAATTAAATGAGTTACATGTATGAACTGTATAGTCTAGGGATTATAGTCAATAATAATGCAATATCATTGTATGGTGATAGATGTTGACTAGTTGTATGGTGGTGATCATTTTGAAATGCAGAGCAATATCAAATAATTGTATTTTATAACAGGAAATAACATAATGTTGTAGGTCAATTTAACTTCAAAAACAAGCAAACAAACTGATAAGAAAAGGGATCAGATTTGTGGTTACCAGAGATGTGGGGTTGGGGGATAGTAATTGAAGGCAGTCAAAGTATACAAACTTTCAGTTAAAGCTAAATAAGTACTAGGGAGGTAATGTACAACATGATAACTATAGTTTACATTGCTGTATGTTATAAATGCAAAAAAATGTTCAAACTACCCCACAATTGGACTCATCTCACACTAGTAAAGTAATGCTCAAAATTGTCCAAGTGCAGCTTCAACAGTACATGAACCAAGAAATTCCAGATGCTCAAGCTGGATTTAGAAAAGGCAGAGGAACCAGAGATCAAATTGCCAACATCCATAGGATCATAGAAAAAGCAAGAGAGTCCCAGAAAAACATCTTTGCTTCATTGACTATGCTAAAGCCTTTGACCATGTGGATCACAGCAAACTGTGCAAAACTCTTAAAGAGATGGGAATACCAGAACACCTTACCTGTCTCTTGAGAAACCTGCATGCAGATTCAGAATCTTACATGAAACAACCAGCTGGTTCAAAATTCAGAAAGTTATGACAAGGTTGTATGTTATCACCCTATTTATCTAACTTACATGCAGAATACGTCATTCAAAGTGCCAGGTTAGATGAATCCCAAGCTTGAATCTAGATTGAATCTTGAATCTAGGGAGAAATATCAACCTCAGATATGCAGATGATACCACTCTAATGGCAGGAAGTGAAGAGGAACTAAAGAGCCTCTTGATGAAAAGTGAAAGAGACGAGCGAAAAAGCTGGCTTAATCTCAATATTGAAAGAACTAAGATCATGGCAACTGGTTCCATCACTTCTTGGCAAATAGATGGGAAAAAGTGGAAACAGTGACAGATTTCTTCTTGGGCTTCAAAATCATTGTGGACAGTGACTGCAACCATGAAATTAAAAGATACTTGCTCCTTGGAAGAAAACCTATGACAAACTTAGACAGCATATTAAAAAGCAGAGACATCACTTTGCTGACAAAGGTCCGTGTAATCAAAGCTGTGGTTTTTCCCATAGTCATGTATGGAAGTGAGAGTTGGATCATAAAGAATGCTGAGCACTGAAGAACTGATAATTTTGAACTGTGGCGTTGGAGAAGACTCTTGAGAGTCCCTTGGACTGCAAGGAGAGCAAACCCATCAATCCTAAAGAAATCAGTCCTGAATATTCATTGGAAGGACTGATGCTGAAGCTTACGCTCCAATACTTTGGCCACCTGAGGTGAAGAACTGGCTCACTGGTAAAGCCCCTGATGTTGGGAAAGATTGAAGGCAGGAGGAGAGGGGGACAACAGAGAATGAGATGGTTGGATGGTATCACCAACTCGATGGACGTGAGTTTGAGCAAGCACCATTAGTTGGTAATGGATAGGGAAGCCTGGTGTCCTGCAGTCCATGCTGCTGCTGCTGCTAAGTCGCTTCAGTTGTGTCCGACTCTGTGCGACCCCATAGACGTCAGCCCACCACCAGGCTCCGCCATCCCTGATTCTCCAGACAAGAACACTGGAGTGGGTTGCCTTTTCCTTCTCCAATGCGTGAAAGTGAAAAGTGAAAGTGAAGTCGCTCAGTCGTGTCTGACTCTTCGCGACCCCATGGACTGCAGCCTACCAGGCTCCTCCATCCATGGGATTTTCCAGGCAACAGTACTGGAGTGGGTTGCCATTGCCTTCTCTGCCTGCAGTCCATGGAGTCACTGCAAAGAGTCACACACAACTGAGTGAGTGAACTGACTGATGTTATAAATGAAAGTTATTAAGAGAGCAGGTACTGAGGTGGCATCACAAGGAAATTTTTTTTCCTGTTTTTTAAATTTTGTATGTTTATGAGATAATAGATGCTCACTAAACTTCTTTTGGTAATGGTTTAATGACATCTTAAGTCAAATCATTGAGCTATACATTTTAAACTTTTACAGTGCTACATATAAATTATATCACAATAAAACTGGAAGAAAATGATAAAAATACATCTATTGAAATGATTATGTAGTAAGCTCATTTATTCTCTTAATGTGATGTGTCACAATAGTTGATTTTCTTACATTGTGCCATTTTTTCTTCTTCTTCATTCACTAAGTAATAGCCTATTTTTTGCGACCCCATGGACTGCAGCATGCCAGGCTCCTCTCTCCCCCACTATCTCCCAGAGTTTGCTCAAATTCATGTCCATTGAATCAGTGATGGTATAGCTTTCCTTCCAAGGAGCAATTGACTTTTAATTTCATGGTTGTAGTCACCATTCACAGTGATTATGGAGCCCAGGAAAATAATATCTGTCGATGTTTCCATTTTTCCCCCATGTATTTATCATGAAATAATGGGACCGGATGCCATGATCTTAGATTTTTAATGTTAGGTTTCAAGCCATTGCACATCCCAGTTATAAATCCCACATTATTATCATGTATAACCCTTGTAATATGCTGCTGAATTTGTTTAGGTAGCATTTTTTAATATTTTTGTATGTATGCTCATTAACAATATTATCCTGCAGTTTTTTTGTACTTAACGTTGTTTTGGTTTGACATTAAGGTAATTCCTCCTCATAGTATGAGTTTTGGATCATTCTCTCCTCTTTAATATTTTTTAATTTATTTATTTTAATTAGATGCTAATTACTTTACAATATTGTAGTGGTTTTTGCCATACATTGACATGAATCAGCCATGAGTGTACATGTTTTCCCCATCCTGAATCCCCCTCCCACTTGCCTCCCTACCATATTCCGCTGGGACATCCCAGTGCACCAGCCCTGAGCACTCTGTCTCATGCATCAAACCTGGACTGGTGATCTATTTCACATATGGTAATATACATGTTTCAATGCTATTCTCTCAGATCATCCCACCCTCGCCTTCTCCCACAGAGTTCAAAAGACTGTTCCATACATCTGTGTCTCTTTTGCTGTCTTGCATATAGGGTTATCCTGACCATCTTTCTAAATTCCATATATATGTGATAGTATACTATATTGGTGTTTTTCTTTCTGACTTACTTCACTTTGTATAATAGGGTCCAGTTTCATCCATCTCATTAGAACTGATTCAAATGTATTCTTTTTAATGGCTGAGTAATATTTCATTGTGTATATGTACCACAGCTTTCTTATCCATTTGTTTGCTGATGGGCATCTAGGTTGCTTCCATGTCTTGGCTATTATAAACAGTGCTGCGATGAACATTGGGGTACATGTGTCTTTCAGTTCTGGTTTCCTCGGTGTGTATGCCTAGCAATGGGATTGCTAGATCATATGACAGTTCTATTTCCAGTTTTTTAAGGAATCTCCACACTGTTCTCCACAGTAGCTGTACTAGTTTGCATTTCCACCAACAGTGTAAGAGGGTTCCCTCTTCTCCACACCCTCTCCAGCATTTATTGTTTGTAAAGTTTTGGGAAATTTTTGTAAAGGTTTGGTGTTAATTGTTTAAATGTTAATTTACTAGAATTCACTAGTAAAGTCATCTGGTTCCGGGCTTTTCTCTCCTGGGTGGATTTTGAGTACTGAATCAATCTCCTTACTAGTTACAGATCTGTTCAGATTTTCTATTTGTTCATGATTTTATCTCGGTAAGGTGTATACTGTTAGGAATTTATCGATTTATTCTAGGTTATCTGATTTATAGGTGTGTAATTGTTTGTAGTAGTATGTTACAATTTCTTTCATTTCTTTGACATCAATTGTAACGCCTCTTCCTTCATTTCTGATTTTATTTGTTGGGGTCTTCTGAGATTTTTAATTAGCATAGCTAATGGCTTGCCTACTGCTTTTTATTTTTAAACCATCTCTTTGATTTGTGGATTTTTCTATTGTTTTTTGCTCTTGATTTCGTTTATTTCTGCTCTACTATTTATTTATTTCCTTCTATTTGTTTTGAGCCTAATTTGTTCTTTTTCTAGTTCAATTTTTATTTTATATTAGACTATAGTTCGTTTACAAGTTTATGTTGTTTTCAGAAGTATAGCAAAGTGATTCAGTTATACATATATCCATTATTTTTTAGATTCTTTTCCCATAGAGCTTATTATAGAATATGGAGTAGACTTCCTTGTGCTGTACAATAGGTCCTTGTTGATTATCTTTTTTATATATAGTAATGTACATATGGGATTCCCAGTTGGCTCAGATGGCAAAGAATCTGCTCTCAATGCAGGAGACACGGGTTCAATCCCTGGGTCAAGAAGATAGCCTGGAGAAGGGAATGGCAACCCACTCTAGTAATCTTGTCTAGGGAGTTCCACGGACAGAGAAGCTTGGTGGGCTACAGTCTATGTATGTGGTCCCAAAGAGTCAGAAACAGCTGAGCAACTTTCACTTTCACTTTCAGTATATATATGTTAATCCCAAACTCTTAATTTATGCACTTTTCCCCTTTGGTAACCATAAATTTGTTTTCAAAGTCTGTAAGTCTGTTTCTACTTTGTAAATAAGTTCTTTTGTATCATTTTTAAGATTTTATGTATAAGTGATATCATATGATATTTATTTCTGTCTTGCTTCACTTAGTATAATAATCTCTAGGTCTTTCCATATTACTGCAAACAGCATTATTTCATTCATTTTTATGGCTGAGTAATATTCCATTGTATAGATATACTATGTCTTCTCTAGCCATTCCTCTGTTGATGGACATTTAAGTTGCTTCCATGTTTTGGCTATTGCAAATATTGCACCAATGAACATTTGAGTCCGTGTATATTTTTGAATTAGAGTTTTCTACAGATATGCATCCAGAAATGAGATTGCTGGATCATATAATAGCTTTATATTTAGTTTTTTAAGGAACCTTCATACTGTTCTCCATCGTGGTTGTACCAATTTACATTTCCACCAACAGTGTTGGAGGGTTCCCTTTTCTCCACAGCCTTTCTAACATTTATTGTTTGTAGACTTCTTGATGATGACCATTCTGTCTGGTGTGAAGTAATATCTCATTATAGTTTTGATTTGCACTTCTCTAATAGTTATCTATGTTGAGCTTATTTTTATATACTTTTTGGCCATCTGTATGTTTTCTTTGGCAACTCACTCCAGTATTCTTCCCTGGAGAATCCCATGGACAGAGAAGCCTAGCAGGGTTCCATGGGGTCACAAAAGTTGGACATAACTAAGCGACTAAACCACCATGTTTTCTTTGGAGAAATATCTATTTAGATTTTTCCATTTTTTGAGTGGGTTTTTTATATTAAGCTGCAGGATATATTTGTCTATTTTGAAGATTAAAGCCCTTGTCAGGTGCTTCATTTGCAAATATTTTCTCCCATTCTGTAGGTTGCTTTTTCATTTTTTTGTGATTTCCTTTGTTGAACAAAAGCTTTTAACTTTAATTAGGTCCTGTTTGTTTGCTTTTGTTTTTATTTGTCTTAGGATACTGCTACAAGAAAATACTCCTATGATATATGTCAAAGAGTGTTCTACCTGTGTTCTTTTCTAGGATTTTTGTGTTTTCAGGTCTTATATTTAGATCTTTATACTATTCAGAGTATGTTTATGTATATGTTGCAAGGGAATGTTCTAATCTCTTTGTTTTACATATAGCTGTCCAACCTTCCCAACACCACTTATTGAAAAGACTGTCTTTTCTCCATTGCATGTTCTTGACTCCATTGTCATAGGTTGACTATTGGTGCATGGGCTTATCTCTGGGATTTCCATTCTGTTCCATTCATCTATATGTCTGTTGTTGTGCCAATACCATGCTGTTTTGATTACTGTAGCTTTGTGGTATAGTCTGAAGCCTGGAAGAGTGATACCTCCAGCTTTGTTCTTTTTCCTCAGGATTTTTTGGCAATTCTGGTTCTATTGTGGTTCCATATAAATTTGGGGATTATTTGTTCTAGCTTTGTGAAAAATGTCATGGGTATTTTGGTATATTACTCTAAATCAGTAGATTGTTTTGGAATGGAAAAGGTAAAACCATCACTATTTTCAAATGATATGATACTTTACATAGAAAACCCTAGTCTCCAAACAAAAACTATTAGAATAAATGAATTCAGCAAGGTAGCAGGATACACAATTATTATATAAAAATCTGTTGTGTTCTTTTACAATAATAATAATTATATGTAAAACTGAATATTAATTTATTTGTTTAGAAATAGTGTGACCATTCAGCATTTCTTTACTTGATTTGTATTAGTTACTGTGAGCATCTACTATAAAGCAAATTTAATTTATAATAAGCCCAAAGACTGAAACAATTTAATAATAAATATTTGAATATAGATAGACTTCCCCATTGATCCTATAGATTTCATAATGAAAGAGAAACTGGTAGTAGTATAGCACAGTGCTTCACAGCACAGGATTTGGAGTCTGACTATCCAAGTTGATATTATTGCTCTACCAGTTACTATCAGAGATGGTGGGCAAATAGCTTTATCTTTTCCTCCCAGGCTATTTTGAGAATTCTTTAAATTAATGAAATACTTCACAATAGTACATGGAATATTGTGATGATTCAAAAATGACAGCTTTTGTTTCTCCATTACTTTATATGGAAATGATTGTAATACTATAGCTAAACAAAAAATAACAGAATTTTTAAAGAATATCTGGAGATAACATAGTATAGCCAGTCAAATCATAGCCATGAGCAAAAGGCAAGAAAACAAAGCCTAACATAGAGTCTTGAGTAACTTTACCAATTAAGGGTCATATCTAAAAGAAGAGGATGAACTGGCAAAAGGCACTGAGAAGTACAGACAAAGAGGTAAGAAGAAGTTCAGGAAATAGAAGTCAAGGGAAGAGAATGTCTTGTGAAGACAGTGTTATCAATACTGTTAAATGATTAGAGGTCAAAACTGGAGCAACTAGATTGAATATAGTGATATAAATGTCATTGGTAAATTTAGTTTGAGAAATTGTGGTGGAAAAATGGGGACAAAAATCAAGTAAATGGGTTAAATCATGTATAATAGGTGAGGAAATGGAGACAAAGAACACAAATAGCTAATTCTACAAGTTTGGCTGTGAAGGACAGGAGATAGAGCTGTAGCTGGAGGAGAAGAGTCAAAGATGTTATTGTTACTATCATTCTTCATTTAATAAGACAGAGTAGGCATTGAATGTTGATGGAGATTATAGAGAAAGAAGTCAAAGATACAAGGAGGAGAGTGGTAACTGATAGAGTCTCTAGGTCTCTGATAAAGTTGGGTGAGTGGAAAACAAAGATTATAGGTGATGATGTTGAAATCATGCTTCTGTTTACTCTCCTTCCATGATCCTTTCAACCATTTTATCATCACTCCCCTTCCTTTCAGCCTGCTCAGAATACCTTTATCCTGATCTGTAAAGCTTTTGTGTATTATGACCCTGGGGTTCTTAAAGGTAGTATGGTAGAGTCATTAAGATTTAATCTTTGGAATCAATCAAATCCAGCTTGAGTCTTTTTTCTGCTACTTTATTATTGCTATTTTTTCTTACATGCACAAGACAAATTGTATAGTCTTTTAAGTTTCTTCATATGTAAAATAGAGACAATAACTACTAATGAGGAAGAATCACTTATTAAATAAGGTAATGCACATGAAATACCTAGCATAATATCTGCTATGTAGTGAGTGTTGGTTTCATGTAATGCAAGAGGCTTATTGCCAGCTCAAAATAATGGTCCTTGAGGGAGGGCACCTGGGGATATGAGCTATTGGTTTACTCACTGCATCCCTATTCCTCTACATTATCAACAGTTAGTGAATGGTGGCCTGTGGGCCAAATCCAAACCACCAAATATACTTTATTTATTATAGTGCTTAAAAAAATACTTCAGAACTTTTTACCATTTAAAACCATGAAATTATATATATATACATATACATATATATATATACATATATATATATATGTATATATATATGGGATTTTTACTTCTCATGGACAATTGGCTGATCTGCACCTATGGACAAAAACACAAAGTTGTGCTTGATAGCTTTATTAACTCAGTACACTTGTTTCACTCCTTTAGGCACTTGAGTTTCCAATCCCTGCCATAAGGTGTCCTTAGGCCTTGAGATTGCTAAACTGTAAGGTATCAAACTCATGCCTTGCAAGATTTATTAGGCTACTTGCAAAACAATTAAAGACAGAGCTCCAAATATTTTAGACTTTATTTTGATCTTATACATAGTCATTTATAAATTAAAAAAAAAAACTATATCAGAAACCTAATTGTCTCCTCAGACACTTTCTAATTGTGTCCAGAGTATTTGTGAGTAGGAGAATGAAAGGCAGAAATAACTATAGACTTCAGATTTAAAAAATCTTTTTTCCAACATCCTTATCTAGCCTTATCTAGCACCTTTAAAAATAATTGATGTGAAAAATTGATGCTTTTGAACTACGGTGTTGGAGAAGACTCTTGAGAGTCCCTCGGACTGCAAGGAGATCCAACCAGTTCATCCTGAAGGAGATAAGTCCTGGGTGTTCATTGGAAGGACTGAAACTGAAACTCCAATACTTTGGCCACCTCATGTGAAGAGTTGACTCATTGGAAAAGACCCTGATGCTGGGAGGGATTGGGGGAAGGAGGAGAAGGGGAGGACAGAAGATGAGATGGCTGGATGGCATCACCGACTCGATGGGCACGAGTTTGAGTAAACTCCGGGAGTTGGTGATGGACAGGGAGGCCTGGCGTGCTGCTGGTTCATGGGTTCACAAAGAGTCAGACATGACTGAGTGACTGAACTGAACTGAACTGAAAAATAATTGGTAATGTTACTTAGTAAAGTATTTGTGTGCTCAGTTGCTCAGTCTTGTCTGACTCTTTGAGAATCCATAAACTTGAGCCCACCAGGCTCTTCTGACCATGGGATTTTCCAGACAATAAAACTGGGGTGGGTTGTCAGTATTTAGCCAAAATAAAAGCTTAATGGTAACCTACCAGAATTTTCAAGCCTATTGCTCAGTTATTGAGCTTTGCTATCCATGGTAAAATGTCCATCTTCCAATAAATGATCTTCATGTAATGAAGTCATAGAGACCAAAGGTTATGTGAGTTTTTCTTTTATGTGATAAAGGATACTTTTTATAGCTAATATTATATTCCCAAACCTTTATCTACCGACTTAGCAGCTAGACAATGGATAGTACTCTTGGAAGTTGATAGTCGTTTTCAAACTGATTTTAATTGGAAAGTATTTCAGTTCATACCTTGATAATAGGTGGCTGTCATATTACAAAATATATTGTAATAACTGGATATATATGCCAAAAGAAAAATCAGCAGAGACATTTCAACTGTAAAAATGCATTCCTCCATCCCACACTAATAATCCAAGGTTAAAAGAACCAACTTATCCCTAGGCTCCCCTGGTGGCTTAGAGGTAAAAAAAATCTGCTTGCAATGCAGGAGACCTGGGTTTGATCCCTGTGTCAGGACGATACCCTGGAGATGGAATGGCAACCCACTCTGGTAGTGTTGCCTGGAAAATTCCATGGACAAAGGAACCTGGTGGGTTACAGTCTATGAGATCGCAAAGAGTCGGACACAACTGAGTGACTAACACACTGGAGAAGCAAATGGAAAAATGGTGTTACCTAGAGCCCTTTGTGGTGTTCAGTTCTTTTAACACTTGGTGTCAAGTCTCTAAATTTAATTTCCATTGTTTGAGAAAGCTATTGTGAAGTAAACTTCATATTTTAGGGCAAGACAAGAAAGATTTAAGCACAAAATTTTTCTCTGCCTTTTGGCCTCCTCTCTCTCCTCACTGTACTTTGTGTATCTGCATTATGCATCAGCCAGATCTCTCCCATTGGCAGAAATTCCTGCTCTACCATAAAGAGCAACATTCTCCAGGCATTAACAACTTATTAAATGATCACGTTTCTTCTGAATCTTGTAAGAAGTCACATGACCCACCATGATGACACTTAGATCTGGGTTGTGTAAACTGTCAATGATATCTCATTTAATGTATGGCCCTATATCTCAAAAAGCTTATAACTTTGCCTTGACATTTAATGGGTGGAACAGAGCTCAGTACTTTCTGGGATGCTCTTCCTATGTTATAATCCTCAAATTTGGCTTGAATAAAATTTTTCAATTCTTTCTTAGATCAACTGATTAATTTTTCCTTGACACTATGGTGATTTATATTTCCCTGACCAGACACTGACTGATAATGCTGATGGCAACAGGAAAGATGTATAGTAGCAAAGAAATATATGTTACAGTGAGTGCCTCCCACTCTTTTTAACTACTGGTCTTCAACCCTAAGAGCAACACTTATGGATATGAGCATACATATGAAAATTATGACTGTATAAAATGGTGAGCCATAGGGGCTAATACTGGTCCAACCTGGATGGTTGAACGGCTTCACTGACTCAATGGACATGAGTCTGAACAAACTCTGGGAGATAGTGAAGGTCAAGGAAGCCTGGCATGCTGCAGTCCATGGGGTTGCAAAGGGTCAGACACGACTGAGTGACTGAACAACAACAAAAAAAGAGAATCTTAGTCTTTAGACTTTGAGAATTTCTGCTTCCATTTGCAAGGATATATTAAGTTATATTGAACTCCTGTCACTTAATATTGATTTATCTAACTCCTTTTGTCTGATTAAAAACTCAAAAAAAAAAAAAAAAACCTAATATGATTTAACTTCCAATGTTTGGTTAACTACTGGAGAAAGAATGTACAGAACAGGGACATTTGGGGGTAATGAATTAATATAATGTTTGTTTATATATTTATTTCATGTGTCACTTGTTTCATCATTGGTAATTAATAATTTGAAATTTTGTTATTTACCAGGTCTTGTGTGTATGTCACTAACTTGAGTCAGGATTTCAGGTCCTAAATATATCTGAGCACAGATAAGAGTGAGTATTTGGACTGTGAAGAGAGCTTCAGATTCTAGAATATGGTCCAGCAATGCACAGCCGGCCCAGTTCTAGCCAGATTTCCCCTGCATGACACTGATGCCATGTCATTATTTACTTGTTGTTGTTTTATTTCAAAATGAACCATGACAGATGGAAAAATGAGTTAAGAGGATCTAGAAAAAATGGATTAATGGATGAAAGATATATTTCTTAACTTATGTGCAATGTTTCAAGGATGAAAATGATTTTAAATTAAAAAAATATGAATTTAATAGTACTATCTTTTTTCTCCAGATTATATCAGAGAGCAAAATGTTCTTGAAAAAGAAGTTACTAATGACTATATATCAGGATGAATCAGTATGTTGGCCATGTGTACTGAAGTGCTAAAATTCAACGTCCAGAAGCTACACTTCTCCAATGACGAGAAAGATGCAAGCAAGTAGGTTGTACACATTCACATCAAGAAGTCATTCAAACAAGGTTCTAGAATACTGGGAGCATAGTTGAGAAAGAGAGATATCTCTTTTCAGGATGTAAACTTGGATTATCTGATTTTGGTGTACTGTATCTGATTTTCTTTTTAGGTATCATATCTATAGATATAGATATAAGTTGCATATACTTGTAGCAAGTAAACAACCACTATCTATTAAAATTCACAAACAAAGTGGGAAAGTTACTGTATCTATTATGTAATAAAGTTTAAATAAAAATCTTGAATATAAGAATTTTGGAAAACAGTATTTTGTGTCCATAGGTTTTTTTTTGTTGTTGTTTGTTTGTTTTAGGATATTGAAAGTGGTGTTTTAGATGAAATTGTGGAAAACACAGTTTTAATCTTGATAGACGCTCATAACAGATGTGTATCAGTGGATTAAATAATAAGATATACTGTTGGGACTTATTATTTAGACCAATACCACAAAGAAGACATCAAAAACAGATGCAATTTGCTATCCCTAAGGAAACTTCATTACAGTTTAAATTTAATAAAATAAGTGGGCAGCTGAGAAGCTGTTCCATGTAGATTAACTGTCATAAGTTAGTTAGGAACTTGTTTCTCATGAATATAACTGAATTTTATCTTATTAGTATTGAATATGTATGAGATATATATGCATATTCCTAATATGAATGTAACAGGATTCAGTTCAGTTCAGTTCAGTCACTCAGTCATGTCTAACTCTTTGGGACCCCATGGAGTGCAGCACACCAGGCCTCCCTGTCCACCATTAACTCCCAGAGTTTACTCAAACTCATGTCCATTGAGTCGGTGATGCCATCTAACCATCTCATCCTCTGCCGTCCCCTTCTCCTCCTGCCCTCAATTTCTGCCAGCATCAGGGTTCTTTCCAATGAGTCAGCTCTTGGCATGAGGTGGCCAAAGTATTGGAGTTTCAGCTTCAGCATCAGTCCTTCCAATGAACACTCAGGACTGATCTCCTTTAGAATGGACTGGTTGGATCTCCTTGCAGGCCAACGGACTCTCAAGACTCTTCTCCAACACCACACTTCAAAAGCATCAATTCTTCAGCACTCAGCTTTCTTTATAGTCCAACTCTCACATCCATACATGACCACTGGAAAAACCACAGCCTTGACTAGACGGACCTTAGTTGACAAAGTAATGTTTCTGCTTTTTTATATGCTATCTAGGTTGGCCATAACTTTCCTTCCAAGGAGTTAGCATCTTTTAATTTCAAGGCTGCAATCACCATCTGCAGTGACTTTGGAGCCCAAAAAAATAAAGTCAGCCACCGTTTCCACTGTTTCTTCATCTATGAATGTAACTGGATTACAGAATCCTAATTTTAATCTGTTGGTAGAATATCCAGAATGGAATTCATTTACTTGACTTTTTAAATTACTTACATATATAAACTAACTTGGGCTTCCCAGGTGCTGCTAGGGGTAAAGAACCTACCTGCCAACGCAGGAGACCTAAGAGATGAGGGTTCTATCCCTGGGTCAGGAAGGTCCCCTGGGAAAGGGAATAACAACCCACTCCAGTGTTCTTGCCTGGAGAACCCCAGTGACAAAGGATCCTGGCGGGCTACAGTCGGTAGGGTCACAAATTGTCGAACACAACTGAAGAGCCAGCAGAGCACAGTACATATAAGCTATTAACTAATTCATTTTATATTACATTCAGAAATAAATTATATAATATAAATCTCTACATTGTGTGAAGGTAAGCATACCAGTTGATGACAGTTCTGCTACATACGTGTAGTTGGACATGAATTAAGGATGAAAGTATGAGAGCATAAAAGAGGGTCAGAAACAGAGTTAAGCAGGTCTCCTTAGTGAAGAATCACATTTATATGGTAATTGTTTCTATGTATTGCTTCTGATTATAAGTTAATATATAACTATTTATTTTAAAAATTTCTAACTGTAATGAAGTACAAAAACATAAAAAATAAACCAGAAATGTTGGGAATATATTTGTGCATATATTCTTTCAGGCTTTTTTTTCCTATACGTTTGTAATATTTTTGAAGTTATACCATATTGACTTTGTATTCAACTCCCCTTGACAACTCCCCCCACTCCATTAAATTATTTTTTCTTCAATGAAATAATGTATTTCAAGCTCATAGTAAAATGCCTGGCACATCATCAGCATGCAATAGTTACTATTAGGTATTAATTTAACCCTTTTTTCCAAGTTACTATAAACTCTTTGCAAAATACTTTAATAATTATATAATGTTCTATAACTTACCTGAACATTTTCTTTCTACTGAATATTTTTGCTCTTTCCAGTGTGTTCTTATTATATACAGTGGATCAAAGAACATCTTTGAGAAATTAATCCTAGCATCTCTGACGATTTCCTTTGTTGCTGTTTAGTCGCAAGTCATGTCTGACTCTTTTGCTATCCCATGGACTGTAGCCTACCAGGCTCCTCTGTCCACAGGGTTCCCCAAGCAAAAATACTGGAGTGAGTTGCCATTTCCTTCTCCAGATGATCTTTCTGATCCAGGGATTGAACCCATATCTCTTGCATTGGCAGGTGTATTCTTTACCCCTGAGTCACCTGGGAAGCCTGACGATTATTACTTTGGCTAAGATCAAGTGTATATTTTTCCTTAATATAGGCTTCTATGCATGCTAAGTTGCTTCAGTCATGTCTGACTCTGTGCGACCCTATGGACTGCATGCAGCCCACCAGGCTCCTCTGTCCATGGGGATTCTCCAGGCAAGAGTACTAGAGTGGGTTGTCATGCCCTCCTGCAGGGGATCTTCTCAACCTAGTGATCAAACACACATCTCTTGGCAGGCGGGTCCTTTACCACTAGCACCACCTGGGAAGCCCCAAAAGGCTTCTATCAGTCCAGTCACTCAGTCATGTCTGATTGTTTATGGACCTATGGACTGCAACACATCAGGCTTCCTTGTCCGTCCATCACCAATTCCTGGAGCTTTCTCAAACTCATGTCCATAGAGTCAATGATACCATACAACCATCTCATCCTTGGTCGTCCCCTTCTCCTGCCTTCAATCTTTGGCAGTTATCAGGGTCTTTTCTACTAAGTTGGCTCTTCACATCAGGTGGCTAAATTATTGAAGTTTCAGCTTCAGCATCAGTCCTTCCAATGAATATTCAGGATTGATTTCCTTTTAGCATTGACTGGTTCGATCTCCTTGCCAGCCAAGGGACTCTCAAGAGTCTTCCTCAACATCACAATTCAAAAGCATCAATTCTTCTGCACTCAGTTTTCTTTATAGCCCAACTCTCACATCCATACATGACTACTGGAAAAACCATGGCTTTGACTAGATGGACCTTTGTTGGCAAAGTAAACTCTCTGCTTTTTAATATGCTGTCTAGATTGGTCATTGCTTTTCTTCCAAGGAGCAAATGTCTTTTAATTTCATAGCTGCAGTCACCATCTGTAGTGATTTTGGAGCCCAAGAATATAGTCTCTCATTGTTTCCATTGCTTCCCCATCTATTTGCCGTGAAGTGATGGGAACAGACGGCATGATCTTAGTTTTTTGAATGCTTAGTCTTAAGACAACCTTTTTGTTGTCCTCTTTCACTTTCATCAAGAGGCTCTTTACTTCCTCTTCAGTTTCTGCCATAAGGGTGGTGTCATTGCATATCTGAGGTTATTGATATTTCTCCTGGCATCTTGATTCCAGCTTGTGCTTCATCCAGCCTGGCATTTTGTATGATGTACTCTGCACATAAGCTAAATAAGCAGTGTGACAATATACAGCCTTGACATACTCCTTTCCCAATTTGAAACCAGTCTGTTGTTCCATGTCCAGTTCTAACTGTTGCTTCTTGACCTGCATACAGATTTCTCAGGTGGCAGGTAAGGTGATCTGGTATTCCCATCTCTTGAAGAATTTTCCAGTTTGTTCTGATCTACACAGTCAAAGGCTTTGACATAATCAGTAAAGCAGATTTAAATGTTTTTCTGGAATTCTCTTGCTTTTTCTTGGAGCCAACAAATGTTGGCAATTTGATCTTTTTTTATAGGCTTCTATATCATGATGCAAAATGTCAAACATATGAACCTCTTTTTCATTCTTAATGTATATTGACAAACTACCTTATGGAAAGATTATTCCAGTTTTGTTTTGTTTTTTTTTTTTTAGATTGTTCCAGTTTATTTGTTGTCATTCAGTCATTCAGTCAGGTCTGACTCTTTGCGAACCCATGGACTTCAGGATGCCAGGTTTCCCTGTCATTCATTATCTCCCTGAGTTTCCTGAAACTTATGTCCATTTAGTTCGTAATGCCATCCAACCACCTCATCTTCTGTCACCCTCTTCTCTTCCTGCCCTCAACCTTTCCCAGCATCAAGGTCTTTTCCAGTGAGTCTGCTGTTTGCATTAGGTGGCCAAAGTATTGGAGCTTCAGCATCAGTCCTTCCAATGAATATAGCAAAAGTGTATATCTACTTCTATTGAATCCATGCTGGGCTTGAATATTTTCACCAGAAAAATATTGTTAAATTAATAAACAAATACATCCAATTAATAATTCTTTGATAATGAAGTTGAAAGTGTTTCCTTATCTTCTTTACCCATTCGTATTTTACATTCTATCAATTTGTGTTCTTGCTCATTTGTCTATTGAGGCCTTCAGTGCTTATATATATACATGAATTTATATACATATATAAGCTAGGATTTTCATTCTTTGTTTTATTATAACATTTATTATAACATTTTTATTATGACGGTTTTTTCATCTTAATAAATTATCTTTCCTAAGAATCAGAAATTTTAATTTCTGTATAGTCCAATCTATTCATTTTCCTTTCTTGTCTTGTTTTTAATCTTAGAAAAATAAAGTTCTTCCTATTCAGATGGTGGATTAATGTTCACAGTTTCTTTTCTTTTATGACTTGTTTTTCTATATGTTTTATATTTTCCAGTTATATTTAGATGATTTACATTTAACTATTTAGACCATCTGGATTTTTATTGTGATATATGGTATGAGATGAAATTATAACATCGTTTGTCTTTACAGTTACCAATCATCACAGTACCGTTCTGAAATGATTCTTTCTTTACCCTAAAACTTGTGATGCCTCATTTATCAAGAACTGAATATTATGAAAGGAGTTTTTATTACTCTGCTTCACTGTAGTTTTATAATATGTTTTGATAATGCTGTCACTTTTTAAAATTTATTTTATATTATCTGTTCACTCTACTATGTGGATTTTAGAATCATTTTGTCAAAATACATAAAAATCTCATTTAAATTTTGATTGAGATTGTATTACAACTGCAATTAACTTGGGAAGAAGTCATATTTTTGCAATATTCATTCCTCTTGAATCAGACCATAGTATTTCTCTCAAAGAAGCTTGTATATCTCAGTAAGTTTTTGCATGTTTTTGTCACAAAGATACTTTGCATTTCTTATTAAGGCTTTGTCTAATCATTTCAGTGATTCTACATTGAAAGCTTCACTGCCACACTGGAAACCCCATGAGGACAGGAACCATGTATATCTTTTTGATGCATGTTATCCCCATGCCTGGGGTTGCCTAGCAAATAATGATCACTCACTAAACAAATATCTGTTGTCTGACTGATCACCTCATCAGCATTTGAGTTGTACCCACATGCAGCTCTAATTCACAATTTCATATTTAGGTAAAATATTTTAGCTGCAAAATAAATAAGTATCCTTATATAAATAAGAGTCCTTATATCAGGAAAGTGTTAATAATTATTATTCCACTCTAGCTACAGGGTCTCAAACTCAAATTCCTTCAAGGCCCAAGCAATTAACCATAAAAGGTGAAGGAGAGAGAATAAAGTGATAAGATGGTGGTGGGGCCTGAGATAAATTGACAGTGAATGCACACTTAATGGCATTCAAGTTCATCAAAACATATTGTACAAGCTAAACAAAACATAACTGCAGATGGTAAACTTTTATTCCTGTGTCTAGAACATTTGGGAAAATAACTTGCCTAAAATAGTCTGAATCATAATGATGAAATGAACATCTTAATACTGAATTTTGTTCAAGAATCGCATTTTTCACCTTGATTCTCATTCTGACTCCATATATCCAAATGAGAACATGGAGAAAACTTGTACCACTGTCTCACCAAAGTTATGAATGTCTCAATCAATCTAAAACACTTTTAGTGGAAAATTACTCTTCTGAGCTTTTGACCTTTAACACCTAGATAGACTGCATCTACTTCGAGGCCTCTATAGTGTTATTTCATGGATATGTCTATGTTCTTGAGCAAAACTTAAGCAGCTGTGAGTATCTTTTATCTCACACATAACTTTCAAACTCTTTACAAATGTCTCTATCCCATCGTGTGAATTTCTTAACCCTTGAATCTTAGCTAGAGTTCACATTTGGGGCTCCTGAGGTGGACAATTCATAGAGCATATTATTCACATTATATTAAATTGGTTTTATTTTTTAATATTTTGCATTTTTTTCCTATTTAACCAGACTAATTTGTCCATATTTAAAGCTAAATACAGAGGAGGAGATGGTTGGATGTCATCACAGACTCAATGGAGATGAGTTTGAGCAAGCTCTGGGAATTGGTGATGGACAGGAAAGCCAGGCATGTTGCTGTCTACAGGGTTGCAAAGAGTAGGAAACAACTGAGTGACTGAACTGACTGAAAGCTAAGTAGACACTAAAATTGGTGTTTTGGATTAAAGACAATGCGTTGATTGCAAAATATTTTTGAAGGTGGAAGAGCATACTTCCTCTTTTATGTAGAGCAAACTAGCTGAGATTAGGAAATGATATCAGAGACAAGGAGGGGACTTAGGGACTATCCTAAACTGGTTACTTAAGCTTACACAACATGCAATTTCAACTTTGTGTTGTGATAGCTATGCCTTTTAGAAATAATAATGATAATAATTTAAAGTAAAAATATCTTTATGTTAATGAGATTGATGGGCAAAGGCTCTAATTATTGTTAAATATTATTATTTCAAATAGGCCCAAGCATCCTTGTTGTGAAGAAAGTGTCTGAAGAAAAAAGCTATACAGTAAGAGGTTTTATTTTGGCTTTGTCGTGTAGGGATCTTAGTTCCCTGACCAGGGATTGAACCCATGCTATCTGCAGTGGAAGTATAGAGTCTTAACCACTGGACCACCAGAGAAGTTTCTACAGTAAGAATTCTTAAGTCTATATTGCCAGGGCATAAATGGGATTCAGAAGGGCTATGAACTCCTTGTGGGATCATGTTCCTGTTCAGTCGCTCATTCTTGTCTGACTCTTTTTGGATCCAAAGAACTGCAGACTGTCAGATTCCTCTATCTATGGGATTTCTCAAGCAAGAATACTGGAGTGGGTTGCCATTTCTTCCTCCAGGGATTGAACCTGTGTCTCCTGTGGATCCTGCATTGGCAGGCAGATTCTTCACCACTGAGACACCTGGGAAGGCAATGAACTCCTTGTAATGTTATTAAAAATTCTGTATATTTGCATATTTTCTCCAGTGGAAAGAGTCCATAGCTCTTAGGTTCTCAAAAGATTTCATAAGGGGAAAAAAAAAAAAAAAAAGGTTAAGAGCAACTGCTTTAGAAGAAGAATCATCCATACAGCATCTGTAGATGAACCCCAGTGCCTACTTTATCACACACTTATCTATCAACACTAGTTCCAGCTGGTGTGCTGGACTCCTTAGGTTCATCTTGTATCAGTAATTTCATAATTTATATGAAACATAACCTTTTATTTATTCATTTTGCTCAACTCTGCATTTAGGTGTCTTCTAATAGACATAAAAATCAGGCTCAGAAGTTTCTGGGTACATCCAAAGATCTTATGTAGCCAATAGCTTTTAAACAGTGCTATGAATATTGTCAAATGAATGGAGTACTGGCTACATCACTTCGCAACCACTCTGTAAATAAACATGTTCTTTCAAGTTAAACATCATGTATTATCACTGCTTGGATTTCTTTGATTTAGATCATGCTTATTGTAGAATTCTATGGCATGGCCTAATTCTGATAATTTGGGCTCTGTGTCTAAACATGGATTCATATCCTTATTCTGCCAATTAGCAATTTTAAAACAGGGATAATAATGTCCACTTTATCAAGCTTTTCTTAGGATTTTTCTTATTTCTTATCTAAAAATAAAGTGTGGAAAATGCCTAGCATTGCACTTGGCACATAGTAAATATTTGATAATTGGTTGTTGTGAGTGAGCTGTGCTCAGTTGTGTGTATCCAACTCTTTGCTACCCTACAGACTGTAGCCCTCCAGGCTCCTCTGTTCATGGAATTTTCCAGGCAAGAATAATGGAGTGAGTTGCCATTTCCTCCTCCAGGGGATCGTCCAGACCCAGGGATCGAACCCTTGTCTATTGTGTTTCCTGCACTGGCAGGCAGATGCTTTACCGGTGTGCCACCTGGGAAACACAGTCTGTTAGTTATTACATCCTAGATAGAAAGAATCTTGTCTTTATGTTTAAATTGTCAAAAGTGACTAATATATGTTGCCTTCCAGTCACACATTTTATTCAGCAATTGCCTGGATTCCTCCAGACAGTGACAAAAACAAGTTAACTAACCCCCCAAAGGATTATTTATAATTTTTGTGTTAGGAAGACAGAGCTGAACATCAAAATGATCTGTTAGGCTTAAATTTATTGAAATGTACTTATTCAAATTCTGTAGAACTCATGAGGTTTTGTGTGGGTTTACATTTCAAAAGTACAGCTCATGTTTTATAAGCCAGTGTTTATGTATTAATATGTACAAAGTATCTTTTATACTGAAATGAGGATCTGTCTTTTAAGATAAATGAAAAACATGATTTTTAAGTAGTGTTACAAGCCTGACAAATATACTTGTAAATATGCCACTTGTCACAAATGCACATTGCATAAATAGCCATTTCCTGACTTCTATGATGTTATTTTTGACCCACAGTTTAATAGCATGCTAGGATGAACAGGGAATAAATAAGATTTCATATTTAAGACTAAATCTTTTAAATAATAATATTTCGTTTGAGAGAGACTTGTGATTATGCCCATCTCAATAATAATCAAACTGAAAGACAAATGTCTTAAGCTATTATTAAGCATATATAGCAATTTTGTTATGTGAAAAAGGTTATTTGGGATATGTTATAAACATTGAAAGTTAGAAATATGGATATATTAGTTTATACAGAAAAATGAATTATGTTTGTTTTAGAGCCCTGAAGCTTGGAATGCAATAAGGAAAAGCTGATTAATCAATTTAACACAAATACCAAATAGGCCAATGATTTTTGTAATTATCAAAACAACTCAACCTTTGCTTTACTATGCAAAAGTTACTTGCTGAACTGAATTGAAGATCATCCAATGCTGGTTACCAAAGCATGACAAAATTAGACTATTATAACCAATTAATTGAACTTATTAAGACTTTAAAATTATTGTTGTTTGATAGCATTCCTTTGCAGTTAATCACTTTTGGGGAGCCTAGGAGAAACAAATATAAATTTTAGGAGACAATAACATTTCTTTGGTTTGCAAAGACCAGACAACCTAACAGGTAAAAAAATGAATGCTGATTTGACTTGAATCTGGAAAAGAAAAAAAAGTTATTTTTTTTTTTTTGTGCTCTTTGTTAAACATTTGCCAACCAATACTTTCTGTATGTTAATTTGGAAATTCAAAGTATCTGTGCTGATTTGCTTTTCTGCTACTGCTAGAGTGATATACAGAAGAAATCCTTGCTTTCTAGACCAGTTCAATTTCTTGACTAGGGCAGATACTGCACAATCTTGTTTACACCGTGATGCCTGTGACTGTCTTTCTTGAGAGAAATCTCGCCTAGAGTCACAATGAACTGTTGCTCTTGGCGCTTTGATTTGCATTTGAAAAGGTGGTTCTTTAGGAAAGATATTCCTTATTTCTCAGTTATATTAGAGAAGAAAGTTGTGGGGGTAATTGAGATATCCCTAGGAATAAGTAACTAGATAACAGATACGGGGGATTTATAAAATGACAACTACTTGGGTATTAATTGGGTATTAACTGGGAATTAATCTCAGTCTATGTTCTGATTTTCAGACTAGTAAGTATAGAATATTACTTTGCCAGTATCCTAGAATTACTGTGTACTCAAACAAATTCTCAGTATTTAAACTAGAAAGCCAATATAGTGGTGATAATTTATAATTGCTACATAGACTGGATCTCATTGACCTGACCAGCATATTCTGGGTACACTGGAGAAGAACGATTTAACTCACAATTCTTTGGAGTTAGCACTGGGCTCAAATTTCCTATCTCTGTTATCTCTGGCAAGTTAATTTCTGTAATGTGGTCTCATCCTCTTCAACTGCAATTCATAATAACTGTATCTGCCTTGTAAGACTGTTGCAAGGTTTGTATAAAATAAAGAATATAAAGAGAATAGCAAAGTACATAGCATATGGTAGGAAAATATTGTTATTCTCTCCTTATAAGAAAACATAGGCAAAATTATTAAATGTGTTTGCTAAATGATCGATTCAATGATCTTTCCATTACACAATCATCCAAAATATAGTTTGTGGAAAAGAAAAGTTCCTTTGTTCACATCTTAAAGAATGTAGCTACAAGAAATACTTAAAAGCAAACTTTTCTTTTCAAAAGTTTGAAGGCTTTTTAAATGTATATCTTTTAGGATTCTTTGTATAGTGTTACAGAAACCAACAAACCAAAATCCTTGCATCTTCTTTTTTTCCCATCTCCTCTCTGAATGTGTTATACCATCTCAACTATTTTTCCCAGTTTTATTCCCCCTGGCAAATACAGGGCCAGTTGGAGGCTAAATACAAAATTATACATCAGCAAAATATTAAAAGTCAAACACAAGCACTTAAAATTTAAAAATGCATAGCAAAATATTTTACAGTAATGCATCTAAAAAATCTGAGAAACAACTTCTATAAATCTCTCATCTCTATGAATTATATAAAAGTCAACAATGACAATAGCAAATCCAAGAATAGTGCTTTAATTCATAGAGGACTTCTGAACCAATCCTGAATAAATTGTACAGATTAATCCCTTTACAGAAGTCAATGAACAATGATTGTTTAAGACTTATCTGTTATAATTTACAATAATAAAAAATAGGAATAATAATAAAGCCTAAATTTCAGGAGATTAAATGAAGTATGCATACTATGTGCTGTGCTGTGTGCTAAGTTCCTCAGTTGTGTCTGATTTTGCAACCCTATGGACTGTAGACCTCCAGGAGTCTGTCCATGGGCTTCTCCAGGCAAGAATACTGGAGAGGGTTGTTATGCCTTCCTCCAGAGTATCTTCCTGATCCAGGGATCGAACCTGCGTCTTTTGTGTCTCCTGCATTGGCAGGTGGGTTCTTTACCACTAGCACCACTTGGGAAGCCCCCATGCACACTATATTAATATGTAATAACAGGACCTTAAAATCACCACAAATACCCCTATTTGAAAATGCTTAGTGTTATAAGATTGTTTATTAAGATAAAATGTGCTGCGAAAAAATAACTGTGTATAATCACAGTTGCATTTTTTTTTGAAAATTTGTTTAAACTGCACAGAACAAACATTATGAAGATATATCAAAATGTTAATAAGTTGACATCTTTAAGTCATTTTTATTTTCTCTATTTCTTAGAATTTTCCAAATTTTCTGCAGTGAACATATATTACTTTTGTGACTTAAAGACAATAAAAATAAAAATAAACTTTGAGTTCATAGGCAAATAGAAAACCAACTAGGACATTACTAGACTAAACGCTAATGGACAAGATTTGAAATTTGAGTAAATTCATTACTGCTGCAAATTTTGCTCAAAGGTCTAGTTCTAATCATGACACCAAAATCTTTATAAATGTATTCTATAAGATTAATGATAGGGCCCACATGGGGTCTCATTGATAAGATGGCTTGTTATTTCAACCTCACAAAGAATAAACCATAGTGATCTGTGAGACTAACCAAATTGCCCAAATGGCATCCTATTACCTCACTAGCGCCTATCTTCCCAAAGCTGCAAGACCACCAGATTCCAGACGTCCAGCTACGTGACCATCCCTTCAGATAATTTTTCATCTTCAAGGAAATGCAACAGATTGTGACGATGTGATCCTTTTAAACTCACCAAATTCTGGATAGTTTTAATTTTGAACTTTTTATGATTAGAAACTCTTCTAAGATTGTCTTCTTCAATGTGAAGGAGCTGCAGAAGGGCTGAAGGCCTTGCACAGCCATCTGGGAAAGCTTCATGCAGTTTTCAAGGTGCCAAAGTTGGAGCAGGAAACTCCCTTTCTTCATGGCTCCTGGCCATTATTATTAGTTGGCAGATTACATTAACCATTTCTTGAAGTAGGGTAGGGCATTTTTTTCAGCATAAATTGTTAATCTTCTTCAAGGGTCTCAGGAATTTTCTTTCTAGCAAAATGAGAGTAAAAGAACTCTGGCCTTCAGGCTATAAGGGCAGGTAAGTGGAGGCTCATTCTTCTTTAAATTAATGCTGCTGATTTCTCTGATGAGCTGAGGTATTAAAATATTATCTGTTGGTCTGCTTGTAGCATATTTATTATACTTAGGATTAAATTCAGAGGCTCCAGGCAAAACCATGATAAGATGTTTTATACCCGTATTTAAAGTTTTTTTTTTTCCCCATTTATTTTTATTAGTTGGAGGCTAATTACATTACAATATTGTAGTGGCTTTTGTCATACATTGACATGAATCAGCCATGGATTTACATGTGTTCCCCATCCCGATCCCCCCTCCCACCTCCCTCTCCACCCGATCCTTCTGGGTCTTCCCAGTGCACCAGCCCTGAGCACTTGTCTCATGCATCCAACCTGGGCTGATGATCTGTTTCACCCTAGATAATATACATGTTTCGATGCTGTTCTCTCGAAACATTGCACCCTCACCTTTAAAGTTTTATAAACAAAGTAGGTGTAAATCTGTGTTGTGTGTATTAGAATCTGGTCTCCGCTATAATGTATTAAGCAACACCACCAAGAGCCCACAACAACTGGAAGGCTAACCATGAATGCCAATCTATATACAAGTAAAACTAATATTGAATTTTTTCTGGTCAATGATCCAAGCTGGGAGGGCAATTCCAAAGCTTGTGACTTGAGGCCCATTTGGATTTCCAAACTCTTCCCAATTTTTCTGGGATTCTTCATCAGTTAAAGTTTCATAAGCTTTTGCTATTCTCATGAACATAACTTCATCACTTCCTTTATCTGGACGATATTTAAGAGACAGCAAACAATACTGTTTCTTGATCTCTGCTACAGTTGCCCTGGGATCTAAATTTTATACTTCATAAGGATTGTATTCTTGATAGTCTCCATCTGTTTTGGAAACTTTGTATGCAAGAAATAAGAACAATGCCCATTCTGCAAGAAGAACTATTTTCTTTACTGTAGGAATAATATTTGGCTTGGGTTTTAATAACCATAAACAGTACCACATACATCTTTCATATACTTTTCTGACATTTTTTTAATCGATTTTGCTCAGCATTCTCATCTCAGGGCCAGAGGTAGTGGCCGGGGTCGTGATGAGCCCCATGAAGGAGGTGAGGATCTCACTGGTGCCTATATTCTCAAAGCTGTGAGACCACCAGATTCCAGACCTCCAGCTATGTGACCATCCCTTCAGATAATTTTTCATTGGTGGGGTATAAGAAGGACTCTGTCAGAAAGGGAGATGCTAGTTCTCCTTAAGAGTCAGTCACCCTTTCTTTTCCCTCTAATAAATTTACTTTTCTTGCCTGACTGCCCAGCTCACTCTCTTTTTCTCTGCACTCGCCTTACAATTAAACCCCCTTGATTTGATCTAGTTTTAATCATTAAAGAAAATTACCATTATCAAGTAGCAAATAAAATAAGAGGGATATTATGTTGAGCACAATATATTTTTAAAATTTTAAAAAATCTCTTCAAAATAAAAAATATTATCTGAAAGTCAGAGAACAGAGATTTAACATTAGGGCAAGACCTGTTCTGGAGGAGATCATACTTTACTAGTGAATAAGAAAAAAATCTGTGTCCTAAGGATTTGAAAAGTAAATTCAGTGTGTTATAGCTAGTGTTCCCAGTTTGAGATGATATTCTAAATAGGCTAGAAAGGTAGTCAGGCCTACTAAAGTGAGACATGAATCTCCAGAAATCTTGGTAAGGAAAGACAGTAAGGTGACTGTCTATGTTGAAGCTTTTAAGAACTGTAGGGGCTTGATAATTCAGAGTGCAAATATCTCTGATCTGGCCAGTGCTTCCAATCTCTGCTTTAATATGCAACAGAAAAATATATGATATAAAATATAAACCTCCCAATATAATATGTATTTCTTTATCTTGCTAAGATAAAAAGATTGTACAGTCTAGTTGAAGAAGATAATATTTAACATTATTAAGCAGGTAGCTCTTGCAATTGACCTTTGGACTACTTTAATAAACCTGGAAGCCTTATTTCTCAAACTACTAGTAGAGATTGAAAAATCTTAGTTGCAACACAGCTTATTCTATTATCTTTTCATAAAATATATAGAAGTTGTGAATATCCTGTGCTGGGTCACACATTTAGTCAAAATGCCCCATCTCTTGAATTCTATTCTTTACTCTGAGTAAGTTTGGCCTAGAGTATACATATCTCAAACTAACTCAAAATTATAACAAATACCTTTGCTTCTGTGACAACGGCTTTCAATGAGACACTCAAATGGCATGTTGATTCAGTTCAATTTAATCAATTTTTTTTAGCATTTACCATCTGTCAGACACTTATTTTAAGTATTTGGATGACCTCATATTCTAGTGGAAAAGACACATAGGTAACTAACTAGTAAAATATGAGTGGCAAAGGGGCAAAAACAATGGTCAGATCTCAGTAACTATCTTACTCAATGGATCAGCAGCATTTCACTTTTTTTGTTTGGATGACCATCCTATAAAATAGCCATTCCTTCTTCTAATATCCCATACCCTATTCACTCTGTATTATATATTTCTGTAGAAACTGTCATCAAATGACATATTTATTTATTATATGTATCTCCATAAGAATATTTTCTTTTAATTAATGCTGCAACCCTGCAACAGTGCCTGGCATGTAACAAGCACCTGATAAATTGCACTCATCTCACAGGCTAGCAAACTGATGCTGAAAATTCTCCAAGTTAGGCTTCAACAGTAAGTGAACTGAGAAATTACAGATGTCCAAGCTGGATTTAGAAAAGGCAGAGGAACCAGAGATCAAATTGCCAACATCTGTTGGATCATAGAGAAAAGCCAGAGAATTCCAGAAAAAAATATCTATCTCTGCTTTCTTGACTATGTCAAAGTCTTTGACTGTGTGGATAACAACAAACTGTGGAAAATTATTAAACAGATGGGACTAACAGACCACCTTACATGCCTCCTAAGAAATCTGTATGCAGGTCAAGTTGCAAATGCTAGAACTGGAGGTGAAAAAAAAAAAAATGGGAAAAATTGGTTCCAAATTGGGAAAGGAGTATATCTAGCCTATATATTGTCACCCTGTTTATTTAACTTCTATGCAGAGTACATCATGCAAAATGCCGGGCTGGATGAAGCACAGGCTGGAATCAAGATTGCTGGGAGAAATATCAATAACTTCAGATATGCAGATGACACCACCTTTATGGCAGAAAGCAAAGAGGAAGTAAAGAGCATCTTGATGAAGGTGAAAGCGGAGAGTGAAAAAGCTGGCTTAAAACCCAATGTTCAAAAATCTAAGATCATAGCATCTGGTCCCATCACTTTGCAGTAAATAGATGGGGAAACAATGGAAAAAGTGAGTGACTTTATTTTCTTGGGCTCCAAAATCACCACAGATAGTGACTGCAGCCATGAAATTAAAAGACATTTCCTCCTTGGAAGAAAAATTATGACCAACCTAGAAAGCATATTGAAAAGCTTTACCATTACTTTACCAACAAAGTAAACAACATAGCTTTGTCTAGTCAAAGCTTTGGTTTTTCCAGTAGTCATGTATGGATGCGAGAGTTGAACCATAAAGAAAGCTGAGCGCCAAAGAATTGATGCTTTTGAACTGTGGTGTTGGAGAAGACTCTTGAGAGTCTCTTGGACTGCAAGGAGATCCAACCAGTCCATCCTAAAGGAAATCAGTTCTGAATATTCATTGGAAGGACTAATGTTGAAGCTGAAACTCCAATACTTTGGCCACCTGATGCGAAGAGCTGACTCATTTGAAAAGACCCTGTTGCTGGGAAAGATTAAAGGCAAGATGAGAACGGGATGACCGAGGATGAGATGGTTTTATGGCATCGCTGACTCAATGGACATGAGTTTGAGCAAGCTCCAGAAGTTGGTGATGAATAAGGAAGCCTGGCATGCTGCAGTCCATGGGATCACAGAGTTGGACACGACTGAGGGACTGAACTGAACTGACTGAGATAATAGGGTGGTGTTCCTGGAATCTCAGTCATCAACCTTCTGGTTCTGACTATTGTAGAGTCTTAGCATGTAGTTACCATCCCCCTCTTGGATTGGGGCCTTAGTTCCTGCAGCATAATTCATTTCCTGAACTGAACTGAAATATTTGTTAAATAATCTGTTAAGTAAATACGGTGTGTGCATGCAAGCTCAGTCATGTCCAACTGTTTGTAACCCCATGGACATGTTAGAAGAATGTAGAAAGTAGCATTGTGGAGCATGAAGAAATTAAAAAAAAAAAAAAAACAAACAAAAAACAAACAAACAAAAAAAAACAATAGATTTTGTTTCAAAGTAAGCTAAGTTTATAGATAGTAGGTAACACTAGAGGAGAATCTTTAAGGATAGATAAGTATTTTCCAGATGACATTCTAGAAATGTAGAGTTCAGACAATTATCTGCTTAGTTCAGACAATGTCAAGTGGTTCAGCGTGGCTAGAATATAGACTCTTTGGTAGCTAGAAATAAAGATGGAATCCATCAGCTGGTTTTAGTTTGTGAAAAGCCTTATGTACCATGATAAGGAAAGTGGACCTAGGCAATGAAGAAATAGCAAGAATATTTAAGCAGGGGCCTGATAGGGTCAGGTAGTTTTCACTACTATTATTACTGTCACTAGCTCATGAATATGCAGTATTTGCTGTGTGCCAGGCACAATTCTATGTGCTATATATTTTAGTACTTAGAATAATCCAGTGAAATAGATATTATTGTGATTCCTATCTTTCAGATAAGGATAATGAGGTGCAAAGAGGTTAAATAACTTGTCCAACATTACATAGCTACTAAGTGACAGAACCAGGGTAATAAACTCTGGCACTCTGGCTCCAGAGAACACTCCCTTTACAGTTATGTTATGAAGGATGAGTTCGTTTGATGGGGTGAGTCTTCTGGTAGGATAGTCAATTAGAAAATCATTGAAGAGAAGATAAATGCCTGCAATAGGGCAGTAGTTATAGGGACGAAAGAAAATTGGTTGCTTTATAAGTGTAATTGACAGGACTTTACAAAGTAACTGAATGTTAGTGATGAGAGAAAAATAAGTCTAATTTGGAGGTTTCTATAGCTTAAATGATGATATTATTAACTAGAATAAGGAAGAAAGGAAGAAGAACAGGTTTGGATGAAGATGAAAATGATGGGTTTTATTGACAATTGAATACACATATGTTGCTATAGTGAATTACCAGTGTTGAGTTTTTATTCAATTGTGTTATGCCCCTGTGACAAAAATATAAAATTTATGAGTAAACATCAAGGTTCTGTACAATCTTATCCTAATTATTTCTCCGCCAGCCTCAAACATGCTAAAATTCTTAGCAATCTGATCAATAGTTCATTCGTTGAATTAGAATAATATGCTATTGGCCAAATCTTCAAAATTCTACTCTATATTCCTTCCTTCGAGGTTCAGCCTCTTTACAAACAGGAAGCAAAATAATTAGTGTATTATTTCCCCTTAAGAAGTCTATGTATAAACCAGTAATCTGTCTTAATGGTATTGGAAAACATTATCAGGAAGCTAAATTCAATTAAGCAACAATGTGAAATGTAAATAACCACTTAAAACAAGTGCTTTGAGTTTAAGAAATAGAATGTTATCCCTTTTGTCTTATTTAGTTGAAACATACATTGTGGTTCTTATTTTACTCTCTCAAATAATTATTAAGCTTGTGTTAGTTATAGACTATTTCAGTAGGGTGTGATAGCTACAAAATGTGGGGGGGGGGGCTGCAAAAAATGTTATAGGAGTACTTTTGAAAAACATTTAGTTTACTTAGTCTTAGAGGTCATAGAAAGATACCCTGAAGAAGTGACATCTTAAAAGAGAAATTGAATATGTGTGGGCTAACCAGATGAAGAGAAGATAGGAATAAAAGTGTACAAAATGTACTTCCCTGGTGGTCCAGTGGTTAAGACTTCACTTTCTGATGCAGGGGGCATGGGTTTGATCCCTGGGTAGGGAGCTAAGATCCCACATTCCTTGGGACAAAAAATCAAAACATAAACAGAAGTAACGTAACAAATTCAATAAAGACTTTAAAAAAAAAGAAGTATATTAAATAGAAGGAATAACTTAGTCAAAAGTGAGAGCTTGTAGAATATAGAAGGAACTGCGTACACTTCAGGGTGGCCAAAGGAAAGTGAAAAAGTGGGGAGTGATAAGAGATAAAGCTAATGAGGTGATGAGGTGGATAGGTCCCTGCTCTGCAGGATCCTGTAAATTATGTCGGGAGTTTGGATGTCATTCTGTGGATAAAAGGAGGGGTATTGAAATGTTTTAAGAAGATGAATTTTAGAAAGCTCTGGTAAGGTTGAGGGGCAGACAAAGGACTGAAGAGAAGCAAGGATGGAGACAGAGACATGACTTCTAAAAACTGACTTCAAAATAAAGATTTTCTTTTTCTTAAAGAAAGGCTTTTGAATAGTTTAATGATAGTTATGCCAGACAAAAGTCAATATATTGATGTAAAAATTAATCAACTGACAACTAAGCTCTTTTTTCAAAGGACAACTTTATTTACTGTTGTTAAATAATCTGTTTAGTGATATATTTCCTGAAAGAATGCACCCAAGATACCAACAAAGAATTGAATAAATTCATTTTATAACTCAATATTTTTTATTTCCTGGCATAGGCATAGGGCAGTCTGGCTGGTATATTTTAGCCCCTATGGACAGTTGGTTTAAAAAATAACTGATACAGCCGTCTAGGACATAAGGGATTTTTTTTTCTGTAAATAAATGATGTGTACGTGCGTTCTCAGCTGCTAAGTCGTGTCGGACTTTGTGGCCCACCAGTCTCCTCTGTCCGTGGGATTTTCCAGGCAAGCATACTAGAGTGGGTTGTCATTTCATCCTCCAGGGAATCTTCCCAACACAGGGATCAAATCTGCATCTTCTACATTGGCAGGCGGATTCTTTACTGTCACGGTCTTTGTAGTCCGGGACCTGGGAACTGGAGTTGATGAGAAGAGGGATGCAAGGGACCCAAGTCTCGAGTGAAACAAAGGTGCTTTATTTGCAGAAATAAATGTATGTTTATATATCTTCATACAAGGCAGCTTTAGGCAGTAAAAAAAAAAAAAAAAAAAAAATTGAGCAAAAACAAAGCCAAGCAAATAACAATCTTCAAAGGGCCAGAAAGCATTCAACATCTTGAGTTATTTGTTGTTTCTCCCTTGCTGTTTTTAATATTTGCTCTTTTTGTTTGATCTTTGTTAATTTGATTAATACGTGTCTTGGGGTGTTTCGCCTTGGGTTTATCCTGTTTTGGACTCTCTGGGTTTCTTGGACTTGGTGGCTATTTCCTTCCCCATTTTAGGGAAGTTTTCAGCTATTGAGTAAGAGGGGCATAACTGAATAGATTACATTTAAGTAAGGTCACTGAAGGGAGTCACTGAAAGGAATCCAAGCAGGTGCCCTTTCTCATGATCTCAGTCCTGAGAACTGTGTGTAGCTCTGCTCGCTCCTGTTTTCCAGGAACTCATAAGGAGTAGAGAGTCCTCGAGAAACAGCACACAAGAGAAGGACATGTTGGATCCCTTAAAGTTGAACGTCCCCTGACAACGCCCCCTTTTTTATTTTTTTCATAATTGGGGGTGACTGAAGATACTTTTATGAAAAAGGCCCTGACCAATTGAGTTTGTTTAGTTTGAACAATTGTAGTTTAAAGACATCAGGATACTACAAATATAATCACCAGGGCAATTATCAGTGTTATAGTTCCAGATCCAATACTATGTGTAATATTTTGAAACCATCTTCGAGGGTCCAGCCAAGATAATTGATCAGTTAGCTGTTAAGCTAAGGTTTCTAAATTGTTGGAAGAGGGTAGACTCTTAGAGAAAGTTTCAAAAATTTCTTTTTGTAACAATTGTACATTTAAGGAAGCATATTATGTGTATCTTGTAGATGAAATTTGATTTGTTTCCAATTGTAAGCACTATGGTTGAATGGAACAGGAGTGATGCAAAATTGAGTAGAATTTTAATCACAGTGTAATAATAATTGTTTTGTAAATCTATTGATTGATCTCCAACCCATTGGATGACTGCTTCTAATTTCTGAATTTTATCTTGAACTTCTTCATCTATCTGAGCTTGAGTGGCCCACATAGTATGAGTATCTTTAGTCCAATTTTTAATAAAGTTTTGTGTTTGAATTGAAGTTTGTAAAGCAATGCCTGTGACAGCAACAGTGGTGCAATTGGCTATTAATCTCAAAATGCGAAGAATTAGTTACCCAATGAATCTCCGAGATCGTTGGAATAATTTAGTGAGTAACCAGGAGGCAAGTCCTGTCACGGGACCCTCTTCCCAGGGTCGTTGGAGATCTACTGGCAACCATAGACTATGTCAAGATCGAAGAATCAAAAGGGATTTGTTTTTTAGAGAAATAGAGGAATTAAGGCAAGTATACAATTTGTAATCTATACATGTCACAGGACGTAGTTTTATTAAATTGTAAGTTTCCTATGGCTATAACAAAAAGAAGGGGAATACAAGCTTGTATAAAACATGAATGATTATAACGGAAGGAATAGTTACTATGATTACAACTGGTCTCTGTGAAATATCTAGTCCAAGTTTCAAGTTTTTCAGTACTCGCAGCAAGTCTCCAGATGTCCCATTGTCTAGGCCCAATCTATTTATTGAGGACAACTCGAGGGCGAGGAGGTGCTATTCTGCCATCAAGCCAACCAAGGAGTCCTTTCTCATGGAAGTGTTTCATTGAAAGGTTGGCATCCCTCTATGTTAGTTGAGTAACATATTCACACATAGTACTGTTAATATCATCTGTGCAGTTAGATAACCACATACCATAGGGTCCCCAGTCAACAATGGTATAATTGGCCACAAACTTTTTTTTTTCATTTAGCTTGACATCTATCTCAATAAACAGGAGTATATTTAAAGTCCTTATAAGTAAACCCCTTATATTCCAACTTTTGTCATCTTCCTAGAGTTTTGGTAGTATTGACATGGTTCTCATAAAAGGACAGGGTAGTAAACAGTCCAAGCAAAGTGTGGAAGTTCTTTCTTGGAGGCAGGATGAAAGTCCACGTTTGTTGGCAAACATTAATACATAATTCTGCTGGGCCCATGCATAAAGAAAGGATTTAATAGCCTAGAGAAATGTTAATTAGTCTTCCTTCTTTCTCAGGATGAGAGGGCCCCTCCAAGTTCTAGGAAGAGGCACATGTACTGAGTCATCAGTGGATATGGTCGGTCCCATGTCTGTCCATTTTATAACCTGCAATAAAGGGGAGGTAGGTATATAATCCCAATAAGTGTGATTAATCAAGTCAGCCTGAGCGGGGGAAACAAAAGCAAGCAAAGCAAGCATAGTGACAAAAATATTTTCAGGATTCCGAGACAGTCCCTGTTGAGAAACCAGATTTTCAGCTTGGTTAGTAAGGTGTTTTTTTGTTTGTTTGTTTGTTGTTGTTGTTTTTAATGTGAATTATTTATTTTTATTTTTTAAATCTCAGTTTTATTTATTTATTTATTTTACTTTACAATATTGTATTGGTTTTGCCATACATTGACATGAATCTGCCATGGGTGTACATGTGTTCCCCCAAGTAGGGAGATCGTAAGGTCGATGACATCGAGTGTGGCGTTTCTTGGAAATTTTTAAAGCCACCATGGCCTGTACTGGAAATTCTTCCTCCTGGGGATTTTGCCGTTTCTTCTCTATTTTGAATGCTGGTGGCTCTCCTGGGGCGGATCTTCTGAAGAGGGAACGAACTGATTTTGTTGGATCCATCTGGAGAAATATAAGCATACCCCTTTTCTCTGTAATATTAATTTTCCAGATTTCCATTGTTTAGTCAACCCATCTTGATACCAAATGGGCAGAGGAAGGGAGGTGTCCTTCAATGTCTCGAAATGTTTTTCTGCTTTTGTCAAAATATCTCCTTGTGGTAAGTTTTAAAAAAATTAAAACAAACAAAACTGTATTAACAATAGTTATAGGATTAAAGAATATATTGTGTTGGAATCTAGTAAAGTCTGCTCTGGATAAGGAAGATAGAAGTGTTCCTGTATATTCCCCCTTTATATTTATTTATTTATTTATTTGTAGTTTTTAGTGTGTGACTTGTTTGTTCAACTGTGTCTTGGGTTTGTGAATTACAAGGAACACTTGTAATACATTTAATAGAAAATGATTGTAAAAATTGCTTGAATTGTTTAGAAATATAGGCAGGGTCATTGTCTGTTTTTATAAAACTAGGTGTTTTCATTACTGCAAAGCAAGCTAACAGGTGGGCTATAACATGTCGTGCACTTTCACCTTGGAGAGGTGTGGCCCATATAAAAGAATTTGTATCAATTGAGATATGTAAGAAGGAAGAGGGAGAAAGTTCAGGGCAATGAGTTATATCCATTTGCCATAGTTCCTTGGGTTGTAATTTTCGAGGACTGATACCTTGTGTAATGGGTCGAAGATGTAGGGGCCTATAAGTAGAGCAATTATTAATGATTTCTTTAGCATGTCAGTATGGAATTTTCGAAATTTGATGTAATGAGCCAGTATTTTTTTTTATTATTATTTTTTTTTCCAGTGGGTTTTGTCATACATTGATATGAATCAGCCATGGATTTACATGTATTCCCAATCCCGATCCCCCCTCCCACCTCCCTCTCCACCCGATTCCTCTGGGTCTTCCCAGTGCACCAGGCCAGAGCACTTGTCTCATGCATCCCACCTGGGCTGGTGATCTGTTTCACCATAGATAGTATACATGCTGTTCTTTTGAAATATCCCACCCTCACATTCTCCCACAGAGTTCAAAAGTCTGTTCTGTATTTCTGTGTCTCTTTTTCTGTTTTGCATATAGGGTTATCGTTAACATCTTTCTAAATTCCATATATATGTGTTAGTATGCTGTAATGTTCTTTATCTTTCTGGCTTACTTCACTCTGTATAATGGGCTCCAGCTTCATCCATCTCATTAGGACTGGTTCAAATGAATTCTTTTTAATGGCTGAGTAATATTCCATGGTGTATATGTACCACAGCTTCCTGATCCATTCATCTGCTGATGGGCATCTAGGTTGCTTCCATGTCCTGGCTATTATAAACAGTGCTGCGATGAACATTGGGGTGCACGTGTCTCTTTCATGAGCCAGTATTATTGTGTAATAGAGCATGTTGTTCTTCAGGAGTAGCAAAAGAAGCAAGTTTATCAGATTGTTCATTGCCATGAGCCATAGGGCCAGGAAGACAAGAATGTGCTCGAATATGGGTAATATAAATGGGGGGCGGGGAAGTGTGGTTCCTAATAATAGATTGTAGTTAAAAAAAAAAAATAGTTGGATAATAGATTGATTAGAATTCGTGGTAGAAGTTTCTATATTTTTAAATACAAAAACTGAATATAAGGAGTCAGAAACTATATTAATAGGGTAAGGATGTAGGTGAATAACCTGAATGAGAGCATATAATTTGTTTTGTTGAGCAGAGTGGAATTTAGTATAAAAGATTTTATATTTTTTGAGAGACCAGAATGAGGCGTTGGCATTTTTAGTCTCATCTATATAGAAAACATCAGCTTGAGGTATAGGTTGTGATGTGACAATGTGAGAGATAATAAATTTAGTATTTTTGAAGAAATTTCAGAGTTTGTTAGAAGGATAATGAAATGAAATTTCTCTAAAATATTCTAGAAAGGCTATTTGGAAATTGGTAGAAGTTTGTAGTGCATTCTCAAATTGAGATTTATTAATAGTTATTACAATTTTATGAGGATTGGAGCCAATTAGAGTCTTAGCTCTATTTCTTTCATTGATAATGATTAAGCAATTAAATCAAGATAGGGTGTAAGCGACCTTATCCTTCTAAAATGGATATAGATCTATTTTATTGGGTGTTCTTTTTTGGGCAAGAAGTCCTGTGGGAGAATGGAGAGAGGGGAGTATAAATAACTTTAGAGGTAAATCAAGTCTAATACGACTAAGAAACTGTTTTTGCAATTTATTTTTTACTAAATAAAGTTTTTCTTGTGTCTTTTGTGAAAGTGAATGAGAACTATTTAAATTGGGATCTCTTTTTAAAGTGTTAAGTAAATTAGTCAGTTGCTAATTTGTAATGTCTAAAGAGGGTCTAATCCAATTTATATCACCTAAAAGTTTTTGAAAATCATTTAAGTTTGATAATTCATTAACATGAATCTGTGTTAGTTGGGGAGTAATATGTTGTCTATTAACAATAAATTTTAAGTAATGGTAAGGTGTAGAGGTTTGAATCTTTTCAAGGGCAATGATTAATCTAGAATCTTTTAATATTGTTGAACTATGTTAAACATCTGTTCAGTTTTTAAAATAAAAGGAGTTGAAAACAATATATCATCTATATAGTGAATGACAAGAAAGTTTGGAAATTGTTTTTCCATAGGTTTAAGAGCTTTGACCACATAATATTGACATATGGTGGGAGAATTCATCATTTTTTGAGGCAATACAGTCTATTGATATCGTTTGTGAGGCCTGATATGATTAGGGTAAGGGAAAGAGAAAGCAAACATCTCTCGGTCTAGAGGGTATAAAGGAATAGTATTCTAGAAGGGACTGCTTGAGGAAAAAGAAGGAAATCATTTAGGGCTGGTATATTGGCCGCAGCATTGATGGATGTTGAGAGTTTGAGGGAAAAGATGGAGTTTGCCCCTGGTTTTTGTTGATGGGGACCCAGGGAGTCCCCATCTTTTTTTGTGAAATAGGATTTTTCTCAACATCATATTTAGATTGACTTTTTTTTAGCCCAATGTATCCCCTTATGACAGTGAGGGCAGACTTTTGGAGGCTTTTTAATAGTTTTAATTTGTGTGTGTGTGTGTGTGTGTGTTTTAGGGCAATCTTTTTTTAATTGCCCTTATCTCCATAAACAAAACATCCTTCATTTCCCCTTTTAAAGGCAGCAGCCATTGTTTCAGCTAATATTTACATTTTTTTTTAAAATCTTAAGTTGTGACAAGCTTTCAAATAATCAATAACATCCCTGGTCTCATAAATTGGAGCAATGGCTGTTTGATATTTCTGATTTGCATTCTCATATGTAAGCAGTTTTTCTATCTGCATTTTGGCTTCTTCTCTGACAACATTATGGGAGATAGCAACACCCAGTCTAGCTAAAAAATCAGCATAGGCTTCATTAGGCCCTTGTAATATCTTTGTGTACCTACCTTTAGGTTCCCCTTGAGGAGTAATTCGATCCCAAGCTTCAAGGGAAACTTCTTTCAATTGCTCATGCAACAAAGGAGGGCACTGTATCTGAACTTCCACCGAATCAAATTTCCCTGTACCGGTTAACATTTCAAAAGTAATTTGGTTTTGGGGAGTGCCAGTTTGAGCATTAGAATTGGCATGATCTTGGGCCACATCATGAAACCATATTATCTATTGAAGATATTTTCTTGGTTTAAGAAGAGCTTTTATCAAAATTTCCCAAGCATAAGAAATAAAATGTCCAATAGAAGATGCCATAGCGTTTAGAAGTTTTTTAGTAAAAGGTGAATGAGGGCCGTATATAGTTATAGCCTTTTTCATTTGTTGCATGTGAGAAAAAGCAATGTCTTTGTATTGAGGTATTAGTTGTCCTTGAGCACTAACATTTTTTAACACAGGAAAGGCAAAAAGATCATCGGTCTCAGAGACTCGAGATTGCAAAGCCAGTAAATCAGAAAGCCTTTGTCATGAAGAAGAATGAGTGGATGTCCATTTTCATAAATATGAGTGTGTGTTAGGGGTTTATCATTGTCATCAAGAAAAGTATTGTTGGCTTTCCTGTCAAAGAGAGAATCAGAAGAATCATCATCAGATTTATTTTGTCCTCTAATTGAGAGGACTTTTGGTTTCGTGCCCGTTACTAGGGGAGGAGGAGCACTTGGGACAGCCGGAGCAATGATGGTGGGAAAGCTTTGAAACATTTTATGTTGCTCTAATTAGGCCTTTCAGGATTTGAAATAGCTCAACTGGAATTCCATCACATTCACTAGCTTTGTTTGTAGTGATGCTTTTTAAGGCTCACTTGACTTCACATTCCAGGATGTCTGGCTCTAGGTGAGTGATCACACCATTGTGATTATCTGGGTCTTGAAGATCTTTTTTGTACAGTTCTGTGTATTTTTGCCAACTCTTCTTAATATTTTCTGCTTCTGTTAGGTTCATACCATTTCGGTCCTTTATCAAACCCATCTTTACCTGAAATATTCCCTTGGTATCGCTAATTTTATTGAAGAGATCTCTAGTCTTTCCCATTCTGTTGTTTTCCTCTATTTCTTTGCATTGATCGCTGAGGAAGGCTTTCTTATCTCTCCTTGCTATTCTTTGGAACTCTGCATTCAAATGGATATATCTTTCCTTTTCTCCTTTGCTTTTCGCTTCTCTTCTTTTCACAGCTATCTGTAAAGCCACCTCAGAAAACCATTTTGCTTTTTTGCATCTCTTTTTCATGGTGATGGTCTTGATTCCTGTCTCCTGTACAATGTCATGAACCTCCGTCCACAGTTCATCAGGAACTCTGTCTATCAGATCTAGTCCCTTAAATCTATTTCTCACTTCCACTGTATAGTCATAAGGGTTTTGATTTAGTCATACCTGAATGGTCTAGTGGTTTTCCCTACTTTCTTCAATTTAAGTCTGAATTTGGCAATAAGGAGTTCATGATCTGAGCCACAGTCAGCTCCCGGTCTTGTTTTTGCTGACTGTATAGAGCTTCTCCATCTTTGGCTGTAAAGAATATAATCAATCTCATTTCGGTGTTGACCATCTGGTGATGTCCATGTGTAGAGTCTTCTCTTGTGTTGTTGGAAGAGGGTGTTTGCTATGACCAGTGCATTCTCTTGGCAAAAACTCTTTTAGCCTTTGCCCTGCTTCATTCCGTACTCCAAGGCCAAATTTGCCTGTTACTCATGGTGTTTCTTGACTTCCTACTTTTGCATTCCAGCTGGATCATCGAAAAAGCAAGAGAGTTCCAGAAAAACATCTATTTCTGCTTTATTGGCTATGCCAAAGCCTTTGACTGTGTGGATCACAATAAACTGTGGGAGATTCTGAAAGAGATGGGAATACCAGACCACCTGACCTGCCTCTTGAGAAACCTATATGCGGGTCAGGAAGCAACAGTTAGAACTGGATATGGAACAACAGACTGGTTCCAAATAGGAAAAGGAGTAGATCAAGGCTGTATATTGTCACCCTGCTTATTTAACTGATATGCAGAGTACATCATGAGAAACACTGGGCTGGAAGAAGCACAAGTTGTAATCAAGATTGCTGGGAGAAATATTAATAACCTCAGATATGCAGATGACACCACCTTATGGCAGAAAGTGAAGAGGAACTAAAAAGCCTCTTGATGAAAGTGAAAGAGGAGAGTGAAAAAGTTGGCTTAAAGCTTAACATTCACAAAACTAATATCATGGCATCTGGTCCCATCACCTCATGGGAAATAGATGGGGAGACAGTGGAAACAATGTCAGACTATTTTTTTTTGGCTCCAAAATCACTGCAGATCGTGACTGCAGCCATGAAACTAAAAGATGCTTGCTCCTTGGAAGGAAAGCTATGACCAACCTAGATAGCATATTAAAAGGCAGAGACATTACTTTGCCAGCAAAGGTCCATCTGGTCAAGGCTATGGTTTTTCCAGTGGTCATGTATGGATGTGAGAGTTGGACTGTGAAGAAAGCTGAGCCACGAAAAATTGATGCTTTTGAACTGCGTTGTTGGAGAAGACTCTTGAGAGTCCCTTGGACTGCAAGGAGATCCAACCAGCCCATCCTAAGAGAGATCAGTCCTGGGTGTTCATTGGAAGGACTGTTGCTGAAGCTGAAACTCCAGTACTTTGGTCAGCTTGTGGGAAGAGTTGACTCGTTGGAAAAGACCCTGATGCTCGGAGGGACTGGGGGCACATTCACATTCACCTTTAATAACTAGTCACCGTTTTATTTTTCACAATGGCTAATTACATATTATAATGTCTCCCTTTGTCTATGAAAATCCTCATATTAATGGAAAAAAAACTTGGGCCTTCATTTTCAAAAACTAATTTTAATGAAGCTATCTATGTAATCTTTATAAGGTATAATTTTTTTTTTCTTGAAAAAGTAACATTCTACATGTACTTTGCATATTTTGGGAAGCAAAAACATACTGGTTCTGACAATTTTTCTGTTTCTTCTCATCTTTTTAAGGGCCTGCATTTCAGTATTTGGGGAGAGGCAGGGATCTGAGGTGGTGGTGAAGGATGTCTGGCCAGAATGTCTTGTGATTAACTAGCTGTATTCTATATGACAACAATGAATAAGGTAACAGCCTGAAAATTAAAGTGCTGTTCAGCTTGCTCACCTGCTTAGGTTTTCTTTGTGAAAACAGACAACTGACTCATTGCCTATGTATAACAAGTTGGGACATCTGAGGGCAACATTGCTTGTGAATCCCCCTTTTCCACCACAACCAACACACTGCAAAAACTGAGCTAACTGATGGAGCTGACTGTTTCAAGCATATTGCTCCAATTCTGTCCTCCCCCACTCCCAATCACTTTCTTGGGCCTTTTCCTTCCTAACCAGTTATGATTCAGCAAAATAAACTTGTTCAGAAACATTTTTTTCAATCTAAATAAAAATGTGGCTTACCTCCTGATGTTGAAAGGTGTCAACTTAGGTTTATTCCACTAGAGACATAACATAGTGATGTGCCTCTTAACAGTTTTAACTCTTAACTAAATAAAAGATGACCTAAGTAATTTTTGTAGCAGGACGATCTGTTTGATATTTCCTAATTAGACAGTCTGAAAGTTTAAGAAAATTAATAGTGTTGACTTTCAATTGAAGACTTGAAAGTATTTATTAAAATCAATTAACACATAGAATAATAGCAGGAGAATGTAAACTGAAGGAAAATGCACAACCTAAAAGTTGCAAGTTATGTTTTATTTGGGGAACTTACTGAGGATTATAGCTTGGGAGATCACCTTTCAGACAGCACTGAGGAATTGTTCCAAAGGAGGAGACAGGATATATAGGATGTTTTGCTTAAAAACAAACAAACAAACAAACAAAAACAGGCAGCCAAATATCAAAAGATAACTGCTAATCATAAAAACCAGATATCTCAAGTTAATGATTTTAGTGCTTTTCTTTGTGTGGGAAGATGCAATAGTCTGAGTTCATTGAAATTATACCTTCAATATGCATCTTAACTATCTAGAGCCAGTATCCTGGTTTTGTTTTTTGTTGTTGTTGTTGTTGTTGTTGTTGTTGTTTTCCATTGGGGTCATCTGCAGTGGCTAATAACTTGATCATTCACTTGCAGTTGGCTCAGTTGTCTGACTCTTTGGGACGCCATGGACTGTAGCCCACCAGGCTCCTCTGTCCATGGAATTTTCCAGACAAGAATACTGGAGTTGGTTGCCATTTCCTCTTCAAGAGAATCTTCCCCACCCAGGGATAGAACCCAAGTCTCCTGTGGCTCCTGCATTGGCAAAGGTGGAGCTACCTGAGGTACCTGGGAAGCCCATTTTTTTTTTTTTTTAAAGCAGGTAACATTTTTGTCCACAGTGCTCCCTCTTGGTCATATAGTCAGTCAAGGTTTGGGAGGCAATTCATGAACAATTTGTTCCATAGCACTAGGAATTCTCATTCTTAAATCAGGCAAGGATTTTTGTTGACTGGTCAGTCAATGTGCTATTTTTTTTGGATTAGGCCCCATTCATAGTCTAAAATTCTCTGGATAGTTTGTCTTACTAGCTTTATGGTCCAGGAAATATTTTCCCTTGTTGCTTCTTCCTATATCTAGAACTGTACTTTTATAATAATTCTATATAGAATTTCATATATATTATCAATTGTATCAAGATGTTTGGTGATTGTTAATTTTGTCAGAGGCCTGGTTACACACTGAGCAATGCAAGAGACAACAGTCTTATAAAATATATAGGATATAAGAAATATAGTATCATTTAAAAGATCATAGTAGAGCAGAGAGAGACACAAATCGTAAACAATTTGAAAACAAATAATAGAGAACAAATTAAAACAGTGATTACTATAACTAGCTGTAATCTAGTTGCAGTAAGCCATCAAGTCCAGAGGGGAGTCAACTGGTGAAGCCAACTTCTAGAGGGCTCAAGTAGAGAGAAAAAAATAAATATTTCATCTTTGCTTACAAAGATATACTTCATCAACTTGTTGTAGGTCATAGTTAGTGTAAGAAGAAACACTTTCTGAAAAGCAAACATAAAAAGCCAGTAATATTTCAGATAAAATGCCCTAAAATTATAAATCACATTTATCAGTTTATTCTCTCATGTAATTAATTCCTGTTGATCTAAAGTCATCAGACTTTTCATTAGAATTTTATGATTTTTTCCCAGTTCAGTGGTACCATCTAAAAGTCATCAGAAATTTAAATTTGTCAAACTTTCCTTTCTATGAATCTTCTTGATGCTTTTATAAAAGCATCAGTGTAAAATAATGACTGTCTATAAATGGCAAAAGATTTAAAATGGTACAGTTAAAGGCCTGATTATAAGGCAGTCGACAACTTGGTTATCTCTGTGACATATAACATTTTAAGATAATAACTAGAATTGTGACTGATAACATTTTAGCAGGGCATACCAGATTTTTATGAATTCCATAAAAATTGCAGGATATTTATATTAGTGTCATTTGCCTATACAATATAACCTAAGAAGGTTTTATCACCACTTGACAATGTATCCTGTGTAATTTAACCAAATCCCAAATAAACTTAATTAGTTTAATATCACTCTTTGGAACGTTTCAGGAGCCCATTGAAACATCCCAAAATTAGAGAGAGGTCAAGAGAATTTCATTTAGAATTTGACGTGGTAAAGTTTGCCAAAGATATCAAAAGGTTTTAAAACATTTGGTCAAATAGGATCATAGGTCACTATAAAACAATGCTTACTCATTCAACCAAAGTGACAATAAAATACTTTTAATCTTTATATGGAACATTTCAACAGACTGGTGGCTCAGACAGTAAAGGGTCTGTCTACAATGCGAGAGACCCGGGTTTGATCCCTGGGTTGGGAAGATACCCTGGAGAAGGAAAAGGCAACCAACTCCAGAACTCTTGCTTGGAAAATCCCACGGATGGAGAATCCTGGTAGGCTACAGTCCATGGGGTCGCAAAGAGTCAGACACGACTGAGTGACTTCACTCACTTTCAACAGACTACTCAAAAGGAGGTAGGGAAACTTTACAATCTAAAAGTAGATCAATATTCCAAGAAACTTTTAACACAGAGGGGAAAATCAAATTCTAGTTTTGTGCCAGCTTACTTTTAATATTAAAATATGCTTACTCCATTAAATTTATTTTAATCTTAATCTGTCCTCACCATGTACAAAACTTTTCTTGGTTTCCTTTACCACAAAACTTCTTTTCATATTCAGAATTTGTCCTACTTGTTTTCTTTCTTCCTCTCTCTCCAGGACAAAATTAAATTCTTTTTCCTTAGTAAAATGCAGTTCTATTCCCTATAACTTTTTCTTTTATTGAAAGTGCACATTGTAATTTTCTTGCTTCCTGAAATGTTTCCCTTATTATCCCTATAGTTTTAACTATGTATATTACAGTTTTAACCCAAAGAAGCAAGAAATTAAAACCAAAAATTAATTAATTGTGAACTATTTGTCACACCAGCATTTCCTGATTTGGCAAACTTATGAACCTATTTCATCACCTGTAGAACCATATATTTTCTGTAGTATAATTTTTTTTCTCAATGTGGTACAAAATGTGTGGCTAATAAACCCAAATATCTTTAGTTTTTTCTCTCATAAGAAGACAAAAGTAGGTAAACTCAGGACTGTTTAGCAATTAATGTTCCAGTATTTTACCTTATTTGAAATGGGCTAGACACTCAGTTGATTCCCATCATTTAAATTAAAATAGAAAAAATCAAAAGTTTCAAATTAATAAAAAAATTCTGGAGAAATTATTTGACACACATACTCCAAACATAATTATTCCTAAATAGCTCACCAAAAATTCTTATCTCATTTATTTCTATTTTATAACTCATGAAAATACCAAGTTAATTTTTCTTGCTAAGTCTGCAACAGAAATAAAATGAACCTATTAATATTTAGTAAATCAAAGTACAAAAAAACTACAATATTCAGTGTCAATGCCTCCAAAGAGATGTCTGTACCAATTAAACAAACAAGCCTAAACTAACTTTAACACCAGATATTAAATTAATACTATTTATTTTATATATATATTTTCCATTTATTTTTATTAGTTGGAGGCTAATTACTTTACAATATTGTAGTAGGTTTTGTCATACATTGACATGAATCAGCCATGGATTTACATGTATTCCCCATCCTGATACCCCCTCCCACCTCCCTCTCTACCCGATCCCTCTGGGTCTTCCCAGTGCACCAGGCACTTGTCTCATGCATCCAACCTGGGCTGGTGATCTGTTTCACTATAGATAATATACATGTTTTGATGTTGTTCTCTCGAAACATCCCACCCTCGCCTTCTCCCACAGAGTCCAAAAGTCTGTTCTGTACATCTGTGTCTCTTTTTCTATTTTGCATATAGGGTTATCATTACCATCTTTCTAAATTCCATATATATGCATTAGTATACTGTATTGGTCTTTATCTTTCTGGCTTACTTCACTCTGTATAATGGGCTCCAGTTTCATCCATCTCATTAGAACTGATTCAAATGAATTCTTTTTAATGGCTGAGTAATATTCCATGGTGTATATGTACCACAGCTTCCTTATCTAAATATGTCTTAAATCATATGAACTTGAAATTCAGTCTAGATAGTTTCCTTTATATTCAGAAATAATTTGTTTGTAATTGCTTACTTTTAAGACAATAAAATAGAGATCTTTTATAAATTTAGTTTCAATAATACCATGTAAAGATAGAAACATGTGCATAATGTGCACACAGGCTTATAAACAGATGTAACTAAAGATCTCATAGCTTCACTTCAAAACGTTATGAATTGATTATTACAATATAAACTTACTAGTTTATAAATAACAGTGCAATTAAATGAATAAATTAAATTCATTTTCTCAGATAACTAAGACCTTGCTACTTTTGGAAAAGACTTTTAAAATTTGCATTTATCCTTGATTAAATCCTCAAGGAGTCTGTGAATTAAATTTTGGGTGGGGAGGCAATTCCAGTAGTTTGAGTTTAGAAAGGTTTCTCACTGCTATTTATATCAAAGAGTGTTCTGCCGACATTTTCCTTTGAGAATTTTATAGTATCTGGCCTTACATTTCAGGTCTCTAATTCATTTTGAGTTTATTTTTATATATGATGTTAGGGGGTGATCTAATTTCATTTTTTCACATTTAGCTGTCCGATTTTCACAGCACTGCTTATTGAGGAGATTTTTTTTTTCCATTGTATATTCTTGCCTCCTTTGTCTAGATTAGGTGACTTTTAGGTGCATGGGTTTATCTCTGGACTTTCTATCCTGTTCCATTCGCCTGTATTTCTGTTTTTGTGCCAGTTTCATACTGTTTTGATGACTGTAGCTTTGTAGAATAGTCTGAAGTCACGAAGACTGATTCCTCCAGCTGTGGTTTTCTTTCTCAAATTGCTTTGGCTATTTGCAGTCTTTTGTGTTTCCATACAAATTATAAAAACTTTTGTTCTAATTCTGTGAAAAATGCCACAGATAGGAATTGCACTGAATCTGTAGATTGCTTTGGGTAGTATAGTCATTTTCACAATATTGATTCTTTTAACTGGGGAACATGGTATGTCTCCCATCTCTTTGTGTCATCTTTGATTTCTTTCATCAGTATCTTATAGTCTTTTGAATACAGGCCTTTTGCCTTCTTTGGTAGGTAATTCACCCAGAGTAATGAAAATAAAAATTATAATTAACAAATGGGACCTAATTAAACTTAAAAGCAAAGGAAACCATAAGCAAAATGAAAGACTATCCTCAGAATGGGAGAAAACATTTGCAAATGAAGCAATTGACAAGGGATTAATCTCAAATATATAGATAAGGGAAGAGATTGGGGTGGGGACTTAGCAAACTGCCAGTGAAAGGGAACTGAAAGTTTTATCCATGATTTCAAAACTCAATCAAGAAAGCACTTATGAAGCATTATATAAAAGAGATTGAGACTAATTCAGGAATGAAAGATTGATGAACAGTGGGGAGGTCAAACAATTATAGGGGACATTTTTTAAAAAAGAACAGGTCTAAGTAAACAAAATGTCCCAGGTATTTTCAGAGTGTCTTGCAATAATAAATGCTCAATAAATAATAGTTAAAAGGAAAGAAAGACTTCAACATTTCCAATCTGAAAAACTGAGTAAATGTTGATGCTAATTTATAGACATAGAAGCCCACCTCTTCTGCATGGCAAATTGAGAGTGCTACTGCCAATGATTAATTTAGATCTGTACTTAGCAAGCAATAATAGAACATCTGTGCAGCAAAACCTTTTATGACAATAGGTATGCTTTCTAAGCATTATTTAGAGAGGAAAAAGTGGCAAAGAACTGAAAACTTCAGAAATGATTATTGGAGGACAGAAAGCAAGAAGTATCAGGCTTTTCTCTAATCCCTGGTTGAGTTCAGTTCAATTCAGTCACTCAGTCATGTCTGACTCCTTGCGACCCCATGGACTGCAGCATGCTAGGTCTCCCTGTTCATCACCAGCTCCAAGAATTTACTCAAATTCATGTCCTATGACTAAGTGATGCCATCCAACCATCTCATCCTCTGTCATCCCCTACTCCTCTGGCGTTCAATTTTTCCAAGCACCACGGTCTTTTCAAATGAGTCAGTTCATCACATCAGGTGGCCAAAGTATTGGAGTTTCAGCTTCAGCATCTGTCCTTCTAATGAATATTCAGGACTGATTTCATTTAAGATGGATTGGTTGGATCTCCTTGCAGTCCAAGGGACTCTCAAGAGTCTTTTCCAACACCATAGTTCAAAAGCACCAGTTCTTCAGCGCTCAGCTTTCGTTATAGTCCAAATTTCACATCCATACATGACTACTCAGAAAATCATAGCTTTGACTAGCTGGGACGTTGTTGGCAAAGTAATGTCTCTTCATTTTAATAAGCTGCCTAGGTAGGTCATAGCTTTTCTTCCAAGGAGCAAGTGTCTTTTAATTTCAGATGGCTACAGTCGCCATCTGCAGTGCTTTGGAGCCCCAAAACATAAAGTCTGTCACTGTTTCCAGTGTTTCCCCATCTATTTGTCATGAAGTGATGTGTCCAGATGCCGTGATCTTAGTTTTCTGAATGTTGAACTTTAAACCAACTTTTTCACTCTCCTCTTTCAGTTTCATTAAGAGGTTCTTTAGTTCTTCATTTTCTGCCATAAGGGTGGTGTCATCTGCATATCTGAGGTTATTGATATCTCTCCTAACAATCTTGATTCCAGCTTATGCTTCATCCAGTCCAGCTATCCTTATGATGTACTCTGCATATAAGTTAAATAAGCAGAGTGATAATATATAGCCTTGATGTACTTCTTTCTCAATTTGGAACCAATCTGTTGTTCCATGTCCAGTTTTATCTGTTGCTTCTTAATGTGCATACAGATTTCCAGGAGGCAGGTCAGGTGGTCTGTTATTCCTATCTCTTTAAGAATTTTCCACAGATTTCTGTGATCCACACATTCAAAGGCTTTGGCATAGTCAATAAAGCAGAAGTAGATGTTTTTCAGGAACTCTGTTGCTTTTTCAATGATCCAACAGATGTTGAGAATTTGATCTCTGATTCCCCTGCTTTTTCTAGATCCAGCTTGAACATGTGGAAGTTCATGGTTCATGTACTGTTGAAGCTTGGCTTCAACATTAGCATCAGAGACTCCTGGACATTCACGGGCAAGTCCAAATCAGTCTTGTTGATTCACTGCTCCTTTCTCCTGGGTCCTGGTGCACACAGTGTTTTGTTTGTGCCCTGCAAGAGTCTATTTCCCCAGTCTTTTGTAAGTTTTCATGGCTTTATGGTGGGTCAATGGTGACCTCCTCCTAGAGGGCTTATGCCATATCCAGGGTCTACTGCACCCAGAGCCCCTGCCCCCACAGCAGTCCACTGATTACCTGTACCTCTTCAGGAGACATTCAAACACAGTTCTGTCTTAGTCTCTGTGGGGTCTCTGGGTCCTGGTCCACATGAGGTATGTTTGAGCCCTCTGAGCATCTCTGGCGTGTATGGGGTTTGATTCTAAACATGATTTTTCCCCTCCTACCGTCTTGCTGGGGCTTCTCCTTTGCCTTTGTATGTGAGGTATCTCCTCAAAGTCACTCCAGCACCATACAGCCACCACTCCAGTGCCTAGCAGTAGACATGGCATATCTCCGGCCTTTGATGATTTCAGCAAAGTCAAGGAAGGAAGGAATGATCTTGAAGACAGCCAAATAGAAACTTCCCAACCATCTTACTGGGGCTTCTCCTTTGCCCTTGGATGTGGGGTATCTCCTCACAGCCACTCGAGCACTGCACAGCCACTGCTTAAGCACCACGCAGCCTGGTTACTATGATTCTACCTAGAACTGGTATGGTAGGAGTAAAGATATTTTTAAACTAATAATTCAAAATAACTTTGGAATTGAATTTATTTCTACCTTAAAACAATCTCTGAAACTCACCAGAAAGATAAAAAAAAAATTAGAAAAAGGCAAGGTTAATATGATCAGCAGTTTCTTACAGTAATTATTCCCAGGAGACTCAGATTGGTCCCTCCAGCCAGAACAAGCAGCACCAGTGTGCGAGAATGAAGGCACGGCAGTTAGCCTTTCCAAATTTAGTCTGAGTATTTGTGATATGTATGATGTGTGTGTGTGTGTGTGTGTGTTAAAGAGAGAGAGAGATACAGTATATGTGTGTATCTGTATGCATATGCTTTGATAACCTAGAATACTCAAGCACCTGGAAATAGTCTCACTCTTAAAATTTAGCCTCTAAGTGGAAAATTACCTTTTAAAAAATCTTCTTAATGTAAAGGACAATGTGGAGATGAGTATATTTTCTCAAAGGACTTAAAAATGAATATCCACAAAAAAGACCATGTGTTTTACTTGAAGAAAAAAAAAACATTTTCAGTTTTTATAGCGGAATAAAGAAACGAAAAAGATAGGCCAATTGAATGGTTTTGTGAACTAACTACAGGGAAGAGACATTTGAGTTGAATTTCTTCATTTCATTCCTGTTCATTCAAAAGTAAAAGATATTGCATGCATGGTATTCATAAGAGTAAATAACACCTCTAGGACCAATGTCACAGCTGGAAAAGGGCAATACCATCTAACAATAATAATAAAAAAATGTTAAACATCAAAAAATATTTCCAAAAAAGATAGCGGGTATGCAGTTCACCCTTGAAAAAACAGTAATTAGAGGCATCAAACTGATGCATAGTGGAAAATCCACTTATAACTTATAGTCAGCCCATTGTGTACACAGTACTTCCATATTCTCAGTTCTGCATCTGCGGAATCAACTGACTTCGGATCATGTACTACTTAAAAAAATCCTGTGTATAAGTGGACCTAAACCATTCACATCCATGTTGTTCAAGGGTCAACTGTAAAGCCTTTGGACAACAGAGCCACTGAAGTGGTACACAGTGAAGATAAAGCAGTTAACAAAATCAAGGCTCGGCCCTAATGAAATTTGCATTCTAATGGTGATGGAGAGGAGTAAACAAATAAGCAAGTAAATATAAAATATGCTAGATGGTGATAAGTGCTACAGAGAAAAATAGAGCAGAATAAAGAACAGAGATGTATCATTAGATGTGGATGACATTGGTATTTTATATATGGTGACTAGGGAAATCATCTGTAGTGTGGGAACATTTGAATAGATTTGAACATTTGAAGAAAGTGAGAGAGAAAACTATGTTCTATCCAGGAAAGAGCATTTCAGGCAGAAGGCAGAGCATGTGTGATATCCTTGAGGTCTATGTGCCATTTTCAGTGAACAGTGAGGAGGCCAGTATGGTAAGGAGTTCATAGAGGAATTTGAAAGCCAAATCATGCAGAGCAATTAACAATGTTGCAACATGGTTTGACTTGGATTTTAGCCAGATATATCCAGGCTATTATGTTGAGATAAGTTGAAGGGTTAAAGCACAGAACGAGGAAAGTCTAAAATAGTTCAGTTCAGTCGCTCAGTCGTGTCTGACTCTTTGCGACCCCATGAATCACAGAACGCCAGGGCACCCTCTCCATTACCAACTCCCGGAGTCTGCCCAAACCCATGCCCATGGAGTTGGTGATGCGATCTCATCCTCTGTCGTCCCCTTCTCCTCCTGCCCCCAATGCCTCCCAGCATCAGGGTCTTTTCCAATGAGTCAACTCTTCGCATGAGGTGGCCAAAGTATTGGAGTTTCAGCTTCAGCATTAGTCCTTCCAATGAACACCCAGGGCTGATCTCCTTTAGGATGGACTGGTTGGATCTCCTTGAAGTCCAAGGGACTCTCAGGAGTTTTCTCCAACACCATAGTTCAAAAGCATCAATTTTTCAGTACTTAGCTTTCTTCACAGTCCAACAACTCACATCCATACATGACCACTGGAAAAACCATAGCCTTGACTAGACGGACCTTTGCTGGCAAAGTAATGTCTCTGGTTTTTAATATGCTATCTAGGTTGGTCATAACTTTCCTTCCAAGGACTAAGCTTCCTTTAATTTCATGTCAGCAATGGTTATCTGCAGTGATTTTGGAGCCACCCAAAAAACAAAGTCTGACACTCTTTCCACTGTCTCCCCATCTGTTTCCCATTAGGTGATGGGACCAGATGCCATGATCTTAGTTTTCTGAATGTTAAGCTTTAATTCAATTTTTTTCACTCTCATTTATGCTTTGGCATAGTCAATAAAGCAGAAATAGATGTTTTTTCCGGAACTCTCTTGCTTTTTTGATGATCCAGCGAATATTGACAATTTGATCTCTGGTTCCTCTACCTTTTTAAAACCAGCTTGAACATCTGGAAGTTCACGGTTCACGTATTGCTGAAGCCTGGCTTGGAGAAGTTTGAACATTACTTTACAAGTGTGTGAGATGAGTGCAATTGTGTGGTAGTTTGAGCATTCTTTGGGATTGCCTTTCTTAGGGATTGGAATGAAAACTGACCTTTTCCAGTCCTGTGGCCACTTCTGAGTTTTCCAAATTTGCTGGCATATTGCGTGCAACACTTTCACAGCATCCTCTTTCAGGATTTGAAATAGCTCAACTGGAATTCTATCACATCCACTAGCTTCGTTCCTAGTGATGCTTCCTAAGGCTCACTTGACTTCACATTCCAGGATGTCTGGCTCTAGGTGAGTGATCACACCATTGTGATTATCTGGGTCATGAAGATCTTTTTTGTACAGTTCTTCTGTGTATTCTTGCCACCTCTTCTTAATATCTTCTGCTTCTGTTAGGTCCATACCATTTCTGTCCTTTATTGAACCCATTTTTGCATGAAATGTTCCCTTGGTATGTCTAATTTTCTTGAAGAGATCTCTAGTCTTTCCCATTCTGTTGTTTTCCTCTATTTCTTTGCACTGATGGCTGAGGAAAATTTTCTTATCTCTCCTGGCTATTTTTCAGAACTCTGCATTCAAATGGGAATATCTTTCCTTTTCTCCTTTGCTTTTCGCTTCTCTTCTTTTCACAGCTATTTATAAGGCCTCCTCAGACAACCATTTTGCCTTTTTGCATTTCTTTTCCATGGAGATGGTCTTGATCCTTGTCTCCTGTACAAAGTCAGGAACCTCCGTCCATAGTTCATCAGGTTCTCTGTCTATACTACAATTGCCCAGATGATGGATGACAGTGCTTGGATAAGGTGAACAATAGTGAAGGTGGTGAGATTGATCAGATTCTGCATACAAACTGAAGATAACATTAAGAGGATTGTTGGTGATGAAAGGTTGTTGGTGAATCACACAAAACTGCCGGGGTTCTTGGCCATCAGAGGAGAATAATTCAATCCGGGGCCAGAGACGAGGCTTGATCACTCAGAATTTTTTTATAATAAGGTTTTATTAAAGTATAAAGGAGGTAGAGAAAGCTTCTGACATAGACATCAGAAGGGGATAGAAAGAGTACCCCCCTGCTAGTGTCAGCAATAGAGTTATATACTCTCCAATGAATCCAAAGAATGTCTGGAGGTTGTAAAGACCTCACCAGACCTACTCCCATAATTTACATTTTAAGATAACAGAATTAGCCAGAAGGTTTAATCCAGAAACGTCCTCAGGCAGGATATATCATTGTTATATAATCCAGAAAAAACATCTATTTCTGCTTTATTGACTACACCAAAGCCTTCGACTGTGTGGATCACAATAAACTGTGGGAAATTCTGAAAGAGATGGGAATACCAGCCCACCTGACCTGCCTCTTGAGAAACCTGTATGCAGGTCAGGAAGCAACAGTTAGAACTGGACATGGAACAACAGACTAGTTCCAAATAGGAAAAGGAGTAGATCAAGGCTGTATATTGTCACCCTGCTTTATTAACTTATATGTAGAGTACATCATGAGACACACTAGGTTGGAAGAAACACAAGCTGGAATCAAGATTGCCAGGAGAAATATCAATAACCTCAGATATGTGATGACAGCACCCTTATGGCAGAAAGTGAAGAGGAACTAAAAAGCCTCTTGATGAAAGTCAAAGAGGAGAGTGAAAAAGTTGGCTTAAAGCTTAACATTAGAAAAATAAGATCATTGCATCTGGTCCCATCACCTCATGGGAAATAGATGGGGAGATGGTGGAAACAGTGTCAGACTTTATGGTTTTTGGGCTCCAAAATCACTGCAGATGATGACTGCAGCCATGAAATTAAAAGATGCTTACTCCTTGGAAGGAAAGTTATGACCAATCTAGATAGCATATTAAAAAGCAGAGACATTGCTTTGCCAACAAAGGTCCATCTAGTCAAGGCTATGGTTTTTCCAGTGGTCATGTATGGATGTGAGAGTTGGACTATGAAGAAAGCTGAGCCACGAAAAATTGATGCTTTTGAACTGTGTTGTTGGAGAAGACTCTTGAGAGTCCCTTGGCCTGCAAGGAGATCCAACCAGTCCATCCTAAAGGAGATCAGCCCTGGGTGTTCATTGGAAAGATTGATGCTGAAACTGAAACTCCAGTAGTTTGACCACCTCATGCGAAGAGTTGACTCATTGGAAAAGACCCTGATGCTGGGAGGGATTGGGGGCAGGAGGAGAAGGGGACAACAGAGGATGAGATGACTGGATGGCATCACCAACTCGATGGACATGAGTTTGAAGAAACTTCGGCAATTAATGATGGACAGGGAGGTTGGCGAGCTGCAATTCATGGGGTTGCAAAGAGTCAGACACGACTGAGAGACTGAACTGAACTTCACTGAAGGAATGTAGAGGGGAAAAAAGTAAAAAGTTTGTCCTTTCTTCTTTCTTGAGTATTCCAGACATCTCTCTCTTTGGGGACCCCTAGACTTTTTATCAACATACCTAGGAAATGACTCTCTCAGTGATCTGGTATGGAATGTAAGAGGAAAAAAAGAAAATGAAACATTAAAGACAGCTCTAAGAATTTTGATTTGAGCAGGAAGGAGTTGCTGTTACTAAGCTCAGGAACATTATGTGTTGAACAAATCTAGAAGTGGAATTCAAAAGTTTAATCTTAGGTATGTTAGAATTTAGATTCACAGTAGACATTAAAAGGAAACACCAGGAAGGAATTAGGATATATATGTCAGGAATTCATAGGTAAGGATCATAAGGCTTCTAATTTATAGACACAGTCTTAGGATGGTCTTTAAAGGCATGATACCAGAGGAGATCATCTTAATGACAATAGATTGAATTGAAGTTTAAAGTTGGATCTTGTGTCACATAGGTAAATGAGGAGGGAAAAACAAAGGAGGCCAAGAAGGAAAATTGAGTTTGGAGGAGGAAAACAAGTATTGTGTGATGTCATGGAAAGAAAGTGAAAAAAAAATTGCTACTGGTAGATTAAGAAAGATGAAGATTATATTTAGTAATATGGAGCTCTTGGGGCCCTTGATGAAAGCTGTTTTCAGTACAGTGGTTGGAAGCAATTGTCTGATTGGAAAACATAGAAAATGGGGAAAGAAAATTTAGGAGATGGAAGGTACAGACAACTCGTGAAAAGTTTTGCTTTAAAAGGTAGTAGAAATTCATGTTGGAGAGTGTTTTGCCTATGTTCTCCTCTAGGAGTTTTATAGTTTCTGTTCTTACATTTAGATCTTTAATCCATTTTGAGTTTATTTTTGTGTATGGTGTTAGAAAGTGTTCTAGTTCCATTCTTTTACAAGTGGTTGAACAGTTTTCCCAGCACCACTTGTTAAAGAGGTTGTCTTTTTTCCATTGTATATCCTTGCCTCCTTTGTCGAAGATAAGGTGTCCATAGGTTCGTGGATTTATCTCTGGGCTTTCTATTCTATTCCATTGATTTATATTTCTGTCTTTGCGCCAGTACCATACTGTCTTCATGACTGTGGCTTTGTAGTAGAGTCTGAAATCAGGCAGGTTGATTCCTCCAGTTCCATTCTTCTTTCTCAAGATTACTTTGGCTATTTGAGGTTTTTTGTATTTCCATACAAAATGTGAAATTTTTTGTTCTAGTTCTGTGAAAAATACCGTTGGTAGCTTGATAGGGATTGCATTGAATCTATAGATTGCTTTGGGTAGTATAGCCATTTTGGCCCATTATACAGAGTGAAGTAAGCCAGAAAGACAAAGAACATTACAGTATACTAACACATATATATGGAATTTAGAAAGATGATAATGATAACCCCATATGCAAAACAGAAAAAGAGACACAGATGTACAGAACAGAATTTTGGACTCTGTGGGAGAAGGCAAGGGTGGGGTGTTTCAAGAGAACAGCATTGAAACATGTATATTATCTATAGTGAAACAGATCACCAGCCCAGGTTGGATGCATGAGACAAGTGCTCGGGCTTGGTGCACTGGGAAGACCCAGAGGAATCGGGTGGAGAGGGAGGTGGGAGGGGGGATCAGGATGGGGAATACATGTAACTCCATGGCTGATTCATGTCAATGTATGACAAAACCTACTACAATATTGTAAAGTAATTAACCTCCAACTAATAAAAATAAATGAAAAAAATAAATAAAATAAAAGCAAAAAATAAAATAAAAGGTAGTAGAAAGATGCTGAGGGGCTTCCCTGGTGGCTCAGATGGTAAATAATCTGCTTGCAATTCAGGAAACATGGGTTCAGTCGTGGGTCTGGAAGATCCCCTGGAGAAGGGCATGGTAACCCACTCTAGAATTCTTGCCTGGAGAATTCCATGGATAGGGGAGCCTGGTGGGCTACAATCCATGGGGTTGCAAAGAGTCAGACACAACTGAAGAGACTGAGCACACATACAAGCACAGAAAGATGATGAAGAGTTAAGACGGTTTTTTTTTTTTTTTAAAGCAGAGAGTAAATGCAGCACACTTATATGTTGATGGGCATGATCCAATAGAGAGGCAGAAATTAATAATATGAGAGAGAATTGAGAATTAGTGAGATGATGTTAAATGTGTGAAAAGGAATGCAAATTCTAAATAGAGGAGCTGCACTTAAATGAGATAATGATCAGTTAATCTATAGTAATAGCCTTTCTAGGTAGAATATATGTGCACAAATACACACAAACAGATGTTGGAGAGACATGAGAAACTGTTTTTCTTATTGTTCTGATTTTCTCAGTGATCAAGGAATCAGGTCATTACATTGGATTGAGGAGCATAAAAAATGTTTTGGGGGTGTGAAAACAAGAAACTGTGATGGCCATCTAGTAGAATGGAATAGGGAATGCAATAAAGGAAGATACTAAAGAGAGATTAAAAGGCAATGTTAAAGTTCTACTTGAGGTTAGTGGTCATGAATTTAAAGTGAAACTAACCTACATCAGAAAAAGAGACACAGAAATACAGAACAGACTTTTGAACTCTGTGGGAGAATGTGAGGGTGGGATATTTCAGAAGAACAGCATGTATACTATCTATGGTGAAACAGATCACCAGCCCAGGTGGGATGCATGAGACAAGTGCTCAGGCCTGGTGCACTGGGAAGACCCAGAGGAATCGGGTGGAGAGGGAGGTGGGAGGGGGGATCGGGATGGGGAATACGTGTAAATCTATGGCTGATTCATATCAATGTATGACAAAACCCACTGAAATGTTGTGAAGTAATTAGCCTCCAACTAATAAAAAAAAATAAATTAATTAAAAAAATAAAATAAAGTGAAACTAACCAACATAGATGTGTGTTTTTATTTATCACTATGTTCACCTGTGGGTGTGGCCTTAGAATGTTGGAAGGGAATGGCTGAGGGTTGGTGGACCAAGATCATTAGAGGAGAGGAGACTCAGGAACACAGAACCTAAAACCTGAAAGAAATCACTAAGAATTATGATATGAGTAATATTTTAAAATTATGTATTGACTCAGGAGTTAAAGTTGGTGAGGAAGAGAAGGAAAGAAATCATAGAGCAGTGGCAATTATCATATTTCCTGACCCAGTGACATAAGATAACACATAAAATGCTTACCATAGGTTTGGAATATATTAAGTATAATCAGATCGACCATATTCTTTGTAGCTGAAGATGGGGAAGCTCTATATAGTCAACAAAAACATGACAAGCAGCTGGCTGCAGCTCATACCATGAACTCAGTGCAAAATTCAGACTTAAATTGAAGAAAGTAGGGAAAAATCCTTAATCCATTCAGGTGTGACAGAAATCAAATCCCTTATGATTACACAGAGGAAGTGACAAATAGATTAAAGGGATTAAATCTTATAGAAAGAGTGCCTGAAGAACTATGGGCAGAGGTTCGTGACACTGTACAGGAGACAGTGACCAAAACCATCCCCAAGAAAAAGAAATGCAAAATGGCAAAATGGTTGTCTGATGAGACCTTATAAATAGCTGAAAAAAGGAGAGAAGCTAAAGGCAAAGGAGAAAAGGGAAGCTATATGCATCTGAATGCTGAGTTCCAAAGAATAGCAAGAAGAGAGAAGAAAGCCTAAGTGAACAATGCAAAGAAATAGAGAAAAATAAGGCAATCAAAATGATTACAGATCTCTTCAAGAAAATTAGAGTTATAAAGTTAACACTTCATGCACAGATGGGCACAATAAAGGATAAAAACTGTATGAACCTAACAGAAGCAGACAATATTAAGAAGAGGTGGCAAGAATACATAGAAGAACTATAAAGAAAGACCTTATAACCCAGATAACCACGATGGTGTGATCACTCACCTAGAACCAGACATCTTGGAGTGAGAAGTCAAGTGGGCCATAGGAAGCATCACTACGAACAAAGCTAGTGGAGGTGATGGAATTCAAGCTGACCTATTTCAAATCTTAAAAAAAAAAAAAAAAAAAAATGATGCTGTTAAGGTGCTGTATTCAATAGGCCAGAAAATTTGGAGAACTCAGCAGTGGCCACAAGACTGGAAAAAATCAGTTTTGATTCCAATCCCAGACAATGGTAGTGCCAAAGAACATTCAGACTACCAAACAGTTGAACATTTCACATGCTAGCAAAGTCATGCTCAAAATTCTCCAAGACAGGCTTCAAGACTAAGTGAACTGTGAGCTTCCAGATGTTCAAGCTGGATTTAGAAAAGGCAGAAGAATCAGATATCAAATTGCCAATAACCATTGGATCATAGAAAAAGCAAGAAAATTCAAGAAAAAAAAACTCTTATTCTTCATTGAATATGCAAAAGACTTTGACTGTGTGGATCACAAAAAACTGTGGAAAATTCTTCAAGAGATGAGAATAACAGACCACCTTACCTGTGTCCTGAGAAATCTGTATGAAAGTCAAGAAGTAACAGTAAAGAACTGGACATGGAACAATGGACTGGAAAGGAATATATCAAGGCTGTATATTGTCACCCTGCTTATTTAACTTCTATGCAGAATATATCATGCGACATGCCCAGTTGGATGAAGCATAAATTGGAATCAAGATTTCCGGGATAAATATTAATAACCTCAGATATGCATATGATACAACCCTTATGGCAGAAAGTGAAGAGGAACTAAAGAGCCTCTTGATGAAAGTGAAAGAGTGAAAAAGCTGGCTTAAAACTCAATATTTAAAAAACTAAGACCATGACATCCAGTCCCATCACTTCATGGCAGATAGATGGAGAAACAATGGAAATAGTGACAGACTTATTTTCTTGGGCTCCAAAATTATTGCAGATGGTGACTGCAGCCATGAAATTAAAAGACACTTGCTCCTTGGAAGAAAAACTATGACCTAGACAGCATATTAAAAAGCAAAGAGATTACTTTGCCAACAAAGGTCCATCTTGTCAAGGCTATGCTTTTTCCAGTAGTCATGTATGGATGTGAGAGTTCGACCATAAAAAAGGCTGATCATCAAAGAACTGATGCTTTTGAATTGTGGTGTGGAGAAGATTCTTAAGAATACCTTGGACTGCAAGGAGATCCAACCATTTAATACTAAAGGAAATCAACCCTGAATATTCATTGGAAGGACTGGTGCTGAAGCTGAAACTCCAATACTTTGGCCATCTAATGTGAAGAGCTGACTCAGGAGAAAAGACCCTGATACTGCATTGAATGATTTTCAGATTTAAGATGAGTTGCAACTCCTAAAAGTTGTTATATAAGAGGCAATAACATAAACCAACTCTAAAGATGGGTCTGAAGAGAATGGCTCTTCAGTGCAGGATATCAACATAACCAACCACACCCTTCCTCTCAGCGAGGTATATTTTGGCAGCTGTGTCCAGGCTACAAAGCTAGTCAGGCTGAGGGAATTTTAAATTAAATAATACCATGTTGGTCAGCAGAGGGAGACAAAAAAGGAAGGCTTTATCAGCACAGAGAGATGTTCTGTCTGTGTCTGAGAGGGTTATACTATTTCTCTATTTGTCCTACTAATGCCTTACCCTGACATCCATCATCAATGTCTCTGGTCTGATATAAAAAGCACAGAGTTTATTAGTCCTAAGATAATTCCTCTCCTCAACTTTCTATTCAGAAATGTTTTACAAAACTTCTATGTTTTAGAATATTAAGTGTGCAGCTTTTTTTTTTAACTTTGTAGTTGCCCTTAGCACAACAACCATCTCTTGAAAATATAAATCACTTAGGAAAGTGGCTTATTTTCAAGAAAATTGTGATGGTTGATTTTATGTATCAACTTGGCTAGGTAAAACGTACCCAGATATTTGGCTAAAAGTTATTTCTGAGTGTGTCTGTGAGAGTTTTTCCAAATAAGATTAGCATTTGAATCAGTGTACTTATTAAATCTGATTGCCCACCACAGTGTGGGTGGTCATCCCTGGGGGCCTGAAGAGAACAAAATGTGGATGAAGGAGGACTTTGTCTTTTTTCTGCATGACCTTTGATCTGGAACAGCAGTCTTCCCCTGCTCTCTGAGATTTACACCACTGGGTTTCTGGTTCTCAGGCTTTTAGACATGGACTGAAGTATACCACTGACTTTCCTGGGCCTCCAGCTTGCAAATGCAGCTCTTGAAAATTCTCAACTTCCATAATTTCATGAGACAATTCCTCTAAATAAATAAATATCCTACTGGATCTATTTAATCCTACTGATTCTGTGTCTCTTGAGAACCCTGATTAATATAAAACTTTGACGTTCTTCAGAGGGTTTCAATTATTTACTTGTAATGAATACATCAAATCTAACATTTTATAAAGCAATGATTTTTTTTTAGCTTGATTACAGTTTCTGTATATATCTGAGTCAGAATTTATCTCAATAATGTGCCATTCAGGCTGTACCTCTTTACAGGTGAGACAGATTAACAGAAGTTCTGCCTTCTCATAGCACATTCCAAGTGATTTCAATATGATTTGTGTCCAAGGTTTTTTTCCATCAGCACAGATATTTAAAAAAATTTTTTTTAATCTATTGACAACTTATAACCTTGAGGTGGTTCAGGAAAGATTAGCTGTTGATTTAAAACCTAAGTTGATTCCTGAAAAAACATTATCCTTTCAATGAACCTATTTTCTTCATTGAGAGCCTGTTCTGGTAATAAAAAAGAAAAAATCCTTGCAGGAATTAATTAGCCTACAAGGAAATCTTTCAGTATAGATAGATGCATGCTGATCCCTATAAAGGCCCCTTGAAATTGAAGTAAAACCTTGAAGGAAATAAAAATTTACAGCCCATGGATTTGTTAAATGTTTTGTTCTTTTTTGCATAAACCCCATATAAGAAGATGGAAACATTAATAAAATATTAGACTTTATCTTCCTAATAATATATATTTCCTGAACATGAGAAAGAGACTTACCAACATTCATCTAAATGTCCATTATGTCAGTATAATATAATAGAAAGAATATTAGACTAGGATTCAGACAACCTAGTTGTAGTCTTATCTCTTAGTGCAGGCAACCTTGAACAAATTGCTTAATTTTCTTATGCCAGTTTTCACCTTAGTAAAAGAAGACAGACAAGTTGAATTTATAATTCTCTTCTGACTCTAACATTCTCTGATTATTCTTAATAACTTATGGAGAAACACATTTGTATAATGCTTAGATTTACTTCTAGATTTGTTTATATTTTTCTTTTTGTGTTTTTACAAACAGGATATTGATACTTGTAATTATTTTATCAAGTTGTTTTATTTGGTTAATATATAGCCTTCCGATTATCTTTTTGTTTCTGTAAGGGCAGAGGCATTGTCTTAATTTGTTGGTTCATTGCATATCACTAGTATATGGCACATAGTACATATATAATTAATAAATATATTTAGAATGGATGAAGGAGATTTAAATGTATCATTTGCCAAATGAGATATACTCTCTTCATTTCATGTCTAATAATTCTTTCTTCAGTTTTTTTTTCATATATTAGATTAAGAAAGTTGTCCTTTCCAGTAGTATATTTATTATACTGTAACCTATTAGTTTGCACAAAGATTTCAGTTCTTTTCTGTTTACAATTCAAGTTGGATACACACCTTTGCAAATTTCAACAGTTTCATGATGAAGAAATTTCAAGAAAAGGGACATTTGAAGAAATGGAATATATGTTGAATGTTGTAAAATAAAACATAAAGCTAATTCACAGGAGAACAGTAGCAAATACTACTAGTCTCTGAAATCATTAATGAAATATTTTATGTTGCTAAGCATCTATGGCTGTATCTGGTTAATCCTCCTGATTTCACATCTATAATTTATTGTTAGTAAGAAACATAAGAACGAGGGTTATAATAACATTTGTAGTAAAAGATTTGTGTTTTCCATTTAAAGAGCATTTAGTAAAAATTATAACAACATTATTTTTTTTTTCATTTATTTTTATTAGTTGGAGGCTAATTACTTTACAATATTGTAGTTGTTTTTGTCATACATTGACATGAATCAGCCATGGATTTACATGTATTCCCCATTCCGATGCCTCCATCCACCTCCCTATCTATCCGATCCCTCTGGGTCTTCCCAGTGCACCAGGCCTGAGCACTTGTCTCATGCATCCAACCTGGGCTGGTGATCTGTTTCACCCTAGGTAATATACATGTTTTGATGCTGTTCTCTCGAAACATCCCACCCTCGCCTTCTCCCACAGAGTCCAAATGTCTGTTCTGTATATCTGTGGCTCCATTTCTGTTTTGCATATAGGGTTATCGTTACCATCTTTCTAAATTCCACATATATGTGTTAGTATGGTGTAATGGTCTTTATCTTTCTGGCTTATTTCACTCTGTATAATGGGCTCCAGTTTCATCCATCTCATTAGAACTGATTCAAATGAATTCTTTTTAATGGCTGAGTAATATTCCATGGTGTATATGTACCACAGCTTCCTGATCCATTCGTCTGCTGATGGGCATCTAGGTTGCTTCCATGTCCTGGCTATTATAAACAGTGCTGTGATGAACATTGGGGTGCATGTGTCACTTTCAGATCTGGTTTCCTCGGTGTGTATGCCCAGCAGCGGGATTGCTGGGTCATATGGCAGTTCTATTTCCAGTTTTTAAAGAAATCTCCACACTATTCTCCATAGTGGCTGTACTAGTTTGCATTCCCACCAACAGTGTAAGAGGGTTCCCTTTTCTCCACACCCTCTCCAGCATTTATTGCTTGTAGACTTTTGGATAGCAGCCATCCTGACTGGCGTGTAATGGTACCTCATTGTGGTTTTGTCTTGCATTTCTCTGATAATGAGTGATGTTGAGCATATTTTCATATGTTTGTTAGCCACCTGTATGTCTACTTTGGAGAAATGTCTTTTTAATTCTTTGGACCATTTTTTGATTGGGTCATTTATTTTTCGGGAATTCAGCTGCAGGAGCTGCTTCTATATTTTTGAGATTAATCCTTTGTCTGTTGCTTTATTTGCTATTATTTTCTCCCAACCTGAGGGCTGTCTTTTCACCTTGCTTATAGTTTCCTTTGTTGTGCAAAAGCTTTTCAGTTTAATTAGGTCCCATTTGTTTATTTTTGCTTTTATTCCCAATATTCTGGGAGGTGGCTCATAGAGGATCCTGCTGTGATTCATGTCAGAGAGTGTTTTGCCTATGTTTTCCTCTAGGAGTTTTATAGTTTCTGGTCTTACATTTAGATCTTTAATCCATTTTGGGTTTATTTTTGTGTATGGTGTTAGAAAGTGTTCTAGTTTCATTCTTTTACAAGTTGTTGACCAGTTTTCCCAGCACCACTTGTTAAAGAGGTTGTCTTTTTTCCATTGTATATCCTTGCCTCCTTTGTCAAAGATAAGGTGTCCATGGGTTTGTGGATTTATCTCTGAGCTTTCTATTCTGTTCCATTGATCTATATTTCTGTCTCTGTGCCAGTACCATACTGTCTTCATGACTGTGGCTTTGTAGTAGAGTCTGAAGTCAGGCAGGTTGATTCCTCCAGTTCCAATCTTCTTTCTCAAGATTACTTTGGCTATTCGAGGTTTTTTATATTTCCATAGAAATTTTGAAATTCTTTGTTCTAGTTCTGTGAAAAATATCGTTGGTAGCTTGATAGGGATTGCATTGAATCTATAGATTGCTTTGGGTAGTATAGTCATTTTGACAATATTGATTCTTCCAATCCATGAACACGGTATATTTCTCCATCTGTTTGTGTCCTCTTTGATTTATTTCATCAGTGTTTTATAGTTTTCTATGTATAGGTTTTTTGTTTCTTTAGGTAGATATACTCCTAAGTATTTTATTCTTTTTGTTGCAATGGTGAAAGTTATTGTTTCTTTAATTTCTCTTGCTGTTTTCTCTTTGTTAGTGTATAGGAATGCAAGGGATTTCTGTGTGTTAATTTTATATCCTGCAGCTTTACTATATTCATTGATTAGCTCTAGTAATTTTCTGGTAGAGTCTTTAGGGTTTTCTATATAGAGGATCATGTCATCTGCAAACAGCGAGAGTTTCACTTCTTCTTTTCCTATCTGGATTCCTTTTACTTCTTTTTCTGCACTGATTGCTGTGGCCAAAACTTCCAAAACTATGCTGAATCGTAGTGGTGAGAGTGGGCACCCTTCTTTTTTTCCTGATTTTAGGGGAAATGCTTTCAATTTTTTACGATTGAGGGTAATGCTTGCTGTGGGTTTGTCATATATAGCTTTTATTATGTTGAGGTATTTTCCTTCTATTCCTGATTTCTGGAGAGTTTTAATTATAAATGGATGTTGAATTTTGTCAAAGGCTTTTTCTGCATCTATTGAGATAATCGTATGGTTTTTATCTTTCAATTTGTTAATGTGGTGTATTACATTGATTGATTTGCAGATATCAAAGAATCCTTGCATTCCTGGGATAAAGCCCTCTTAGTCAAGATGTATGATTTTTTTTAATATGTTGTTGGATTCTGTTTCCTAGAATTTTGTTAAGGATTTTTGCATCTTTGTTCATCAGTGATATTAGCCTGTAGTTTTATTTTCTTGTGGCATCTTTGTCTGGTTTTGGAATTAGGGTGATGGTGACCTCATAGAATGAGTTTGGAAGTTTACCTTCTTCTGCAATTTTCTTGAAGAGTTTGAGTAAGATAGGTGTTAGCTCTTCTCTAAATTTTTGGTAGAATTCAGCTCTGAAGCCATCTTGTCCTGGGCTTTTGTTTGCTGGAAGATTTCTGATTACAGTTTCGATTTCCTTGCTTGTGATGGGTCTGTTAAGATCTTCTATTTCTTTCTGGTTCAGTTTTGGAGAGTTATACTTTTCTAAGAATTTGTCCATTTCTTTCAAGTTGTCCACTTTATTGGGATAGAGCTGCTGGTAGTAGTCTCTTATGGTCCTTTGTATTTCAGTGTTGTCTGTTGTGATCTCTCCTTTTTTATTTCTAATTTTGTTGATTTGGTTCTTCTTCCTTTGTTTCTTAATGAGTCTTGCTAACGGTTTGTCAATTATGTTTATTTTTTCAAAAAAAAAAAAAAAACCCAGCTTTTAGCTTTGTTGATTTTTGCTATGATCTCTTTAGTTTCTTTTGCATTTATTTCTGCCCTAATTTTTTTCTGCCCTAACCCTGGGGTTCTTCATTTCTTCCCTCTCTAGCTGCTTTAGGTTTAGAGTTAGGTTATTTATTTGACTTTTTTCTTGTTTCTTGAGGTAAGCCTGTAATGCTATGAACCTTCCCCTTAGCACTGCTTTTACAGTGTCCCATAGGTTTTGGGTTGTTGTGTTTTCATTTTCATTTGTTTCTATGCATATTTTGATTTCTTTTTTGATTTCTTCTATGATTTGTTGGTTATTCAGAAGCGTGTTATTTAGCCTTCATATGTTTGAATTTTTAGTATTTTTTTTCTGTAATTGAGATCTAATCTTACTGAACTGTGGTCAGAAAAGATGACTGGAATAATTTCAATTTTTTTTTTAATTTACCACGGCTAGATTTTTGGCCCAGGATGTGATCTATTTTGGAGAAGTTTCCATGTGCACTTGAGAAAAATGTGAAGTTGATTGTTTTGGGGTGAAATGTCCTATAGATAACAATTAGGTCTAGCTGGACCCTTGTGTCATTTAAAGTTTGTGTTTCCTTGTTAATTTTCTGTTTAGTTGATCTATCCATATTTGTGAGTGGGGTATTAAAGTCTCCCACTATTATTGTGTTACTATTAATTTCCTCTTTCATACTCGTTAGCATTTGCCTTACATATTGCGGTGCTCCTATGTTGGGTGCATATATATTTATAATTGTTTTATCTTCTTCTTGGATTGATCCTTTGATCATTATGTAGTGTCCTTCTTTGTCTCTTTTCACAGCCTTTATTTTAAAGTCTATTTTATCTGATATGAGTATTGTGACTCCCGCTTTCTTTTGGTCTCCATTTGTGTGAAATAATTTTTTCCAGCCCTTCACTTTCAGTCTGTATGTGTCCCTTGTTTTGAGGTGTGTCTCTAGTAGACAGCATATATAGGGGTCTTGTTTTTATATCCATTCAGCCAGTCTTTGTCTTTTGGTTGGGGCATTCATCTCATTTACATTTAAAGTAATTATTGATAGGTATGGTCCCATTGCAATTTACTTTGTTGTTTTGGGTTTGCTTTTATACAACCTTTCTATATTTCCTATCTAGAGAAGATCTTTTAGCATTTGTTGAAGAACTGGTTTGGTGGTGCTGAATTCTCTCAGCTTTTGCTTGTGTGTAAAGCTTTTGAATTCTCCTTCATATCTGAATGAGATCCTTGCTGGGTACAGTAATCTAGGTTGTAGGTTATTGTCTTTCATTATTCTAAGTATGTCCTGCCATTCCCTTCTGGCCTGAAGGGTTTCTATTGAAAGATCAGCTGTTATCCTTATGGGAATCTCTTTGTGTGTCATTTGTTCTTTCTCCCTTGCTGCTTTTAATGTTTGTTCTTTGTGTTTGATCTTTGTTAATTTGATCAATATGTGTCTTTGGGTGTTTCGCCTTGGGTTTATTCTGTTTGGGACTCTCTGGGTTTCTTGGGTCTGTGTAACTATTTCCTTCCCCATTTTAGGGAAGTTTTCAGCTATTATCTCCTCGAGTATTTTCTCATGGCCTTTCTTTTTTCTTCTTCTTCTGGGCCTCCTATGATTCGAATGTTGGGGTGTTTCACATTGTCCCAGATTTCCCTGAGGTTGTCCTCATTTCTTTTGATTCTTTTTTCTTTTTTCCTCTCTGCTTCATTTATTTCCACCATTTTGTCTTCTACCTCACTTAACCTATCTTCTGCCTCCGTTATTCTACGGTTGGTTCCCTCCAGAGTGTTTTGATCTCATTTATTGCATTATTCATTTTTAATTGACTCTTTTGTATTTCTTCTAGGTCCTTGTTAAACATTTCTTGCATCTTCTCAATCCTTGTTTCCAGGCTATTTATCTGTAACTCTATTTTGTTTTCCAGATTTTGGATCATTTTTATCATCATTATTCTAAATTATTTTTCAGGTAGATTCCCTATCTCCTCCTCTTTTGTTGGCTTGGTGGTCATTTTTCATGTTCCTTTACCTGCTGGGTATTTCTCTGCCTTTTCATCATATTTAGATTGCTGTGTTTTGGGTGGCCTTTCTGTATTCTGGCAGTCTGTGGTTCCTTTTAATTGTTGAGGTTTCTCCCAGTGGGTAGGGCTGGACATTTGGTTTGTTGAAGTTTGCTGCTTAGGGATGCTTGCCTTGGTGTTTTGGTGGGTGGAACTGGATTTCTTCTCTCTGGAGTTCAATGGAGTGTACAGTAGTGAGTTTTGAAATGGGTCTATGGGTTTGGTGTGACTTTGGGCAGCCTGTATATTGATGCTCAGGGCTCTGTTACTGCATTGCTGGAGAAGTTATGTGGTATGTCTTGCTCTAGAACTTATTGGCTCTTGGGTGGTGGTTGGATTCAGTGTGGGTATGGAGGCTTTGGGATGATCTCTTATTAATTAATGTTCCCTGGAGTCAGGAGTTCTCTGGTGTTCTAGGTTTTAGGCTTAAACCTCTTGCCTCTGGATTTCAGTCTTATTCTTCCAGTAGCCTCAAGACTTCTCCATCCATACAGCGCTGATAATAAAACTTATAGGTTAATGGTGAAAGGATTCTCCACAGTGAGGGACACCCAGAGTGGTTCATGGAGTTACATGAAGAAGAGGAGAGGGAGGAAGGAGACAGAGGTGAGCAGGAGGAGAAAAAGGGGGATTCAAGAGAAGAGAGACAGATCTAGGCAGTATTCTGTTGCTTAAGTGTTCTCCGCAGCCCAGAACACCCACAGAGATTCACAGAATTGGATTGAGAAGAGAAGGGGGAATGAGGAAATAGAGGTGATCTGGGGGAGAAAAAGGAGTGTTAAAGAGGGGAGAGAGTGATCAAACCAGTAATCACACTCCTGAGTAAAAATGGGTACTGAATATTGGATTCTTAAATGTCCAAAATTGATATCAAATACTGAAAAACAAAGATTAAAAATCTAGAGTAGAGGTTAGACTCTTAAAAATACAATATAAAAAAACAAAATAAAATTTAAGAAATATATATGAAATGTGCTTTAACCATTAAAAAGAATTCATTTGAATCAGTTCTAATGAGATGGATGAAACCGGAGCCCATTATACAGTCAAGTAAGCCAGAAAGATCAAGACCATTACAGTATACTAACAGATATATATGGAATTTAGAAAGATGGTAATGATAACCCTATATGCAAAACAGAAAAAGAGCCACAGATGTACAGAACAGACTTTTGGACTCTGTGGGAGAAGGCGAGGGTGGGATGTTTTGAGAGAACAGCATTAAAACATGTATATTGTCTAGGGTGAAATAGATCACCAGCCCAGGTTGGATGCATGGGACAAGTGCTTGGGCCTGGTGCACTGGGAAGACCCAGAGGGATCAGCTAGAGAGGGAGGTGGGAGGGGGGGTCGGGATGGGGAATACATGTAAATCCATGGCTGATTCATGTCAATGTGTGACAAAACCCACTACAATATTGTAAAGTAATTAGCCTCCAACTAAATAAAATAAATGAAAAAAATAAAATAAAATAAAGTAGGGTCTTTTTTTTTTTTTTTGCCAGGTTACTGTGGGTTATAAAAATGAAAATTAAGGAGTAATAGAGGAGTAATAGAAGACTTTAAAAAAAAGAAAGAATTTTTTTTTAATTAAAAAAAAATAATAATTGTAAAAATATATCTAGGAATTTCTCTGGAGCTGTTGCGGGCAGTGTGGGTTCAGTTCAGTTTCAGATAGCTCATTTTTCCAGCTTACACTTCTCAATATCTATAGGCCCCTTCCGGTGTAGTCGATGTTAGCTACAGGGATTTTAATCTGTTTTACCTGTCATTTCTCAAGCGGTTCCCTTTGTTTATTTGGCTTCTCTTTGCAGGTCTCTTCAGTGTCTAGTTTCTGCCCTGACACAAGTGGGTGGAGGTGGTCTCTTGTTTAGGTTTGCTTGTTCAGTCGTGCTGTGGGGAGGGAGGGACACTGTAGACAAATATCACTGGCATGTGTGGGGAGTACTCGCAGTGTTCCGGCCACACTGAGTTTGCCCCCGCTCACGGCGTGTGTGCTTTCCCCGTCTACACTGCTCAGGCTCCAGGTTGTTCCACAGGGAGTGGGCCCTGAGTTGCGTGCACTTCCCAGGCCTAAGCCGCTCTGGTTCAGGTTCTCGGGTACTCCACAAAGGCCCAGACTCGGTTGGGCCTGCGTTTTGTGCCTTCCCCATCTGAGCAGCTCAGGCAACCAGGAGCTTGACGAGCACGCTCTCCCCAGGTGCAGTATGCCTTACTCCCTCTGTGGTCCCAGCCTCAGTTTCTGGGCATGCCGGTTAGGTGCGCCTTGTGTCTCTTCTGGGGACCTGATTTCTGGCTGTGACCCTCCCGGCAGATGTCAACCATCCAGAATCTCAGGAAGTCTTTGCCTGTTTGCAGTTTGCTAAGTGATGCAATCTCTGGGGCCAAGTTTGCCCCTTTCCCCTCCCCCCTGCCTCCTGCCTCTAGAGGGGGATGGGCCATTCTGCAGCAGGCTAGCTCTTCTGTGGTATTCACTCAGTCCTTTGTTCTGGGAACCGGGCAGGTAGTGCTTAAGTTTAGGGCTTTTCCCAGGTTAATTCTCTCTCTCTTGCTATTCCACAGTTTAAGTTGCTATCTCTCATTAGCTCCCTCAGATTGCCCTCAGGGCTTTCAGGCCTGGTCCTTACCCTAAGCAATGCTTCTGCCCCTCCTCTCTGTTCAGCCCCTACTTGCTGGTGGCAAATGCAAGCGTCTGGGGTACTTTTCTGCTGGGAGTTGTTTTTAGGCATGTAATCTGTGGGTTTTATTTATTTTTCCTCCCAGTTAGGTTGCCCTCTGAGATTCAAAAACTTCCCCCAGACCCACCAGTGAGAGGGTTTCCTGGTGTTTGGAAACTTCCTCTATAAGACTCCCTTCCCAGGACGGATCTCCATCCCTAACTCTTTTGTCTCTCTTTTTATCTTTTATATTTTGTTCTACCTTCTTTTGAAGACAATGGACTGCTTTTCTGGGTGTCTGATGTCCTCTGCTAGTGATCAGAAGTTGTTTTCTGGAGTTTTCTCTGCATTCAAATGATCTTTCGATGAATTTGTGGGGGAGAAAGTGGTCTCCCCATCCTATTCCTCCACCATCTTAACTCCTCCCCCCAAGATTTGTTTAAAGTGAGTATTTTAACAACAGTCTTATGTCCCCTCTGCTCAGTTACTCTTCTTTAAAATTTATTTAGCTTCTTCAGCTGATTGTTTTGGTATTTACCTCTATATTTCTAAATAAAACACTTTCATTTTTGCTTCTTAAATTTTCAGTTTTAAGTATTTTCTATTGACTTTCCACTATGAAAGATAAGGACTATCTTTCCTCATCACTCATCACTCACATGTACCTTCCTGATCATTCTAAATATAATTATATCATAATTTTGGCTTGATTCATATTCATTTCATACTTTACCAAGACTATAGTGATGCTAGAACTAAGTCATTTAGTACAGTATCATTGTTTTTTTTTAATTCCTTCAAAACTTAAATTCTGGACAAATTTTAAAAGAAATCTCTTTTCAATATATTCAGACACCTGGTGTTCTATTTATTTCTTCTTTGCAGAGAACTCTTTCCTAGAGCTTTATCACATGCCTCAATATAGACCAAGTTGATCTCTTATTTTTTTCCTGAGCAGTCATCCTGGGACTTTCACCATTTTCCTTGTGATTTCTTTCATCGCTCTCTTTCATTTTGAACCTCCAATATCTTGTGTTCCATATTTCTACTTATTAACTTTTTCTCCCTCATTTTGATTGAGTATATTGTTCAGTAGACTCCTGAGAAATTCTTTATGAGAGGTAGTTGTTTGTGACCATGAATGTTGGAAACTGACTTTTTTTCTAACCTCATCTTAACTGATGCTTTCTCTGTGTGGTAAGTAACCACATTATCTTCTAGTTTCTCATGTTACTGTTAAGAAATTAAATGTCATTCTGACTCTTAATGATGTGTACTTGACTTCTCCCCCTCCTTCTGAAAGTTTGTAAAATCTTTGCTTTGATTTTAGTGCATTTTATTTATATTTTACTTCAAATGTTTGGCATAACTGGCAGCCCCTTTTGATGATGTCTTTCATTTATGGAAAATAATTTTGATTTTTTGGTGTGATTATTTCCCCAACCCCATTTTATCTCTGCTATCATTCCAGAATTTCTATCTTCAGATATTGGACTTCCTGGATTTGTTTTCTAATATTCTTTTCTCTCCAAATTTCCATCTCATTCTCTTTTTTCTCTCTTTTCTGGGTGATTTTATCTTCAAGCTTTAAAAATGTTTTTCTATCTATCATTTAAAAAAAAATCTGAATGTTCCTTTTTTAAAGGTTTTTTTAAAAATTTTTTTCAGATTTTTAATTTCTAAACAGTCATTATTTCCTCCAAGTTGTATTGTTTCCCTGGTTGGTCTTCTTGGAGACTTTCTTCAAATATCTTGTAACAATTGATTGCTCATTAACTGAGAATGGAGACTAAAACATATGATTTGAAGTTCTATGCATTACTGTTAGCTGGGATTATTTTCTAGAACTACTGATAACATTATTTCTCTTTGCTCTTAGGGCAGTTTTGACTTCTCTAGAAAAAACATTCAAATTTCCTGCTTACACATGAATATGGTTGCCAGCATCTGAGAGCCAAAGAGGGGTTAAAACAGCTGGGAGGGGCATGGTTCAGCACCCAAGAAGCAAATATTCATTCAAACCTCTTAATTTTCAGTATGCTAATCCCACACAATTGTTCCCAGCGTTCCCGAATCCAGAAGGTGTCTGGTTTAGCTCTTCAAAAAATAAAAAAACAAAAAACCTTTTTTGTTACTAGGACGGGAAACATGATTTGGGATTCTATTTCTAAAACAAATTGTCAAGTTACCCTATTTTACAGTCCTCTCCCTCTCCATTTCCAAAAGCATTTGCTGCTGCCAATTCCTGAGTATTTTAGGATTCTGGTTGTTGACTGAATTGGCTCTAGGCTTTCCTCACCTGTAGTCCTGTATTCAGTTTTCTCTGGTTTACTAAGTCACTTATCACTCATTCATCTCCTTTCTAGTTTTTTGGGGTTTAGAGCCTAGAAAATTATACTTTACATTTTGGCAGGGAGGGAAAATGGGGACTGGGAAGAAGTAAAATTAGCTGCATGCAATCCATTCAACATCCTTATCTGCAAGTCTGAAATATGAATTTTCCTTTTCCTGTTTTTGTTTGTTTGTTTGAAAATTATTAATATTTTCTTTGTTGCCTATTATATGGATACTTATATATATGTATTCTATGGCCACTTGAAAAGAAGGTGTATTCTCTGTTTTCTGGCTATAGAGTAACATATGTATTTTTTTCACTGTTCAGTGGTACTCAAGATGTTTTATAAAAAACAAAAATATTCCCAAATATTTCTGGGAAGCACTGCCTAGTCAGTCTAATTCTGGGTGTTTCACAGTACATATTAGCACATTAATGGTTTATGAATTTCTGCAATTACAAAATCATTTAAGTTTGTAATGTTTCCCAAATATATTTGGCCATGAAACTCTTTATACGTTATATCAGCTACTCACATTTCATACCACCTGGATAAAAGCTGTATTAGATCATCATTATATCATTACTCAGTTCTGCTATTAACTTTTTTAGTTTCTGTAATCTTTATCTATCAAATATAAAGAATATTATATTAAACTCTCTTGATACTGATTACTAGTGTGCTTCTTGCTTTGTATTCACACAAAAATCACAATCACGGGTGGCTAACTTAATTTGTTATTGTTCTAAGTACATACTTTTTAAAATAAATTGCAGCTAGTTGATAAAACTATGAATATATTAGTTGACAAATTTCAAGTATTCAGTTTTGTTAGCTATTATTACTGATATTACTGTTGTTGAAGTTTATGTCTGTATTAGTCTTTTGTAGCTCTACTCACATAGTATGTGGAAAGTAAGCTGCTAAAATGTGAATATTCTTGCAAAAATCTGCAGTGCATAGAGGAAAAACACACAAGGTTTGGATTTAGACTACAACATTTTAGGCCTTGCTCCACTACTCACTTAATAATTACCAAAGCTCTCTAACTTTAAATCCTTCAACTGTAAACTAAGATTAATAATAGCATATCCTCATAGGTTTTTTTTTTGGGGGGGGATTAAATGATAATACATATAAACTGACATATAGCAATTATTGCTCAATGTTAAGACTTATTGCCAACAGTGAATATTCTGGTCTTTTTTTTTTTTTTTATAATGAGAATGTTAGATGAATTAATGAGGTAAATAGCCCGGGGGCATGCATTTTCATAGTAACTAACTTCTGTATTGACATTGGTTCACCTTGCATAAACAATTTCTCTCTTTTACACTCTTCTTGTCCTTACTTTTAGACCATAGGACTCCATTGAATGTTGGAGAGACAGTTTTCACAGTGTGGGGAAGAAACTCTCAGTCTGTCTAACAAGATGTCTTGTTTAATAGAAGTGAAGGACAATCAAAGTTTCAAAGGTAATGAAGGTTTTTTATAGAGCAAAAATATTACAGTAGCTTTTATGATGATCGTTTTCATAAAGAGGAACTCTGATCTTCAAATGCTGAGGAATAATAATAATACAATCCAAAAAGAACTTTTTAGTATCAGTAGTCTAGTATCTACATAAACCTATCCTCAAGTTTTACTGTGAAAGGAAAAAAAAAAAACCAAACTAGCATAGCAATTGAACAACAATCATCAATGAAGGATATGTAAGAGGGTCACTGCACATATTCTTGATGCTGGGCCCAACTGCTGTGGTTATTTAGTTGAAGTTATCCTTGCCAATAGTTTAACACTCCAGAAGACAGCATGTATTTATCTCAATAGGGCTCTTTATTTTATGATGCTTTCCTCAAATGTCAACATAACTATTAAAGCAGAATTAAGGCTTTTAGACATATTATAACTGAAATATTTTTGACACTACAGACTCTATGGTTGATGAATGTCAACTGAGGCTTCCTGAGGCATGCTCAATGAAATATAATAAATCAACTGAAAAAATACAACTACAAGCATTTTGAAAAATATGAAGGTCACAGCAGAATAACTAACTGTCCCATCCATGTCAATTACACTGCCGCCATTTGATGGGGATAGTCTTCAGGCTCAATTGAGTAGACATTGACATTTATTTATTACCAGAATCAGAAAAAGATTCTTTTCATGGTCTTAAAGTACTTCTTTATCACAGACAAATTTATACCTGACTGCTTTCTTCACCATGGAGATAAATATTTCCCCTTTGTAATTAGCTAATAAGAAATCTATAGAAAGATTTTGAGAGCATACACATTTCTCCCCAGCATACTCTCGTGAATAAAACAATTAGAATCTGTTTGAGTTTTCCTGAATCAGTTATAATAGTTGTAAAAATGATGATTTTCTAACAATCCTTCACCATTCCTTATTTGGAATTCTTCTGGTTTTATTCTTAATATGTAATTATTGCCCTTAATGATTAGAAAAAAAATTATAATGGAGCCCACTTTTGTGATGTTATCCACACACAGCTTACTTATGAGCAATACTCAGATTCTAATTCTTTTATGGCCTATTTTTAATGTATATATTTTATTTTAAAACATGCCATTCTAACTGGACAGTCATGTGCTTGTCAACTGATCAATTATTTTGACCTGGCTAGGAAGAAAAGAGATAATAAATGTAAGTTGGGGGTGAAAGTTGCTTAGTACATTGATGTACTAAATTAGCATTAAGAAGCTTGGAGGACTCTTGAGACTCCCTTGAAGAGCAAGGAGATCAAACCAATCAATCCTAAAAGAAATCAACCCTGAATATTCATAGGAAGGACTGATACTGCAGCTGAAGCTCCAATATTTTGGCCACCTGCTGTGAAGAGCCAGATGTTCGGAAAACACTCTGATGCTGGGAAAGATTGAGGGCAAGAGGAGAAGAGGGCAACAGAGGATGAGAAGGTTGGATGGCATCACTCAATACACATGAGTTTGAACAAACTCATGGAGATAGTGAAGAACAGGGAAGCCTGATGTTCTGCAGTTCCTAGGGACACAAAAAGTCAGACATAATTTAGCACCTGAACAACAACAACAAACTTGGAATTTCAACTCATTTTGTGTGTCTTTTCTATAATGTTTTACAGTGAGCCTGTTATCATTATCAAAGTTATTGCTTTCTTTCTGCCAGTCTTAGGATGCTCTTTATGAAGTAGTTTAAGTACCTTGAAATGAAGCTATTTTCCCACCACATGTCCACATTCTTAGTCTTAATAAGGATACCATTGTTAGGATTAACCCCATGTTGATTAAAAATAAATGAATTTTGTAGTATTTGCGAAATAAATGCAGATTAAATATGATCTTTCTGGACTTTTCTCAGAATTAAAGCAGAGAATATTGTGTCTAAGTTTTAGAACAATTCTATTCTTAAAGGGTATGATAAGTTATCTCCTTAGAAATAAGAACCTGCTCTTTAGATTATTGCTATTTTAAAATATTCACAAATTTTTTGTTATGCTTACAATAAACAATGCAATATTTCAGTGACATTAGAGTGTATTTTCCAGCAGTTCATAATGACAATGATAAATATCAAAACTAAATAACTATAACACTTAGCTTCCCTGGTGGCTCAGATGGTAAAAGCGTCTGCTTGCAATGCAGAAGACACAGGTTCAATAGGGGGGGTCTGGAAGATCCCCTGGAGAAGGAAACGGCAACCCACTCCAGTTCTCTTGCCTGGAAAATTCCATGGATGGAGGAGCCTAGTAGGCTACAGTCCATGGGTTTGCAAAGAGTCAGACATGACTGAACAAATTCACTTTCACTTTTCAACACTTTATTAAAGAAGAACTTAAGTTCAATGATCAGTACTCACTCTGTTCAGTGAAGTTTAAAAGAAACATCCCTTAACAATGAGATAAAATTCTTTCTTTTACTCTCTCCATTAGTAACCACTAGTTTGTTCTCTGTGAGCCAGTTTCAATTTTTATTATATTTATTATTTTTTTTTTTAGATTCTACATATAAGTGGCAATGTAAAAATATTTGCCTTTCTCTAACTTCACTAAACATAATACTCTCCAGGTCCTTCCAAGTTGTTGCAAATGTCAAAATTTTATTATTTTTATATGGCTGTTTCATTATGTCTATATAAATATGTACATAATATATATGTAAAACATATTTTCTTTATCCATTCATATTTTGATGGACACTTAGGTTGCTTCCATATTTGGCTATTGTAAATAATGCTGCCATGATTACTGGAGTGCACTTATATTTTCAAATTAGTGTTTTCATTTATTTGGATATGTACCCTGAAGTGGGATTGCTGGATCAAATTATAGTGCTATTTTTAGTTTTTTGAGAAGCTTCCATACTGCTTTCAAAATGGTTGCAGCAATATATATTCCAACCAACAGTGCACTAGGGTTCCCCCTTCTCCACATCCTTGCCATCATTTGTTATTTGCACACCTTTTGATGGCCCCCAATGTGACTCAGATATACAGATGACACCACCCTTATGATAGAGAGTGAAGAACTAAAGAGACTCTTGATGAAAGTGAAAGGAAGAGTGAAAAAGTTGGCTTAAAGCTCAACATTCAGAAAACTAAGATCATGGCATCTGGTCCCATCACTTCACGGCAAATAGATGGGGAAACAGTGGAAAAAGTGGCTGACTTTATTTTTTGGGGCTCCAAAATCACTGCAGATGGTGATTGCAGCCATGAAATTAAAAGACACTTACTCCTTGGAAGGAAAGTTATGACCTGCTTAGACAACATATTAAAAAGCAGAGACGTTACTTTGTCAATGAAGTTCTGTCTAGTCAAGGCTATGGTTTTTCCAGTGGTCATGTATGGATGTGAGAATTGTACTACAAATAAAGCTGAGCACAGAATAATTGATGCTTTTGAACTGTGGTGTTGGAGAAGACTCTTGAGAGTCCCTTGGACTGCAAGGAACTCTAACCAGTCCATCGTAAAGGAGATCAGTCCTGGGTGTTCACTGGAAGGACTGATGTTGAAGCTGAAACTGCAATACTTTGGCCACCTGATGCAAAGAGTTGACTCATTGGAAAAGACCCTGATGCTGGGAAAGATTGAGGGCAGGAGGAGAAGGGGACGACAGAGGATGAGATGGTTAGATGGCATCACCAACTCAATGGACATGGGTTTGGGTGGACTCTGGGAGTTGTTGATGGACAGAGAGGCCTGGCGGCTGCAGTTTATGGGATCACAAAGAGTCGGACACGAATGAGTAACTTAACTGAACTGAACTGAATGTGACTGGTGTGAGGTGCTATCTCATTTTTGTCTTGGTGTGAATTTCTCTGATGATTAGCAATGTTGAGCATCTTTTCATATGTCTGGTGGTCATCTGTATATTGTTTTTGGAAAAAAGTCTGTTCAGGTATTCTACTCATTTTTAAATTGGATGTTTGGTTTTTTGATATTGAGTTATATGACCTGTTTTTTTATTAAGCCCTTATTGTTCATATTATCTGAAAATACTTTCTCACATTTAATAGGTTATCTTTTCATTTGTCCATGGTTTCATTTGTTTTGCAAAAATTTTAAGTTTAATTAAGCCCTTTGGTTTATTTTTGTTTCTTTTGTCTTAGGAGATACATCCAATAAAATATTGCTAATATTTATGTCAAAGAGTGTTTTACCCACGTTTTCTTCTAGGAATTTTATGTTTTCAAGTCTTACATTTAAGTTTTTAATACATTTCAACTTTATTTTTGTACATAGTGTGAGGAACCATTTTATCCTCATTTTTTTTCTGTCCAGTTTTCCCAGCACCACTTATTGAAGAGACTGTCTCTTTTTTTCCCATTGCATATTCTTGCCATCTTTGTCATAGAGTAGTAAACATTAAAAGAATGGGCTGTCTGTTGAGAAAGCCATTCTGTTCCATTGATCTATGCTTCTGTTCTTATGCCAGTATCATGTTGTTTTGATTACTTTGTAGTAGCTTTGTAGCATATTCTGAAGTCTGGACTGGTTATGCCTACAGTTTTGGTATTTTTGCTCAGGATTGTTTTGCAACTAGTGGTTCTATATAAATTTTAAAATTATTTATTCTAAAGTTCTGTGAAAAATGCCAGGGGTATTTCAAGAGGGATTGCATTGAATATGCAGCTTGCTTTTGATAGTGTGACCACTTTAACAAGTTTAATTTTCCAAATCCATGAACATGGAATATATTTCCATTTCTTTACACCATCTTCAATTATCTTTATCAGTATTTTATAGCTTTTAGAGTACAGGTCTTTCACCTCCTTATTAAGTTTGAAGTGCTAGTTGCTCAGTTGTGTTAAACTCTTTGAGACCCTGTGGATTGTAGCCCCCCAGGCTCCTCTGTCCATGGTAATTTCCAGACAAGAATACTGGAGTGGATATAGGGTTATTGTTACCATCTTTCTAAATTACATATATATGCGTTAGTATACTGTATTTGTCTTTATCTTTCTGGCTTACTTCACTCTGTATAATGGGCTCCAGTTTCATCCATCTCATTAGAACTGATTCAAATGAATTCTTTTTAATGGCTGAGTAATATTCCATGGTGTATATGTATCACAGCTTCCTTATCCATTCATCTGCTGATAGACATCTAGGTTGCTTCCATGTACTGGCTATTATAAACAGTGCCGTGATGAACACTGGGGTGCACGTGTCTCTTTCAGATCTGGTTTCCTCAGTGTGTATGTCCAGAAGTGGGATTGCTGGGTCATATGGCAGTTCTATTTCCAGTTTTTTAAGAAATCTCCACACTATTCTCCATAGTGGCTGTACTAGTTTGCATTCCCACCAACAGTGTAAGAGGGTTCCCTTTTCTCCACACCCTCTCCAGCATTTATTGCTTGTAGACTTTTGGATAGCAGCCATCCTGACTGGTGTGTAATGGTACCTCATTGTGGTTTTGATTTGCATTTCTCTGATAATGAGTGATGTTGCAAATCTTTTCATGATGGTTACAATAACCCTGTATGCAAAACAGAAAAAGAGACACAGATGTACAGAACAGAATTTTGGACTCTGTGGGAGAAGGCGAGGGTGGGATGTTTAGAGAGAACAACATCAAAACATGTATATTATCAAGGGTGAAACAGACCACCAGCCCAGGTTGGATGCATGAGACAGGTGCTTGGGGCTGGTGCACTGGGAAGACCCAGAGGGATCGGGCAGAGAGGGAGGTGGGAGGGGGGATCGAGATGGGGAATGCATGTAAATCCATGGCTGATTCATGTCAGTGTATGGCAAAAAACACTACAATATTATAAAGTAATTCGCCTCCAACTAATAAATTAAATAGAAAAAAAAAGAATACTGGAGTGGGTTGCCATTTCCTTCTCCAGGGGATCTTCCTGACCCACATCTCCCACATTGCAAACAGACTCTTTACTGTCTGTGCTAGCTTATTACTATGTATTTCTTTATATTTTATTTTTTAATTATATTTTAAACAATTTTTTCCCTGCTTTCTTATTAGTATATGGGAAGTTAATTATTAGTTAATTATTAGTATTATTAGTTAATTATTAGTATATGGGAAAACAACTGGTTTCTGTATATTAATCTTTTGTTCTGCAACTTTCAGTTTTTGTTTCTCACTTCTAATGATTTTAGGTACAGGCTTTAAGATTTCTATATATAGTATCATGATATCTGTAAATAACAAAAGTTTTACTTCTGCTTTTCCAATTTTGATGCCTTTGATTTCTTTTCTTTATTTGATTGTGCTGACTAGGACTGTCCATATTATGTGAAGTAATGTTGGTGAGAGTGGGCAACCTTTGCTTATTTCTGAATTTAGAGAAAAGTCTTTCAACTATTCATCACTGAGTGTAATGTTTGCTGAGGGATTGCCATAAACAGCCTTTATTGTTTGATATATGGTCCCTCTATTAAAACTCAACGTTCAAAAAACTAAGATCATGGCATCTGTTCCCATCACTTCATGGCAAATAGATGGGGAAACAACAGAAACAGTGACATACATTCTTTTCTTGGGCTACAAAATCACTGCAGACAATGATTGCAGCCATGAAATTAAAAGCCAATTACTCCTTGGAAGAAAAGCTATGACCAACCTAGACAACATATTAAAAAGCAGAGACATTACTTTGCCAGCAAAGGCCCATCTAGTCAAAGCTATGGTTTTTCCAGTAGTCCTGTATGGATGTGAGAGTTGAATCATAGACAAGGCTAAAAGCTGAAGAATTGATGCTTTTGGATTGTGGTGTTGGAGAAGACTCTTGAGAGCCCCTTGGAAAGCAAGGAGGTCAAACCAGTCAATCCTAAAGGAAATCAGTCCTGAATGTTCCCTGGAAGGACTGATGATTAAGCTGAAGCTTCAATGCTTGGGCCACCTGATGCGAAGAACTGATTCATTGGACAAGACCCTGATGCTGGGAAAGATTGAAGGCAGGAGGAAAAGGGGATGACAGAGGACAAGATGGTTGGATGGCATCACTGACTCGATGGACATGAGTTTAGGCAAGCTCCAGGAGTTTGTAATGGACCAGGAAACCTGACGTGCTGCAGTCCATGTGGTCGCAAAGAGTCGGACACAACTGAGCGAATGAAGTGAACTGATACATTAGTATCACTCAATTTGGTGAGAATTTTTTTCATGAATGAATGTTGAATTTTTTCAAATGCTTTTCTGTGTCTATTGAGATGATCATGTGATTGTATCCTTCCTTTTGCTGATGCTGCTTTTGACCCTGGAATAAATTCACCTTGATCATAGTGTACAGTCTTTTAACGATTGTTGCATTCACTTTGTTAATATTTTGTTGGAGATTCTTGCATCTATGTTCATCAGAGAGATTTACCTGAAGTCATTCTTTGTCTGGTTTTGTTATTATAGAATCAATTTGGGAGTGTTCCATCTTAATCAATTTTTTTGAATAGTTTGAGAAATATAAGTATTATTATTTCTTTATATATTTGGTAAAACTCCCCAAAGATGTTTTGTCTTGGACTTTTTTTAACTGAGAATTTTTAAAACTACAAATTCAGAGGAGGAGCCAAATTGGCAGAGGAATGGGATAGGGAGATAACTTTCTCTCCCTAAAGAAAAAAAAAAAAAAAAAGACCTATACATAAAAAACTATAAAACACGGATGAAAGAAATCAAAGAGGACACAAACAGATGGAGAAACATACCGTGTTCATGGATTGGAAGAATCAATATTGTCAAAATGGCTATACCACCCAAAGCAACCTATAGATTCAATGCAATCCCTATCAAGCTGCCAACGGTATTTTTCACAGAACTAGAACAAAAAATTTCACAATTTCTATGGAAATACAAAAAACCTCGAATAGCCAAAGTAATCTTGAGAAAGAAGAATGGAACTGGAGGAATCAACCTGCCTGACTTCAGGCTATACTACAAAGCCACAGTCATCAAGACAGTATGGTACTGGCACAAAGACAGAAATATAGATCAATGGAACAGAATAGAAAGCCCAGAGATAAATCCACGAACCTATGGACACCTTATCTTCGACAAAGGAGGCAAGGAGATACAGTGGAAAAAAGACAACCTCTTTAACAAGTGGTGCTGGGATAACTGGTCAACAACTTGTAAAAGAATGAAACTAGAACACTTTCTAACACCATACACAAAAATAAACTCAAAATGGATTAAAGATCTAAATGTAAGACCAGAAACTATAAAACTCCTAGAGGAGAACATAGGCAAAACACTCTCCGACATAAACCACAGCAAGATCCTTTATGACCCACCTCCAGAATATTGGAAATAAAAGCAAAAATAAACAAATGGGACCTAATTAAACTGAAAAGCTTTTGCACAACAAAGGAAACTATAAGTAAGGTGAAAAGACAGCCCTCAGATTGGGAGAAAATAATAGCAAATGAAGCAACAGACAAAGGATTAAGCTCAAAAATATACAAGCAACTCCTGAAGCTCAATTCCAGAAAAATAAATGACCCAATCAAAAAATGGGCCAAAGAACTAAACAGACATTTCTCCAAAGAAGACATACAGATGACTAACAAACACATGAAAAGATGCTCAACATCACTCATTATCAGAGAAATGCAAGACAAAACCACAATGAGGTACCATTACACGCCAGTCAGGATGGCTGCTATCCAAAAGTCTACAAGCAATAAATGCTGGAGAGGGTGTGGAGAAAAGGGAACCCTCTTACACTGTTGGTGGGAATGCAAACTAGTACAGCCACTATGGAGAACAGTGTGGAGATTTCTTAAAAACTGGAAATAGAACTGCCATATGACCCAGCAATCCCACTTCTGGGCATACACACTGAGGAAACCAGATCTGAAAGAGACACGTGCACCCCAATGTTCATCACAGCACTGTTTATAATAGCCAGGACATGGAAGCAACCTAGATGCCCATCAGCAGACGAATGGATAAGGAAGCTGTGGTACATATACACCATGGAATATTACTCAGCCATTAAAAGAATTCATTTGAATTAGTTCTAATGAGATGGATGAAACTGGAGCCCATTATACAGAGTGAAATAAGCCAGAAAGATAAAGAACATTACAGCATACTAACACATATATGTGGAATTTGGAAAGATGGTAATGATAACCCTATATGCAAAACAGAAAAAGAGACACAGATGTACAGAACAGAGTTTTGGACTCTGTGGCAGAAGGCGAGGGTGGGATGTATCGAGAGAACAGCATGAATATTATCTATGGTGAAACAGATCACCAGCCCAGGTGTGATGCATGAGACAAGTGCTCGGGCCTGGTGCACTGGGAAGACCCAGAGGAATCGGGTGGAGAGGGAGGTGGGAGGGGGAATCGGGATGGGGAATACATGTAACTCCATGGCTGATTCGTGTCAATGTATGACAAAAGCCACTGCAGTGTTGTGGAGTGGTTGGCCTACAACTGGTAAAAATAAATGAAAAATAAATAAATAAATAAATAAAATTACAAATTCAAATTTACTGACAGTGATCTGTCTTTTCAAATTGTTTATTTCTCCTTGGTTCGGTCTTGACAAGTTGCATGCTTCTAAAAATTTGTCCATTTCTTCTAGGTTGTTCGATTTGTTGCTTTATAACTGTTCATAATATTTTCTTATGATTTTTTGGTATCTCTCTTGTTTCAGTTGTTATTTCTCCTCTTTCATTTCTAATTTTTTATTTGTCTCCTCTTTTTTTTTCTTTTTTTTCTTTTATAAGCCTGGTTAAAGTTCTATCAAAGTTTATTTATGTTTTCAAAAAGCAGCTTTTGGTTTCATTGATCTTTTCTATTGTTTTCTTGGTTTCTATTTTATGTATTTCCTCTCAGATATTTATTATTTCCTTCTTTCTACTGAATCTGGAATTTTTATTTTACTAATTCTTTTAGATTTACATTAGATTGCTTATTTGAGATTTTTCTTATTTCTTGAAATAAATCTATGAACTTTTTTATCTCTATGAACTTCTTTTTTAAACTCCTTTTGCTGCATCCCATAGATTTTGTGGTGTTGTATTTCCATTTTCATTTTCATTCCACTGTCATCTCTGAGGTATTTTCTTATTTTCTCTTTGACTGCTTCATTGACCCATTGGCTTTTTAGTCATGTGTTCTTTAGTTTCCATGTATTTTTAATAAGGTTCTTTTAACTCTCATATTTTAAAGGTTTAGATGGAATGGTTTTTTAAAGCATTCATGTACCATAAATTATGGCTATAGTAGTCAGAGCTCTCAATTGCACACAATTCCATTTTGGCTAGGTTACATGCTCTAAACACAATAGATATATAGAGGTTATTACAGAGTATAGAATTTTAGTAGTGCCAGGAAAGTAGAATTGAATATAAACTTCCAGTCACAATATTGAGAATCACACAGAAGAACTGGACTGATGAGGACTCACAGAAGAACTGGACTGATGAGGACTAACTTCTGCTGTTGCCAGCAGGGTTCTTGTCCATATTCCAGTTTCTGGGTTCTCAAATCTATTGCAATCACTATAACTGATGTACAAAACTGGATGAGTCTGTCATGGCTTAGTCCATAGCAATACATGGCTTCCTCAGAGCCTGGCCAACTCAGACTCTTTCCTCATGCTGCTTGGTTATGAATTAGATTCTCAAGTTGGTGTATCTTCAAAATCATTTAAGTGCAGCCTAGTTTAAAAGGAGATCAAGAAACTAAGAGTTCTGAATTTCACCTTTGAAAGGTGAAAGCCAATAAATGGGAACTTATTAAAATGTAAAGATGGGTTTCAAAAGATGTTGGGCAACCTCCAATGGCAGATGACTTCTATATGTGATATTTTATTAAAAACACACACACACACACACACACACACGTACTTTTATGTATACATGCATAAACGCATTCACAGTGCACACAGAAAAGTCAGTCCAGGATTCAAGTTGCTCTGCTTGGTAGTTATATAGTTTTGGTAAGATATCTAACCTTTCCAAGTTTTCTCTTCTAGATGAAAGTAGTGATTGCACCTACTTCATAGTGATTTTGTCAGTATTAAATGAAATATTTCATGTAAAGTTTTCAGCAATCTGCCTTGTAAATAGCAATGACTAACTAAAGGTAAGCTTTTTAATTTATCAGTTCTTATTTTATTCCCTTCTCTCTGCCCTTGGATTTTACCTTTTTTCTTTGATTCCTAATATGTAAAATTAACTAATAAGTTAGATTATAAAGGTACAGAAAAAGTGTTAAACCTTAAAACAAGCAGGGACAAGAAGTAATTAAATCAGATATATAGAAGTAAATCATTCCAATTTCTAGTTAGAGGCAAGTTTACCTTACAGAGTTTTTTTTTTTTTTTTTTGCAATGTCTTCAAAGAATATTGATTTTTCTTTTATTCATTGCAATTGGTTCGATCTTACAATGCATATGCTAAAATTTTCTCTCTGTGTTCCTGCACTGATGATAATTCAAACTTATTCACTTACAGACTTTTTCTATAATAATTTATCTCCCACATTAAAATTGTCATGAACAATATTTTTGTCAATCTTCAACTATGAAAACAGCGAAAAGAAAGAAAGAAAATGTCATACTTATATCTATAATTATAAACTTTATAAATAAGCCCTCTGATTTAAAACAAAGAAAAAAAGTTTTCATAATTTTATAAGAAGCAAAATAGTCTATCAGCTGCATTTTCTTTCCTTCTTTCCTAAAATGGGGTTTAGATTTTCTTATCAATTACAAGCAAGTTATCCAATAGTGTAAAGAAGTAGAAACACATTTCCCAAGAGTTATAAACATAATCAAAATAAATTATGTGTCAAAATTAAATCACCAATGTTCATTTGGAATGTGTATTCCACAGGGCCATCTATCATGTTTTATGTACATAGAGGACAATCAATTCTTATTTGTTGCTAGATGTGTTTTTTCCAGTCAAAAATAATAGTAAACTTGTTGGTATAGTTTACTTTATATATTCTGTGCTCTGTGGACTCTAAAAGAAAACTGGCAATAGCATTTGAAGTACCAAAGTGATTGAAAAGAAGAGCATTTTCTTCCAAAGACACTGAATAATGAATCTTTTAAAATGAAAACCTGATGCCACTTTATAATTCAACTAATCTAAAATGGTCACTTTTCAGTCAAGATTTCTTGAAGAAAAATTCTATTCATTTAAAAAATATTGTTTATATTTGTTGAAGAAAAAAAAAAACCTGTAGAGAAAAGTAAGGTGGTAGATATATCTTTTCTAAAGTTAGAATCTTTTGCACTGTGCAAATTGCATGAGCAGATTATCTAATGAGAATCAATGTTAACTTTATATTGTAATGGGAAAATAGTAGCTGTAACATAAGTTTATCTGGCTCACTTAATATACTATTTTCTAGACTGTATAAACATTTAATCAAACACATTAAACACATGTACAGATATATATGCTTACATGCTTAGTTTTATTATCTCTCATATTTTCAATAATAATAAAGATGAAAATTTATTCAGTTAAATGAAAGAAGAAATTTCTTATAAATTTGGAAAGTATACCAGGATAATCTATTCTGTCAAATTCAGACCTTAATTTTCTGTATTATATTGCCTGCAAATGTGTGGCTTTAAGCAAGGAATATAGTAGGAAGTACTGGTCCCCTCCTAACAGGTTAACTTTTGAAAGCATGCTAATACAGTAGCAGATAATGAACATGGTGTTGTTCATTAATTAATTAATTGAGTTAAAATATTTTTTAGTAACTTCTATGTTTCAGAATGCAATTGTGCAGTAGATTGAGCATTCTTTGGGATTGTCTTTCTTTGGAATTAGAATGAAAACTGACCTTTTCCAGTACTGTGGTCACTGCTGAGTTTTCCAAATTTGCTGGCATATTGACTGTAGCACTTTCACAGCATTATCTTTCAGGATTTGAAATAGCTCAACTGGAATTTCATCACCTCCTCTAGCTTTGTTCGTAGTGATGCTTTCTAAGACCCACCTGACTTCACATTCCATGATGTCTGGCTCTAGGTGAGTGATCACACCACCGTGATTATCTGGGTCGTGAAGATCTTTTTTGTACAGTCCTTCTGTGTATTCTTGCCACCTCTTCTTAATATCTTCTGCTTCTGTTAGGTCCATACCATTTCTGAATGAAATGTTCCCTTGGTATCTCTAGTTTTCTTGAAGGTATCTCTAGTGTTTCCCAGTCTGTTGTTTTCCTCTATTTCTTTGCACTGATCATTGAGGAAGGCTTTCTTATCTCTCCTTGCAATTCTTTGGAACTCTGCATTCAAATGGATATATCTTTCCTTTTCTCCTTTGCTTTTCGCTTCTCTTCTTTTCACAGCTATTTGTAAGGCTTCCTCAGACAGCCATTTTACTTTTTTGCATTTCTCTTCCATGGGGATGATCTTGATTCCTGTCTCCTGTACAATGTCACGAACCTCCATCCACAGTTCATCAGGCACTCTATCAGATCTAGTCCCTTAAATCTATTTCTCACTTCCACTGTATAATCATAAGGGATTTGATTTAGGTCATGCCTGAATGGTCTAGTGGTTTTCCCTACTTCCTTCAATTTAAGTCTGAATTTGGCAATAAGGAGTTCATGATCTGAGCCACAGTCAGCCCTCAGTCTTGTTTTTGCTGACTGTATAGAGCTTCTCCATTGTTGGCTGCAAATAATATAATCAGTCTGATTTTGGTGTTGACCATCTGGTGATGTCCATGTGTAGAGTCTTATGTTTCAGAAACTCTTCTTAACACTGGGAATACAGAAGGTACTGGAGAAAGAAAGTGAAAGTGATGATCACTCAGTCATGTCTGACTCTTTGCGACCCCATGGACTATAGCCCTGCAGGCTTCCCTATCCATGGATTTCTCCAGGCAAGAATACTAGAGCGGGTTGCCATTCCTTTCTCCATGGTATCTTCCCAACCCAGGGGTTGAACCCAGTTCTCTCACATTGCAGGCAGATTCTTTACTGTCTGAGCCACCAGGGAAGTCTATTGGAGACATAGCAGTAAACTAAAACATAAGAACATATCCTTGCCATCATAGAATTTATTTTCTTAAAAAGGGGAAAAAATGAATAAATAAATAAATCCCCTGCATATGAACAAGTTCCATTCTGAGAGTGTGTTTGTAACTCCAGTTTGTTTGTAAGTGCAATCAAGTTAGCCTAGGTACCTGACTGACACAATCGACTATATTGTACTGTACTGCAATAAGTTTTATAATGCTTTTCACACAAATACTACATTAAAAAACAAACAAGAAAGAAAGCATATTTAATTTTATAGTATAGTACCTTGAGAATTACAGTAATACAGTACAACAGCTGGCATACAGGGGCATACATCAAGTGAACATGTAAGATGAGTTACTGACTGGAGGTGGGAGAGAAGTTTAGGAGATGGTAGAATGGAAAGATCATTAGCAAAAGAAGATGGAGGGCAAGCTACAATTTCACACATGCCTGATGTTAATGTCAAAGGATTTGGTTCCTTGCTGGATTCAGTTCTAACCACCCTCTTGAAAAAAATGATCCAGTGATGTCTAGGTAGTAGCATGTTTACATCTTTGAAAGTTTGCAACTTAAAGGTTAATATTTAGGGAATTTACTGTAAACTTAATAAATGTATTATGTGACTCTGTATAATACACAAAAATGTTAGATAATAGATATTGATAAAGGCAAAGAGAAAAAGAAGCAGAGAAGGAAGATAAAAAGTTCATGTGAGAGCTGACATTTATTTAGTGTGGCTAAGAAAAGCCTTACTGAAGAGGATGCACTTGAGTAAAATCTGAAGGAAGAAAGGTGTTAATCATGCCAGTGTTCCATGATTGAGTGCTGAAGACAACTTCAAAATTTCAGAGGCAAGCTCAAGTTTTATTCTATTTAACTAACTGGCAGGAACCAGTGTTCCTGGACTTGAATAAATTAAGTGGAGGGCAAGAGGAGATGAAGATAATGGTGACCTCCTTCAAAAGATCCCATGTATGTACTGCTACATTCAATGCCCTCAATTCTGCAGCAGGCCACCACAAACCCATACCTCCACTGGAGATTCCTGGACACTCACAGGCAAGTCTGGGCCAGTCTCTTGTGGGTTCAATGTTCCTTCTCCTGGGCCCTGGTGCTCAAGTTTCTGTTTGTGCCCTCCAAGAGTCTATTTCCCAGCCCCTTGTAAGTTCTGGCAGTTCTATGTGGGGTTAATGGTGACCTCCTCCAAGAGGGCTTATGCCATACCCAGGTCTGCTGCACCCAGAGCCCCTGTCTCTGTGGCAGTGCACTGCTGACCCATACCTCCACAGAAGGCACTCAAACACAGTTCTGTCTCAGTCTCTATGGGATCCCTGGGTTCTGGAGCACATAAGGTTTGTCTGAACCTTCTGAGTATCTCTGGCAGGAATGGAGTTTGATTCAAAATGCGAATTTGCCCCTCCTACCATCTTGCTGGAGTTTCTCCTTTGCTGTTGACTGTGGGGTATCTCCTCACAGCCGCTCCAGCACTTACTGTCTTACTGGTGTTTCCCTGACTTGGACATGCAGTATCTCCACATTGCCGGCCCAGTAAAGCACAGCTACTGCTCCTGACCTTGGACATGAGGTATGTCCTCTCAGCCACTCACTGCTCCAGTGCCACACAGGGAGGGAACACAGTTCCACCCATCAACAGAAAATTGGATCAAAGATTTACTGAGCATGGCCCTGCCCATCAAAACAAGACCCAATTTCCATCTCAATCAGTTTCTCCCATCAGGAAGCTTCAATAAGGCTCTTATCCTTCTCCATCAGAGGGCAGACAGACTGAAAATCACAATCACAGAAAACTAACCAATCTAATCACATGGACCACAGCCTTGTCTAACTCAATGAAACAATGTGCCATGCCATGTAGGGCCATCCAAGAAGGACAGGTCATGGTGGAGAGTTCTGACAAAACGTGGTCCACTGGAGAAGGGAATGGCACACCGCTTCAGTATTCCTCCATTGAGAACCCCATGAACACTATAAAAAGGCAAAAAGATAGGACACCAAAAGACAAACTCCCCAGATCGGTAGGTGCCCAATATGATACTGGAGATCAGTGGAGAAATAACTCCAGAAAGAATGAAGAGATGGAGCCAAAGCAACAACAACAACCAGTTTTGGATGTGACTGGTGATGGAAGCAAGGTCCGATGCTGTAAAGAGCAATATTGCATAGGAACCTGGAATGTTAGGTCCATGAATCAAGGCAAATTGGAAGTGGTCAAACAGGTGATGGCAAGAATGAACGTTAACATTTTAGGAATCAGTGAACTACAATGGACTGGAATGGGTGAATTTAACTCAGATGACCATTATATATACTACTGTGGGCAAGAATCCCTTAGAAGAAATGGAGTAGCCATCAGAGTTAACAAAAGAGTCCAAAATGCAGTGCTTGGATGGAATCTCAAAAATGACAGAATGATCTCTGTTTCCAAGGCAAAGCATTCAATATCACGGCAATCCAAGTCTATGCCCCGACCAGTGACGCTGAAGAAGCTGAAGTTGAAAGGTTCTATGAAGACCTACAAGACCTTTTAGAACTAACAGCCCACAAAAGATGCCTTTTTCATTATAGGGGACCGGAATGCAAAAGTAGGAAGTGAAAAAAAAGAAAAAAAAACCTGGAGTAACAGGCAAATTTGGCCTTGTGGTACAGAATGAATCAGGGCAAAGGCTAATTGAGTTTTGCAAAGAGAGTGCACTAGTCGTAGCAAACACTCTCTTCCAACAATACAAGAGAAGACTCTACATATGGATATCACCAGATGGTCAACACTGAAATCAGATTGATCATATTCTTTGTAGCCATAGACGGAGAAGCACTATACAGTCAGCGAAAACAAGACCAGGAGCTAACTGTGGCTCAGATCATGAACTCCTTATTGCCAAATTCAGATTTCAATTGAAGAAAGTAGGGAAAACCACTAGACCATTCAGGTATGACCTAAATCAAATCCCTTCTGACTATACAGTGGAAGTGAGAAATAGATTTAAGGGACTAGAACTGATAGACAGAGTGCATGATGAACTATGAATGGAGGTTCATGACATTATACAGAAGACAGGAATCAAGACCATCCCCAAGAAAAATAAATGCAAAAAAGCAAATGGCTGTCTGAGGAGGCCTTACAAATAGCTATGAAATAAGAGAAGGGATAAGCAAATGAGAAAAAGAAAGATATATCCATTTGAATGCAGAGTTCCAAAGAATAGCAAGGAGAGATAAGAAAGCCTTCCTCAGTGATCAGTGCAAAGAAATAGAGGAAAACAGCAGAATGGGAAAGGCTAGAGATCTCTTCAAGAAAATTAGAGATATCAAGGGAACATTTTATGCAATGATGGGCTCAATAAAGGACAGAAATGGTATGAACTTAACAGAAGAAGAAGATATTAAGAAGAGGTGGCGAGAATACACAGAAGAACTGTACAAAAAAAGATCTTCATGACCCAGATAATCATGATGCTGTGATCACTCACCTAGAGCTAGACATCCAGGAATGTGAAGTTAAATGGGCCTTAAGAAGCATCACTATGAACAAAGTTAGTGGAGGTGATGGAATTCCAATTGAGCTCATTCAAATCCTAGAAGATGGTGCTGGGAAAGTGCTGCACTCAATATGCCAGCAAATTTGTAAAACTCAACAGTGACCACAGGACTGAAAAGGTCAGTTTTCATTCCAATCCCAAAGAAAGGCAATGCCAAAGAAAGTTCAAACTACCACACAACTTCACCCATCTCACACACTAGTAAACTAATGCTCAAAATTCTCCAAGTCAGGCTTCAATAGTACGTGAACTGTGAACTACCAGATGTTCACGCTGGTTTTAGAGAAGGCAGAGGATCCAGAGATAAAATTGCAACATCTGCTGGATCATCAAAAAAGCAAGAGAATTCCAGAAAAAAACATATATTTCTGCTTTATTGAATATCCCAAAGCCTTTGACTGTGTTTATCACAATAAACTGTTGAAAATTCTCAAAGAGATGGGAATACCAGACCACCTGACCTGCCTCTTGAGAAATCTATATGCAGGTCAGGAAACAACAGTTAGAACTGGACATAGAAAGCAGACCGGTTCCAATTAGGGAAAGGAGTACCTTAAGGTTATATATTGTCACCCGGCTTATTTAACATGTATGTGGAGTACATCATGAAAAATGCTGGGGTGGAGGAAACACAAGCTGGAATCCAGATTGCCAGGAGAAATATAAATAACCTCAGATATGTAGTTGACACCACCCTTATGGAAGAAAGCAAAGAAGAACTAAAGAGTCTCTTGATGAAAGTGAAAGAGGAGAGTGAAAAAGTTGGCTTAAAGTTCAATATTCAGAAAACTAAGATCATGGTATCTGGTCCCATCAGTTCATTGCAAATAGATGGGGAAACAGTAGAAACAGTGGCACATTTTATTTTATTTTATTGGCTCCAAAATTACTGTAGATGGTGATTGCAGTCATGAAATTAAAAGACGCTTACTCCCAGGAAGTAAAGTTATGATCAATCCAGACAGCATGTTAAAAAGCATTAATATTACTTTGCCAACAAAGGTCCATCTAGTCAAGGCTATGTTTTTTTCAGTAGTCATGTATGGTTGTGAAAGTTGGAGTATAAGAAAGCTGAGTGCCTAATAATTGATGCTTTTGAACTGTGGTGTTGGAGAAAACTCTTGAGAGTCCCTTGGACTGCAAGGAGATCCAACCAGTCCATCCTAAAGGAAATCAGTCCTGTATATTCATTGGAAGGACTGATGCTGAGACTGAAATTCCAATACTTTGGTCACCTGATGCGAAGAGCTGTCTCATTTGTAAATACCCTAATGCTGGGAAAGATTGAAGGTGGGAGGAGAAGAAGAGGATGAGATGGTTGGATAGCATCACAGATTCAACGGACATGAGTTTGAGTAAACTCCAGGAATTGGTGATGGACAGGGAGGCCTGGCGTGCTGAGATCCATGGGGTCGTATAGAGTCAGATATGTCTCTGTGACTGAAGCGAACTGAAAAGGAAATGGGTCAGAGTTGATAGTATTCCAGTTAAGGATTCTTTTTTTGTCAGGATAATGAGCTCATCTTTTATTTTGATGAGACATAAAACAGAAACTCCCAACTTCTAGTATCTTGTTTCTCCATAGCAATAATTACTGTAGACCTACAACAAAATGAAAACAATAACAATAGTCACTTGAAAATATTGAAAAATAACCAAGAACAGGCAGAGATTGAAGAGAATTCAACTCTTGAACCAGTGAAGCCAGACCAAGGGAGATCCACATCTACTAAAGGCTTTTCCCTTTAGATGAATCCCCAGTTCTCACATACTTGGGAGATGGGGTTCTAACTGGGTGAAAGAACAGAGTTGGTGTGGAAACAGAGAAGGTATTCTAGAAAGAAGGGAGACAGAAATGGAACCTTCACAATTCCCAACTAAATTCCCTTCAAATCTTTTGCTTTTGAATCTTAAACTTCCATGCACAAAAATGAGACTTCAAATAAAGTAGTGGAAAAGAACAGATGATATCTGCAAGAACTGAAAAGAGATTTTACCATCTATTTTTGAAAATCAAAGTTTGGAATTCAAAATACAATGAGTTAAAGAGGCTTGGTAAAAATCTTTGGTTTTCCATTGAAAACCCAGAAGAGTATACTTAAGAAATATAGACCATGTTCAGAGAGTATAACATATATCCTAGAAAGTATAAAGCCAAAATAAGTCCACCCTAACAAAATCTAAATCCATGCCTCCATAAAGCCATGTTGATTCATTAAATTACAACTCAACACACTTCAGAGAAACATTACAGAATCTAGAGTTTCTGTAATATATCATCTGCAATGTCCTGTACACAATAAAACATTGGTAGTCAGGCAAAGAAGCTGGAAAATGTGAGCCATGGTCAAGAGAAAAACAGTTAATAGAAACAGAACCTCAGGCATCTTAGATTTAGCAGACAAAGACTTTAATGCATCTATGATAAATATGTTAATAGTTGGTTTAGTGAGTAAAATGGTGCAAAATTTCAGGAGAGATATAAAAACTGTAGAAAGGAATAGAGATCATTGAACTAAAAAAAAAAAAAAAACACTCTCTGAAGCTTTGGGGTTAAAATTTGATTAGTCAAAATAAAGAATGAATGAACTTAAAGATAGGACAATAGTAACTGTTCACACAGAAACAAGGAAGAAAAAAGATTGAAATATAAAGTTGACAGAGCTTCAGTTATGTATAGTATCAGTCAGCCTAGCATATATGTAGTTGAAATCCCAAAAGGAGAGAAACGTTTAAATGGGGTCAGAAATATTTCAGGAAATATTGAACAAAAAATTTCAAAATTTTATCAACAAAGGGCAACACACATGTGCTAGAAGCTCAGTAAAACCAAAACAGGATAAATATAAAAAAACACCGCATTTTTAGAGAAACATTGGAACTTGGAGCAATGAATTACAATATAACTCAGTTGAAGGTTCTTTGTCTATCTCCAGCTTTCCACAGTGATTGTTATGGTGATTTCCTACTCTTCCGCACATGTATGTATAGTCTTAATAATAAATCGCCATTAATTTTGGTTTGTGTATTTTCAAAGGGTAAATCTCATCATTGGGGTCAGTTTACCATGAATTAAGAGTTCTTTTCTTTCTTTCTAACCACGATGACTGTAAGTCTGTCATGTCCATCAGAGCTGCTGCTAGCCCACTTGGGCTTCTGTGCAGAAATAGAAAAAGCCACATCTTGCCTAGAGCAGATGCAATCCTTAACCAGGGCACAGTGTTACATGAACAGAGCAGTTTGATTTTCAGATTCTCTTGCTGTTTGATTACAGGATTCTTGTTCAGTGAACAAACTTTAAAATAGTTCTTAGCATCCTTGTGTAATAGTATCTTTTTCAGTAAGTATGTATGCAAGTGTGCATGTTGCATGTATGTACATCTTTATGTATGGGTATATAAGTAGTAATTGAGAGAATTGTGAAGGATGAACTCACTATATAAGAGGGGAAAAATGAAGAAGTCTTCAGAGTGGATGGTGCCTGACCTTTTCCTTCTGCAATAATAGGATCACAGCAAAGATGCATTTTGTTCTGTGCCCAGCTTTCATTATTAGGTTTATTCATTATTTATTTATATTTTCTAAATCCAATAATACTCCAGCAATCATAATTAGAAATAGTTGCATTGAGAAAGAACTCCTTCAATGGGTTGATCATAAAATCTGGGAGTAAATTTATTGCTCCAATTTTAAACTTCACATTTCACTAATTAGAACAGTATATAACTGATTATCAACAAAGTAGAAATACTTCAAATGTCAATTTTAAAGGAAAATGCCATTTATAAATCGAATTTTGTGAATTGATTGCTTATTTTTTGCTTTAGTGGAAAACTGAGTAATTTCTATAAATAGTTGTTAACATTATCATATAATTTATAATGCATAGGAAATACCTTCAGGGCTTCAGAGATTGCACCCAATTACCTGAAAATGCATTTAATAGTACACCATCAATCTCTATTATTGCTTATCATGAGTAAAGTCAATGGAATTCAACCTATCATGAAATTTTTAAAGAAATTATAAGTCTAATGTTTAATTAATAGCAGTTCTTTGCATCAACTTTTCACAAATTGTAGCATCATCCTACCGCTTTCAACAGAAAAATAATCTAACACCACCACCCTATACTCAGCAAATAGTCTCTGCTTAACTAACTCCATATAGTTTGAGTTTCTCTGCAATTATAATAATAGGGAATGTTGATCCATATTGCTTTACTTTGGAAATTCAGGCAACATTAACATATATGTATGTATGTGTATATACATATATATAAATGAAAATCTAAATAACATATTAAATATGTGTAGGTTATTGTGTGTTAATTATATCTGTATAAATCTACCTATGTATTAAATATGTTTAATATATAATAACTTTATTGACCTTTGTTACTCCAGACTTTCATATAAATGATATCATTGCATATACCACTTTTTTCTATTTTCTTTTACTCATCATAATTATTTTAAGATTTATTCATGCTGTTACCTGCATAACCATTCTCTTCCTTTTTATTGCTAGTTAACATTTTATTGTATGGATATATTAGTTTGTTCATTCTTTCACCTGTTGATGAATATTTGGGTTATTTCCACTTTTTGGCTCTTACACATAAAGCTGCTATGTGCATTCATGTACAATGCACTTATTGTACATTGTAATCAAATTGATACTTATTTCCTTTGATTTTGGGTAAATACCTAAGAGTGATATGACTTGATCATATAGAACATTTAACATTTTAGGAAATCACTGAATTTTTTGACAGTAGTTGTACCATTTAACATAGTACATGAGGGTTGCATGGGAGATTTACTTACTTCACATACATACCAGTACTTGATACTGCCTATTTTATTGCAGCCATGTTATTGGATATGTTATGCTATTTCAGTTGAAAAGAATCTGTATTCTGCTGCTTTAGGGCGGAGCCATATTCAGGTTTCCGTTCAGCCCCTCAGTCGTGTCTGACTCTTTCTGACCCCACGGACTGGAGCACGCCAGGCTTACCTGTCCATCACCAAACCCCGGAGCTTGCTCAAACTCATGTCTATCAAGTCGGTGATGCTATCCAACCATCTCATCCTCTGTCGTTCCCTTCCCCTCCTGCCTTCAATCTTTCCCAGCACTAGGATCTTTTCCAATGTCTGTTTTTCGCATCAGGTGGCCAAAGTACTGGAGTTTCAGCTTCAGCCTCAGTCCTTCCAGTGAATATTCAGGACTGATTTCCTGTAGAATGGACTGATTTGATCTCCTTGCAGTCCAAGGGACTCTCAAAAGTTTTCTCCAACACCACAATTCAAAAGCATCAATTCTTCAGCCCTCAGCTTTCTTTATAGTCCAACTTTCACATCCATACATGACTACTGGAAAAACCATAGCTTTGAATAGACGGACTTTTCTTGGCAAAGTAGTGTCTCTGCTTTTTAATATGCTGTCTATGTTGGTCATAACCTTTCTTCCAAGGAGCAAGGGTCTTTTAATTTCATGGCAGCATTCACCATCTGCAGTGATTTTAGAGCCCAAGAAAATAAATTCTGCCACTGTTTTCATTGTTTCCCCATCTATTTGCCATGAAATGATGGGACCAGATGTCATGATCTTAGTTTTCTGAATGTTGAGCTTTAAGACAGGTTTTTCACTCTCCTCTTTCACTTTCTTTAAGAGGCTCTTTAGTTCTTCTTCGCTTCCTGCCATGAGGGTGGTATCATCTGCATATCTGAGGTTATTGATATGTCTCCTGGCAATCTTGATTCCAGCTTGTGCTTCATCCAGCCCAGCATTTCGCATGATGTACTCTGGATAGAAGTTAAATAAGCAGAGTGACAATATACAGCCTTGACATACTCCTTTCCCCATATGGAACCAGTCTGTTGTTCCATGTCCGGTTGTTCCTTCTTGACCTGCATACACATTTCTCAGGAGGCAGGTAAGATGGTCTGATATTCCCATCTCTTTAAGAATTTTCCACAGTTGGAACTACATATATATATATATTCCATCTGATCTAACGTAAATGTCATTTAAAGTCAATTTTTTCATATTGATTTTATGTCTGGATGATACGTCCATTGTTGTAAGTGAGATGTTTAAGTCCTCTACTTTTATTGCATTACTATCAATTTCTCCCTTTATCTGCTAATATTTGCTTTCTGTGGGAACATGTTGTAAACATATATGCTCCCATGTTGTGAGCATATATTAATACACTTACAATTGCTATATCTTCTTGAATTAAACCTTGATCAGTTCTTTATTTCTTGTTATACTCTGTTTTAAAGTCTATTTTGTGTAATATAAGTGATATTACCCTTTCTGTTTGTTTCCATTTGAATAGAACACTTGTTTTTAACCTTCACTTTCAGTCTGTGTGTGTCTTTAAATTTGAAGTGAGTCTCTAATATGCAGCATATGCATGAATCTTGTTCTTGTATCCACTTAACCTTTCTGTGTCTTCTCATGGAAGTATTCAGTACATTTACTTTTAAAGTGATTATTGATAGGTATGTACTTATTGTCATTGTTTCATTGTTTTCTTTCTTTCTTTTTTTTTGTTTCTTTTCTTTCTTTTCTCTGGTCTCTTTGCTGTTTGATTATTTTCTTTAATGTTATATTTAGGTTCTTTTGTCTGTATTTTTGTGTATGTATTTTGTGCTCTTGGTTTGTGATTACATGGAGGTTCATAAATATTGACCTACATATACATAACAGTATATTTTAAGCTGATAGTCACTTAAGTTTGATTGTATTCTAAAAGTTCTAACTTTTTATTACCTCTCATTTTATTTTTGCCATTATATTTTCCATCTCATTTTGTATTTCCTTTAATTACTTAATATAGCTATATTTGGTTTTACTACTTTTGTCTTTTAACCTTTTAAAAGATTTTTAAGTAGCTCATCCATTGCTTTTTCTATTTTATTTATTTATTTATTTTTTGTTCAATCACTCAGTAGGGTCCAACTCTTTGCAACCCCGTGGACTGAGGCACGTCAGACTTCCCTGTCCACCATCTCCCAGAGCTTGCTCAAACTCATGTCCATTGAGTTCGTGATGCCATATTTACCTTAATCAGTGAGAATTTTTCTTTTTTCTAGTTTTGTTTTTTTCTGCTTAATGAAGACTCTAACATTTTTGTAAGGCCATTATAGTGATGACGTACCCCTTCATATTTTGCTTCTCTGGGAAATATTATATCTCCTTCAATTCTTAGTGATACTAATAACATTTCTGAGTAACTATTACTGGTTGTAACATTTTTTTCCTTTCAACACTTAAAGCATATCATGCCAGTCCCTTCTGGCCCACAATATTTCTTCTGAGAAAACAGCTGACATTCTTATAGAGATGCATTGTTTTTCTCTTGCTGCTTTTAAAATTATCTTTTTATCTTTAATATTTGCTATTTTAATTATGATATGTCTTTTGTGGACCTCTTTGGGTTCATCTTGTTTGGGATTTTCTGTGCATCATGGACCTGGATATCTGCTTTCTTCTCTAAGTTAGGGAAATTTTCAGTCATATTTTTATCAAGTAAGTTTTCTACCATTTTCTCTCTTTTCCTTCTGGGACCTCTATAAAGTGGAGTGAGTATGTTTGATGTCAGAGGCCTCAAACCAGTCTTATTATTTTAATGATTTCTTCTTTTTGCTGATTTGACTAGGTGATTTCCACTATTCTATCACTGATCCACTTTCCTGTATCATATAATTTGTTGTTGATTTCCTGTAGTGTATTTTTCATTTGCTTATTGTAATCTTCAGTTCTGATAGGTTCTTTCTTCTATTTCCTTACACGTATTTGAAGCTCTCACTCTGTCCTTGCATTCCTCTTCCTAATTCATTGAGCATCTTTATAATCATGACTTATAACACTTTACTGGGTAAATTACTTATCTCTCTTTCTTTGGAGTTTTTCTGGGGTTTTATCTTGGTTTTTGCTTGGAACATGTTTTTCTGTCTCCTCATTTTGTTTGGCATTCTGGTTCTGATCTTATGAATTAGCTCTTGTCTTGAAGGTGTGATCTTGTATAGGAACTTCCCCTGTATAGACTGCTATCGCAGGCATCTTAAACTGGCTAGCTGGAGCTGGAGCAGAGTCTACATGTAAGTGTTAATTTAATAAGTCCATAGGAGGAGATACATTCAGAGTCTTCCAAAACCTCCATCTTGGACCAGAATCAGAAATAGTTTCTTAGTTTCATATTTATATTCACTGCTACTGTATAGAAATACAATTGATTTTTTTTTTTTTTTTTTTTTTTTACCATGACCAGTGGCTTGCAGAATCTTAATTCCTTGACCAGGGAATGAATCAGAGTCCTCAGCAGTGAAAGTGAAAAGTTCTAACCACAAGGGATTCCCACAATTGATCTTTGTGTACTGATTGGTATCCTGTTACTTTTCTAAATTAACTTGTTTGTTCTAGTAGTGTTCTTATACATTTCATCTGATTTACTACTTAGATGACAATGTCATCTGCAAGTAAAGACAGTTTTTACTTATTTCCTATCTGGATACCTTTTATTTCTTTTTCCTATCTGACTATACTGACTAGATCTCTGGTCCAGTATTGAAGTTGTGCTAGTGGACATACCTGTCTTGTTCCTGATCTTAGGGGGAACACTTCTAGTCCACTGTAAGTATATATGGTACCCTGAAACACAGTGGCTTTCACAGGAACATAATATCTCTCTCCTTACTGAAGGATGTTTGGCAATATCTAGAACATCAATGATTATCAAAACTGAGGAAGAGTTACGGGTACATAGTGGGTAAATGTTGGGAACATGGATTGACACCTTATAATGCACTAAATAGCCACCCATCTCAACACAAAGACTTACCTGTCTCAAAATATCAATAATGCCTAAGTAGAGAAACCTAATTGAAGTTTTTGTCCTTTATGTTGAGAAAAGAAAGTTATTACTTATGATTATAGCATGGCTAGAAATATTTAAAATGGTCTTTGGCTACAGTCATAATTTATATAATTTGTGTTTGTTTTAAACATTCACTGCTTGTGTAAGTAGGACATATGGGCATATTCATATCCAAATGTAACAATGTTTCAGTCAATTCAGTTTCTTCTCCATAATTCTTATGGATTAACTGCCTATTTCTAGTTTTTCTTTTTTTTTTTTTTAAAGCAGGAAAAAAGAAGGGCAGTATTATTCAAATCAATAAAAGATATTTTTACAAAGCACTTTTGAATACTCAAGAAAAATCATCAAAAAGTAAAAGATATACAGTCTCATTGAGTACACAATGTAACATTTTTATGTGTAAGTAATTTATAAAGACATACATGGTCTCCACCAGTTGCCAAGTAGCTAAATAGCTAACCATGGCTTAGATTCTACTACCCGTGCAGCTAATAACAAATCTCTTCAGCACTTTTCCATCTCCAAGCTCTAAAGCCATCACCAACTAGTGGTAATAATGCAGTTTGTATCAGATAAGATTCTCTTTCTCCCATTAGACATAATTTCCTTGAGGAAATGAACCAGTTTGTTGATCATTGTATGCTTAATACCCAGAAAAGAAACTGGTACATGCGTGCGTACACACTAAGCCACTTCAGTTCTGTCTGACTCTTTGTGACCCTATGGACTGTAGCCTACCAGGCTTCTCTGTCCATGGGATTCTCCAGGCAGGAATCCTGAAGTGGGTTGTCATGCCCTCCTCCAGAGGATCTTCCTGACCCAGGGATGAAACCCCCCTCTCTTATGGCTCCTGCATTTCAGGCGGATTATTTACCACTGAGCTACCTGGGAAGCCTACCTGGTACATAGTAGTTGCATAATAGATATTTGTTGAATTGAATTGAACTTATCAGTATACTAGTGACTTGATATCTGTGTTATGATAACTTCTAGGTATTCAGAGGTAGGGCTTCAATGATTTTTGCCTTTGACATGCTGGAGTGACCCCTGTTTAGGTAATAGGTCTGACAATCACCCCACTGTCACCATTTATCTTTCTTTAAGACAATCATAATACTATATCAGAAAAATTTCTTAAAAATTTTGTAGCTAACAAATATTAACTAATATAAAATAAGAACACTGCAAACAGTTTATATTGTTGCCTAATTTGAAGCTTAATTCTGTCTTTTTGATACCATAGAATATACCTGTTTCATCACAAGCCTTATACTGGTAAAAAATGTACACAAGAAGAGGTAATATATTTTTCACTGTTGTATCAATCTTTGGAACTTTATAAATAGATTTAATAAACTTACAAACAGCCTACTATCTTTCCTGTTAATCTAACAACTAATTTAATCAAAATAAAACATAAAATTAAGCTAGACTTGGGTAATTACATTAGTAGGTCAGTGATGATCTACTTGAGAAAAGATAAGCTTTTATATGGAAGATTTGACTCATTTTCATTAATGTGAAACATAAACTTTCTTTCAGTTAAATGGCACTTACATATACTTTTCTGTAGCTGATTCATTTTATAATTAATGTACACAACAATAAGACATATTTAACCATTTATAGAATTATACAATAAACTATCTGTTTCAAAAATATAAGTCAATGATTTCTATGTTCTAGATGAATAAAATTCCACACAGAGAAGTGTTTAGATAATGCTAATAATAACAACCCATACTTATCATTAAGATAGTAGAAACCAAGTAGAATATATTTTATCTTTGCCTAGACCATAGTAATATGAAATGTATATCTCCTTTCTTTTTAATCATGATATCTGTAATACTTGAAACAGAGTAATAATTTCAGTATTTGAGTAAGGAACATAATGCTCACAGAAGCCATCTTAAATGAGCCAAAGAAACAAATATTTAATCAAACAAAGGACACAGTAGAAATCATTTTATCAAAGGAAAGTTTATTTTGGTCAACAAATCTATTTTGAGTAGGACAAATTAATTATTTCTTCATAGTGCAAATAATATTTTAGGTTATTTTAAAAAGTCACGAAACAAATCTCATTCTAGTTACTGAGTTACTGTTCTGGTTGTTTAAGATTTACTGGAAACCTCTCAAGGCTATAATTTAGATTTGACAGCAATCAGTGTTTGCAGTCTTCTTTAGTAAGGTTAAAGTTGTATTTAGGCTCTAACTTTTCTGACTGCATTTGTCATTGCTGTATTAAAGCAGCTTCCCTGGTGTCTCAGATGGTAAAGAATCTGTCTGTGATACAGGAGATCCTGGTTCAATCCCTGGTTCAGGAAGAAACCCTGGAGAAGGGAATGACTATCCACACCAGTATTCTTGCCTGGAGAATTCCATGGACAGAGGAGCCTGGCAGAGTTGATAGGGTCGCAAAGACCACAAAGAATTGGACAACACTAAATGACTAACACATTCACTTTCTTTCCTTTGACTTTGTCACTCAAACTCATGTCTACAGATATTTGGTGATTAAACCACATTATACCATATGGACACAATGGTCTTATTAAAAGTACAAAGTATGTAAATTAGATACAAATACTGTATTTTGTCACTTATATGCAGAATCTATAAAATAAAACAAAGAAATGAATATAACAAAACAGAAGCGGACTCACAGATGTGGAGAACAAGCTAGTGGTTACCAGTGGGAAAAGAGAAGGGGGAAGCAAAATAATAGGAACTAGGGTGTGGCAGTTTCGATGGCACAGAAGTGTGGCCAAGAGGAGCTACCCCACTTTCAAGGTCAGGGGTGGCGGCCGAGAGGAGATACCCCACGTCCAATGTCAAGGGCGGAGGCCGAGAGTAGCTACTCCACGTCCAAGGTAAGGAGCAGCGACTGTGCTTTGCTGGAGCAGCCGTGAAGAGATACCACAGGTGCAAGGTAAGAGAAACCCAAGTAAGATGGTAAGCACTGAGAGAGGGCATCAGAGGGAACACAGACTGAAACCACAATCACAGACAACTAGCCAATCTGATGACACGGACCACAACCTTGTCTAACTCAATGAAACTAAGCATGCCATGTGGGGTGACCCAAGATGGGCAGGTCATAGTGGAGAGGTCTGACAGAATGTGGTCCACTGGATAAGGGAATGGCAAACCACATTAGTATTCTTGCCTTGAGACCCCCATGAACAGTATGAAAAGGCAAAAAGATAGGACACTGAAAGATGAACTCCCCAGATTGGTAGGTGCCCAATATGATACTGGAGATCAGTGGAGAAATAACTCCAGAAAGAATGAAGGGATGGAACCAAAGCAAAAACAATACCCAGTTGTGGATGTGACTGGTGATAGAAGCAAGCTCTGATGATGTAAAGAGCAATATTGCATAGGAACCTGGAATATTAGGTCCATGAATCAATGCAAACTGGAAGTGGTCAAACAGGTGATGGCAAGAATGAACGTCAACATTTTAGGAATCAGTGGACTAAAATGGAATGGAATGGGTGAATTTAACTCAGATGACCATTATACCTACTACTGTGGGCAGGAATCCCTTAGAAGAAATGGAGTAGCCATCATTGTCAACAAAAGACTGAAATGCAGTACTTGGATGCAATCTCAAAAACGACAGAATGATCTCTGTTTGTTTACAGGGCAAACAATTCAATAAAACGGCAATGCAAGTCTATGCCCTGACCAGTAATGCTGAAAAAGCTGAAGTTGAATATTTCTAAGAAGACATACAAGACCTTC
>NC_057419.1:86848699-86925644 GCF_019320065.1 Cervus canadensis
GACAAAGACTAACAGAGTTCTCCCAAGAGAATGCACTGGTCATAGCAAACACCCTCTTTCAACAACACAAGAGAAGACTCTACACATGGACATCATCAGATGGTCAACATGGAAATCAGATCGACTATATTATTTTCAGCCAAAGATGAAGAAGCTCTATACAGTCAGCAAATACAAGACTGGGAGCTGACTGTGGCTCAGATCATGAACTCCTTACTGTCAAATTCAGACTGAAATTGAAGAAAGTGGAGAAAAACACCAGACCATTCAGGTATGACCTAAATCAAATCCTTTATGACTCTACAGTGGAAGTGAGAAATAGATTTAAGGGACTAGATCTGATAAACAGAGTGCCTGATGAACTATGGACGGAGGTTCATGATATTGTACAGGAGACAGTAATCAAGAACATCACCAAGGGGAAAAAAAAAGCAAAAAAGCAAAATGGCTGTGAGAGGAGGCCATACAAATAGTTGTGAAAAGAAGGGAAGTGAAAAGCAAAGGAGAAAAGGAAAGATATACCCATTTAAATTCAGAGTTCCAAAGAATAGCAAGGAGAGATAAGAAAACCTTCCTCAGCGAGCAATGAAAAGAAATAGGGGAAAACAATAGAATGGGAAAGACTAAATATCTCTTCAAGAAAATTAGAGATACCAAGGGAATATTTCATGCAAGGGTGGGCTCAATAAAGGACAGAAATTGTAGGGACCCAACAGAAGCAGAAAATATTAAGAAGAGGTGGCAAGAATACACAGAAGAACAATACAAAAAAGATCTTCACGAGACAGATAATCACAATAGTGTGATCACTCACCTAGAGCCAGACATCCTGGAATGTGAAGTCAAGAGGGCCTTAGAAAGCATCACTAGGAACAAAGCTAGTGGAAGTGATGAAATTCCAGTTGAGCTATTTTAAATCCTGATAGAGGACGCTGTGAAAGTGCTGCACTCAATATGCCAGCAAATTTGGAAAACTCAGTAGTTTTCCAGGCCACAGGAAAAGGTCAGTTTTCATTCCAATCCCAAAGAAAGGCAATGCCAAAGAATGCTCAAACTACCACACAATTGCACTCATCTCACACACTAGTAAAGTAATGTTTAAAGTTCTCCAAGCCAGGCTTCAGCAATATGTGAACCGTGAACTTCCAGAAGTTCAAGCTGGTTTTGAAAAAAGCAGAGGAACCAAAGATCAAGTTGTCAATATCTGCTGGATCATCAAGAAAGGAAGAGAATTCCAGAAGAAACAAACAAACAAACAAACAAACAAACATATGTTTCTGATTTATTGACTATGCCAAAGTCTTTGACTTTGTGAATCACAATAAACTGTGGAAAATTCTGAAAGAGATGGGAATACCAGATCACCTGATCTGCCTCTTGAGAAACCTGTATGCAAGTCTGGAAGCAACAGTTAGAACTGGAAATGGAATAACAGACTGGTTAAAAATAGGAAAAGGAGTACATCAAGGCTGTATATTGTTGCTTTGCTTATTTAACTTACATGCAGAGTACTTCATGGGAAACACTGGGCTGGAGGAATCACAGGCTGGAATCAAGATTGCCGGGAGAAATATCAATAACCTCAGACATGCAGGTGATACTACCTTTATGGCAGAAAGTAAAGGAGAAATAGCCTCTTGATGAAAGTGAAAGTGGAGAGTGAAAAAGTTGGCTTAAAACTCAACATTCAGAAAACTAAGATCATGGCATCCGGTCCCATCACTTTATGGCAAATAGACAAGGAAACTGGAAACAGTGGCTGACTTTATTTTTCTGGGCTCCAAAATCACTGCAGATGGTGATTTCAGCCATGAAATTAAAAGACACTTACTCCTTGGAAGGAAAGTAATGACCAACCTAGACAGCATATTAAAAAGCAGAGACATTACTTTGTCAACAAAGGTCTGTCTAGTCAAGGCTATGGTTTTTCTAATGGTCATGTATGGATGTGAGAGTTGGACTATAAAGAAAGCTGAGTGTTGAAGAATTGATGCTTTTGAATTGTGGTGTTTGAGAAAACTTTTTTTTTTTTCTCTCCTTCAGGCCTTTATTTATTTATTTATCTTTTATTTTTATGAGTTGGAGGCTAACTACTTTACAATATTGTAGTGGATTTTGCCATACATTGACATGAATCAGCCATGAATTTACATGTGTTCCCCATTCTGAACCCCCCTCCCACCTCTTCCCCATCCCATCCTTCTGAGTCATCCCAGTGCACCAGCCATGAGCACTTGTCTCATGCATCCAACCTGGACTGGCAGAAAAGTCTACAAGCAATAAATGCTGGAGAGGGTGCGGAGAAAAGGGAACCCTCTTACACTGTTGGTGGGAATGCAAACTAGTACAGCCGCTATGGAGAATAGTGTGGAGATTTCTTAAAAAACTGGAAATAGAACTGCCATATGATCCAGCAATCCCACTCCTGGGCATACACACTGAGGAAACCAGAACTGAAAGAGACACATATACCCCAATGTTCATTGCAGCACTGTTTATAATAGCCAGGACATGGACGCAACCTAGATGCCCATCAGCAGACGAATGGATAAGGAAGCTATGGTACATATACACAATGGAATATTACTCAGCCATTAAAAAGAATACATTTGAATCAGTTCTAATGAGATGGATAAAACTGGAACCCATTATACATAAGTGAAGTAAGCCAGAAAGATAAACACCAATACAGTATACTAATGCATATATACGGAATTTAGAAAGATGCAGAAAACTCTTGAGAGTCCCTTGGACTGCAAGGAGATCCAACCAGTCCATCCTAAAGGTCCTGGGTGTTCATTGGTTCGACTGGTGTTGAAGCTGAAACTCCAATACTTTGGCCACCTGAAGTGAAGAGCTGACTCATTTGAAAAGACCCTGATGCTGGGAAAGATTGAAGGCAGGAGGAGAAGGGGACGACAGAGGATAAGATGGTTGGATGGCATTACTAACTCAATGGACACGGGTTTGGGTGGACTCTGGGAGTTGGTGATGGACAGGGAGGCCTGTCATGCTGTGGTTCATGGGGTAGCAAAGAGTCGGACACGACTGAGCGACTGAACTGAACTGAACTAAGAGGGTTAAAAAAAGTACCAAATGTGGGGAAAATGCATTTTTATTTTGCTCTGTCTAAAGGATTTTTGGCATAGTATAATATTTTACTTGATTGAAGTCACAATGACCAGAAAATATCAACATCATTATTTCTTGAAAGTCAAGTTGCTCAGTCGTGTCCGACTCTTTGCGACCCTGTGGACTGTAGCCTACCAGGTTCCTCCGTCCATGTGATTTTCCAGGCAAGAATACTGGAGTGGGACCATCATTTCTTAGGTTCCCATAAACTGGTGATTGAGAGCTAAGTTCAGTTCTGTTCAGTCTCTCAGTCTCTCAGTCGTGTCAAACTCTTTGTGACGCCATGGACTGTAGCACACCAGGCCCCCCTGTCCATCACCAACTTCCGGAGTTTACTCAAACTCATGTCCATTGAGTCGGTGATGCCATCCAACCATCTCATCAACTGTCGTCCCCTTCTCCTTCCACTTTCAATCTTTCCCAGCATCAGGGGCTTTTCAAATGAACCAGTTTTTTTTTTTTTTTCATCAGGTGGCCAAAGTATTGGAGTTTCAGCTTTAGCATTAGTCCTTCCAATGAATATTTGGACTGATTTCCTTTAGGATGGACTGGTTGGATCTCCTTTCAGTCCAAGGGACTCTCTAGAGTCTTCTCTAACACCACAGTTCAAAATCATCAATTCTCTGACACTAAGCTTTTTTTGTAGTCTAATTCTCACATCCACTACTGGAAAAACCATAGCTTTGACTAGACAGAACTTTCTTGGCAATGTAATGTCTCTGCTTTTTAGTATGCTATCTAGATTGGTCATAACCTTTCTTCCAAGGAGCAGATGTCTTTTAATTTCATGGCTGCAGTCACCATCTGCAGTGATTTTGGAGCCCAAGAAAATAAAATCTCTCACTGTTTCTACTGTTTCACTATCTATTTGTCATGAAGTGATGGGACCAGATGCCATGATCTTAGTTTTCTGAATGTTGAGTTTTAAGCCAACTTTTCCCTCTTCTCTTTCACTTTCAACAATGGCTTTTTAGTTCTTCTTCTGCAGAACAGCTCAAGAATGTGCTTCAAGCTAATCTTTACCATTGAAACAGAACTGGGGATCTTTACAACTGATCCATTGTCTCTGATGTGGTTAATTTATCTCCCTGGCCTGGTAAAAGTTGTTTATTTTTACCTTTTTGTGTTCCCTTTAAATTTTTAACTACTGAGGCCTATTCTCCAAGGGCTATCCCTGTGGCCAGGCTTAGATCATAAAAAGGTTTGGGCCTTTAAGGCTTCTCAAGTCAAGAAAGCCATGCCTGGTTCTCTTTTTCCAGAGATCCCTATCTGCTTACAGTAAGGATCCTTTGTTATGCATGTCAAAATAGATTGCTCAGAACAACAACAAAAATATCAAGAAAATAAATGAGGAATTGAAGAGCATATAGACTGTTTTGAAAAATGATAAAAATTTTTAGAGGAAGGTGGTAGAATGTATAATTAATGCATTAATAATAAACTTAATAACATAAACTAAACTAAAATGTATTAACTCTTTATAAGGTTAAAATGGAAAAAAGAGGTAATGCTGAATCTGCTAAATGCTCTCTGAGTGATCATTTTGCCATCTATTTGCACTGAGTGAGTAGCATAAAACATGTAACTAAGGAAAAGAGTACAAAATTGTTTTAGCAAATGGAAATAGAAAATAAAATAATGAGGAAAAATTCTATCCACAGGTTATCTGCATCACTTCACAGAAATGTTCTTAAGATTTTAGGTCTCCATATCTTTAAACAGGCTGTTATATACCTGAATTAATTACCCTTCCTCAGTCAGTTTTCAATCAAGCAAATATTATATATTCTTGAGTAGCTAAGCTTCTGTGGATGTTGTTAAAACTCCTCACAGCAAAACAAATGAGGGAGGCGGATTACTTTGTAAACCATCCAAACCTCAAAAGTGGCTAATCTCCCTGCATTTTTTTTGCCAACTCTTCCAAGCCTACCTTGTAATCTAAATCAATGAGGAATTTATCAGCATATAATAGTATGTTCTGTAAAGAGATTTTGTTCATTAAAGTGGTCTTTCAGGGAAGTTTATAAAAATGTGAATATTTATATTGGTTGGACCTGGAAGTTCATTGGGAAAGAATATTAAAAAAACATGTTCTTAAATAAATGCTTCTTTTATGAGTTCACACTCCATCTGTTACAAATTACTTTGCATTTGACTACTCCTTAATAAGAGGTATGTTAAATATGATAATCACTGATAAATATCTCCAAATGTAAGGCATACTTTATTCATCCAAATAATTTTGCATGTTAATCCAGTATAACAGATATTTAGGATTTCATCATTTCAGGTAGTCTGTGTTAATTACAAAAAAAAAATCCATAATTATATTAATATTGGGCTAAAATATTCACCTTATGGCTAAAACACAGGTTTATTTTTTTCTGAAATTTTAATAAAGCTATGCTTCTTACATTCCTTATAAATTTTACTAGGAAAAGTAGCCAGGTATACTTTTTTATTGTTAAGTAGTTTGCTTTATACCCTTTCCCCTGAAGTTCTATATGACGATTTCAAATCCGTCATGTGTTAATGATAAGACCAAAGGTCAAGAATAAGGTTGGTGGGAGCTGATCTGGGGAACATTACTAAATTTAAGTCACCAAGTGCTCCAATTTAAGTAGGACATTGAAACAAAATAATTCAATCAGCAGGTCTAAAATCTGAGTGACTAAATTAAAGGTTACTGAGTAGAAACTATTTGAGCAAAATATAATCTTGATACCAATGTAGTGATTGGTGGACAATAGAGAGGACTGTTAAGAAATGTTTAGGATCACGAGAAAAGGGTTGGGAGAGCAGGGCAAACCTGTAGCAATTCCTGAATTGAAAAATCAGGTCTTCCAGGGTAACTATCACTTTATTGGGAATTCCTGGTGGCTCAGCAGTAAAGGATCTGCCCACAATGCAGAAGACTGCTTGCGATGCAGGAGACATGAATTCGATGCCTGGAGGAGGGTCAGGAAGATTCCCTGAAGGAGGGCATAGCAACCCACTCCAGGATTCTTGCCTGGGAAATCCCATGGACAGAGGAGTCTGGTAGCCTATAGTTCATGGTGTCACAAGAGTTGGTCACAACTTAATGACTAAACCACCACCACCATTATTTTATTAATGCCATGGGTTCCCTTAAGAAATTTAGGGGAACAGAATTTACCAAGACAAAATACTTCTGGTGTGCAGATTATTTTGAGCTGAAAACAACTGAGGCCCAGAGATAAGACTCCGGAAGAAACTTTGACCTTCCCCATAAATGCCTGAAGAATCTTAGACAGATGGTTTATTACAGGAATAGAGCTATCACTAGGGATACCTGCAAAGAATATGGGCTAGGTATAGTGTGGAGAAACTCTTAAAGAGTCCACTCTGTGTCCCATATCTCTGAATGACCCAGCAAGCATTTTTTAAGCCACACGTTTGCTTTTCCATCTCTGCCTGATTTGTCTTTCTCTCATTTGAAGTCCCATACAACTCCCTTCAACATCCTCTTTTGTTAGATAGCATTCAAGGTGAAGGCTTCAGCCATTTGGATGAGTTGCTCAGTTCTCCTGGGTCTCTCTTATGTATGGGTGTTGGCATTCTGTCACTTCTCATATCCAACTCATTGTGACCCTATGGTCACAATGACCCTGCCTGGCTCCTCTGTCCATGGAATTCTCCAGGCAAGAGTACTGAAGTGGGTTGCCATGCCCTCTTCTTGTGGATCTTCCCTAATCAGGGATCAAACCCATGTCTATTATGTTTCCTGCATTGGCGGGGGCGGGGGGGGGGGGGTTCTTAACACTAGTGTCATCTGGGAAGCCCTCTCCGATGCATACATGTTATTAAACTTTTATTTGATTTCATTCTACTAATCTGTCTCATGTCAATTTAATTCCTAGGACCTAAAAGGGTAGAGGAAAATTTATTCCTCCCCAACAGAAACAACAGAATGGTCAAGTGGTATTGGGCTTGATGAGAGCCAACATTTCAAGTGTTATTAATTATCTGGAAACAAAAAGTTTACAAGTGATTCTAATATGGGTAGGCCCTCAAAACAATTTGCAAGCCAAAAGAAAAAAAAAAATAAAAACCAGTATCCAAAAGGACCTCTGTAGTTTAGTATAGCACCACTGGGGCATGTGCAAATACCAAAGCCAAACTACAGAAATATATACTGGAGAAGCCACAACTATACACATGTTGGTATTTTGGTGTGATTAAAGCTAGAGATATAGTATAGTGAATTAAGAGATTCTAATCACTGGAAGGACTGATTCTGAAGCTGAAGCTCCAATACTTTGGCCACCTGATGTGAGTAAGCAACGCATTGGAAAAGACCCTGATGCATTTGACAGTGCATTGAGGTCAGGAGGAGAAGGGGGCAACAGAGGATGAGATGGTTGGATGGCATCACTGATTCAATGGACAAGAGTTTGAGCAAATTCAGAGAGATGGTGAAGGATAGGGAAGCCTGGCATGCTGTAGTCCATGGAGTCTCAAAGAATCAGACATGACTGAGTGACTGAACAACAACTTGCTGGGGGCAAACATGTACCATATCAAAGGATTGAGAAGTGTTCATTCTGTGATTAAGGATTGTTCATTAATGATTTTGAAGATCCTTAATAATTCATTAAATTTAAACATATTTTCTTATGGGATTGCATAGAAAATGTACTTTGATCCCTTGCCAGTGTCCTAACAAACAGGTCCCCAAAGTTCATACAAGTAACTGAGAAAGAGTAATGTGACATATTTTAAAAGCTTATGTAATGTACATTTATTTCTACTACTAAGGTATAATATATTGTATTACTACAATACTACCCCTGCTATCATTTATTCAGCTCTTACATCAGGCCAGGAAAGATGCACACACTATTTCATTCTAACAGCAAACTCATAATGCAGATATTATTTGCATTTTACAAAAAAGGGAAATAAGGCTCAAATAGTTTAAGCAATTAACCCAAAGCTCCATTGTTAATGGGATATTTAAACTCAGGCCCCTCTTACCTTGACTTCTAACATATTCACCAATGCTATAGTAGTGAGTCAATAGTGAACTTTGTGTGTGAAGTAGAGGTGTCAATTATTATTAGAAAAATTGTAATCAGTTTCTTTTTAGAGAGAAAAATACAGTAATAGAGGTAGGTACTTACAAATGAAATGACGGTAAAGAATAATGAAATGAAGAAAAGGAAAGGAAGAAAACTGGAGAGTCCAAAGAAGAGGACCAAATATATAGGATGTACCAAAATGTGGCCAAGTATTAATAAGAAAGTTTAAATAAACTGAAAATAATTGCTTTATACTCATGCAGTTGATAAAAGTGCCAGTGAATAATGTGAGAGTCAGTAAAACTTGAACAAAGTTCCTAAATCAAGCCAAACTGTACTCATCCCTTGGCATTTGCTGGGGATTGGCTCTAGGACTTGCCACAGATACCAAAATCCTCTGATGCAAAGACTCATAGTAGGCCTTTCATACCTATGGATTTTGCATCAATGGATTCAACCATGCTTAGATCATAAATATCAATTCAGTTCAGTTCAGTTCAGTCGCTCAGTCGTGTCCGACTCTTTGAGACCCCATGAATCGCAGCACGCCAGGCCTCCCTGTCCATCACCAACTCCCGGAGTTTACTCAATCTCATGCCCATCAGGTCGGTGATGCCATCCAGCCATCTCATCCTCTGTCGTCCCCTTCTCCTCCTGATCTCAATCCCTCCCAGCATCAGGGTCTTTTCCAATGAGTCAACCCTTTGCATGAGGTGGCCAAAGTATTGGAGTTTCAGCTTCAGCATCAGTCCTTCCAATGAACACCCAGGGCTGATCTCCTTTAGGATGGACTGATTGGATCTCCTTGCAGTCCAAGGAACTCTCAAGAGTCTTCTCTAACACCACAGTTCAAAAGCATCAATTTTTCGGTGCTCAGCTTTCTTCACAGTCCAACTCTCACATCCATACATGACCACTGGAAAAACCATAGCCTTGACTAGACGGACTTTTGTTGACAAAGTAATGTCTCTGCTTTTTAATATGCTATCTAGGTTGGTCATGACTTTCCTTCCAAGGAGTAAGTGTCTTTTAATTTCATGAATGCAATCACCATCTGCAGTGATTTTGGAGCCCCAAAAAAACTAAGTCTGACACTGTTTCCACTGTCTCCCCATCTATTTCCCATGAAGTGATGGGACCGGACGCCATGATCTTAGTTTTCTGAATGTTAAGCTTTAAGCCAACTTTTTTAACTCTCCTCCTTCAATTTCATCAAGAGGCTTTTTAGTTCCTCTTCACTCTCGCCCATAAGGATGGTGTCATCTGCATATCTGAGGTTATTGATATTTCTCCTGGCAATCTTGATTCCAGCTTGTGATTCCTCCAGCCCAGTGTTTCTCATGATGTAATTTGCATGCAAGTTAAATAAGCAGGGTGACAATATATGGCCTTGACATACTCCTTTTCCTATTTGGAACCAGTCTGTTGGTCCATTTCCAGTTCTAACTGTTGCTTCCTGACTTGCATACAGGTTTCTCAAGAGACAGGTCAGGTGGTCTGGTATTCCCATCTCTTTCAGAATTTTCCACAGTTTATTGTGATCCACACAGTCGAAGGCTTTGGCATAGTCAATAAAGCAGAAATATATGTTTTTCTGGAACTCTCTTGCTTTTTCAATGATCCAGCAGATATTGACAATTTAGTCTCTGGTTCCTCTGCCTTCTCTAAAACCAGCTTGAAAATTTGGAATTTCTCCTGTATGTATTGCTGAAGCCTGGCTTGGAGAATTTTGAACATTACTTTACTAGCGTGTGAGATGAGTGAAATTGTGCAGTAGTTTGAGAATTCTTTGGCATTGCCTTTCTTAGGGATTGGAATGAAAACTGACCTTTTGCAGTCCTGTGGCCACTGCTGAGTTTTCCAAATTTGCTGGCATATTGAGTGCAGCACTTTCACAGCGTCATCTTTCAGGATTTGAAATAGTTCAACTGGAATTCCATCACATCCACTAGCTTTGTTCGTAGTGATACTTTCTAAGGCCCACTTGACTTCACATTCCAGGATGTCTGGCTCTAGGTAAGTGATCACACCATAGTGATTATCTGGGTCATGAAGATCTTTTTTGTACAGTTCTTCTGTGTATTCTTGCCACCTCTTCTTAATATCTTCTGCTTCTGTTAGTTCCATACCATCTCTGTCCTTTATTGAACCCATCTTTGCCTGAAATGTTCCCTTGGTATCTCTAATTTTCTTAAAGAGATCTCTAGTCTTTCCCATTCTGTTGTTTTCCTCTATTTCTTTGCATTGATAGCTGAAGAAGGCTTTCTTATCTCTCCTTGCTATTCTTTGGAACTCTGAAGCCAAATGGGATTATCTTTCCTTTTCTCCTTTGCTTTTCACTTCTCTTTTTTTTCACAGCTATTTATAAGGCCTCCTCAGACAACCATTTTGCTTTTTGTATTTCTTTTCCATGGGGATGGTCTTGATCCCTGTCTCCTGTACAATGTCACGAACCTTATAGGGGACTGGAATGCAAAAGAAGGAAGTCAAGAAACACCTGGAGTAACAGGCAAATTTGGCCTTGGAGTATGGAATGAAGCAGGGCAAAGGCTAATAGAGTTTTGCCAAGAGAACGCACTGGTCATAGCAAACACCCTCTTCCAACAACATAAGAGAAGACTCTACACATGGACATCACCAGATGGTCAACACCAAAATCAGATTGATTATATTCTTTGCAGCCAACGATGGACAAGCTCTATACAGTCAGCCAAAACAAGACCGGGAGCTGACTGTGGCTCAGATCATGAACTCCTTATTGCCAAATTCAGACTTAAATTGAAGAAAGTGAGGAAAACCACTAGACCATTCAGGTATGACCTAAATCATATCACTTATGACTCTACAGTGGAAGTGAGAAATAGATTTAAGGGACTAGATCTGATAGACAGAGTGCCTGATCATAAACATAGTATGTATTAGTTGAAAAAAAAAAATCTGCTTATGCTCCACAGTTCAAATCCCTGCTATTCAAGGGTGAACTGCAAATGGGCCAGTCAATGTGATTCGCTGGTCATCAGATGAAAAGCTCTACGTAGGCTTTAAAGGATAGCAAAAGCAAGTTCAGGTAAGCATTTTAGAAGGGAATGCTAAAAGGTCACTTAATGGCCTTCAAAGACAAAGTCTGAACATAAAAAAAGTTACTATGAACCAGTCAAATTTATTTTCATACTATTCATAGGGTTCTCAAGGCAAGAATACTGAAGTGGTTTGCCATTCCCTTCTCCAGTGGACCACATTTTACCCATGTGGTCCCATGACCACCACCCTCCACCATGACCCATTCATCTTCAGTGGCCCTACACGACATGGCTCATAGTTTCATTGAGTTAGACAAGGCTGTGGTCCATGTGAGCAGACTGGTTAGTTTCCTGTGATTGTGGTTTTCAGTCTGTCTGCCCTCTGATGGAGAAGGGTAAGAGGCTTATGGAAGCTTCCTGATGGGAAAGACTGAATGAGGGGGAAACTGGGTCTTTTTTCTGATGGGCGGGGCCATGCTCAGTAAATCTTTAATCCAATTTTCTGTTGATGGGTGGAGCTGTGTTCCCTCCCTGTTATTTACCTGGGGCTAAACTATGGTGGGCTTCCCTCGTGGCTCAGCTGGTAAAGTATCTGACTGCAATGCAGGAGACCTGGGTTCGATCCCTGGGTTATGAAGATACCCTGGAGAAGGGAAAGGCTACCCACTCCAGTATTCTGGCCTAGAGAATTCCATGGACTATACAGTCCATGGGGTCGCAGAGTCAGACATGACTGAGTGACTTTCAATTCACTTCAAACTGATAGAGTTAATGAAGATAATGGCAACCTCCTTCAAAAGGTCCCATGCATGCACTGCTGCACTCAGTGCCCAGCCCTGCAGCAGGCCACTGTTTACCCATGCCTCTGCCGGAGACTCCTGGACACTTATGGGCAAGTCTGGGTCACTCTTGTGGGGTCACTGCTCCTTTCTCCAAGGTTCTGTTTGTGCCGCCAAGAGTTTGTTTCTCAGTCCTGTGTAAGTTCTGGCAGCTCTATGATGGGGTTAATCACAACCTCCTCCAAGAGGGCTTATGGCATACCCAGGTCTGCTGCACCTAGAGCCCCTGCCCCTGCGGCAGTCCACTGCTGACCCATACCTCCACAGGATACACTCAGTCCCTTGGACTGCAAGGAGATCCAACCAGTCCATCCTAAAGGAAATCTGTCCTGAATATTCTTTGGGATTGATGCTGAAGCTGAAACTCCAATACTTTGGCCACATGATGTGAAGAGCTGACTCATTTGAAAAAACCCTGATGCTGGGAAAGATTGAAGGCAGGAGGAGAAGGGGACAACAGAGGATGAGATGGTTAGATGACATCACTGACTCATTGGACATGAGCTTGAGTAAACTCTGGGAGTTGGCAATAGACAGGGAGGCCTGGCAGGCTGCAGTCCATAGGGTTGTAAAGAGTCAGACATGACTGAGCAACTGAATTGAACTGAACTGAGTCAAATTTCATCTCCAAATAACATACAATGAAATTTACACAGGTTGTAACAAGAGCTTGGTTAAATGGAAAGAACACAATAGGAGAGATGATTAATAGCTCAATAAGCTGCCAAGTGACCACTATCTGCTTGCTGTCATCATTCTAGGAGTACCTAGATTAAATGATAATCCCTTTGGTCTAGTGATATGCCAGAGCCAGAAAATAGGCAGTTGATTGCCAATTGCACCCATCTTTTCCCAGCTGTGTTCAATGACAATTGATTACTGATAGCTTAAAATTAGACACAGAGTGAGTATTTACACTACAGAAATCAAACAACTCTACAAATCAAGACTTTATATTTTGAGAAAATCATTTTTGTTAAACATCTACCAACATACGACTGCTTAGAGTTGAACCAAATTTTGAACTCTCTCTCAGTTTTGTGATTCTCTGGGTTTGTCTATAGTTTCTGACAGAAAATCTATGAATCCAATTCTTTATTGTGAAACATGTTTTTAAGAGGTGAAGGGGGCATTACAGAGTCGTAGGGGTAGAATGAGTGCTATATAAAATAAAGGTCAGTTATCACAGGGCCTCCCTGGTGACTCAGCTGGTAAAGAATCTGCCTGCAATGTGGGAGACCTGGGTTCAATCCCTGGGTTGCAAAGATCCCCTGGAGAAGAGAAAGGCTACCCACTCCAGTATTCTGGCCTGGAGAATTCCATGAACTGTATAGTCCATGGGGTCACAAAGAGTTGGACACGACTGAGTGACTTTCATTTCATTCATCACAGAAATAACAAGATGAACAACTGGTAGATTTAAGTCTCATTAAGAAGACTGAAGTAATTAAGAAGACTGAAAATGATGAGCTTGATCTGGCTCCTTCAACTAGCAATTGAATTATCTGAAAGTTGTTATTTAACTTTCTTAACTTTCACCCCAACCCTCATTCTCTTTTCCCCAAATACAAATATGAGTTAAAATCATCACATATAAATTTGCTTCATACTAAGATATTTAATATATAATGGTTCATATCATGAATATATATTTTTGTTATTATTATTTAATTCAGTGTGCTCACTTCCAAAATTTGAAATGTGTCAGGTTTTTTTTTCATTGTTCTTCAATCTCTCAGTCATGTCTGACTCTTTGCGACTCCATGGATTACAGCGCATGTCAGGTTATATGCCTCTTATTAACATGTTACATGAAGCGTAACACTAGAATAAGAACTTTTTTTCTGGAACTGATATTGAAAATATATTTATTGCATGAGTACATTATGAGAGCATTGAATAACATAAAGGACAGTGGAATCCATGAAGTTTACCCAAAACTATTAGAAAGGCATGTTAAATAGACACATCTTATACTGACTGTAAATAAAAAACTGGTAATAATACTAAATTGAAAATCAATATAATAATTTCTATGAGGATTATAGCCTTAGAGTTCAGGTATGTAAGTCTTTGGTGATTTACTTGATAATAGGGTTTTTTTAGAGAAGACAGGCTAGAGGAAAAATCGCTTTGAAAGTACCTTACACCATCTAATCTTCTAGAGTATCAGTTGTCTTAAGCACACTTTTATTGGAACTGGATATCGATTCTCTGGCAATTTTAGTTGTACTAAAATGATTTTATTTTGTGGGGGTACATTATGTCTAAAATATATTCTGAAAGATAATACAAAATGACCTCTTATTAATAAACCATACAAGTTACTTAAACAAATTGAAAACTATTGTATGTTAAGCTTGATGCTCTACTTATTTTAGATAGTACATAAAAAGGTAAATACACTCTGGTAAAGGTTAAGCTGATGCTGTCATTTAAATGTGTTTATTATAATGAGTCTATGTCCTTTAAATATTCTTCTGTCATGTTCCCACTTTCCTGTTGCTTGCTTCTTTTAAAACATGACGTATTATTAGTTGATCTGTTAATCTAAAAAGAACACTGGGGCTCATTACATCAAAAATGTTAACTCACTGGAAAATAAGATACTGAAGTCAGCAGTTGTTCTTTTTCACACTCCCAGCACATCCCAAGGTTGGCATCTCTTGAGGAGCAATTAACTTTGGCAGGGCGACTGAATTCAAACACACTGAGGCTTCATTATCTCTACATTAATGATCATAATTAATAAAGAAATTATAACCTGTTGTCACAGACTATCCAATTACAGTGATAACATTCCTTTTCTTTTAGAGCTCAGGGGAAAACTTTTTAAAACACTGAAGTGGCAGTAGAAAATGCTTTGCTCTACATTACAGAGTTACGAGTCAGAATAACTATTGCTGCATAAAGGAAGGCAATTATAAAATTTATTTATTTTCTTAAAATATCCTCTTAGTCCACATGAATATTTTTTATCTAGACAAAATGCCAAATTCCAAGTAATACTATAAGAATGCTTTTAATGATAAGCATTTTAGTCCTACATAACAAAGCAATTACAAACACTGTGCCATTATTATAATGTGGCAAAGTGGCATTAGAGCCACAGGCAGATGTTTACTAGGATATAATTTCCACAGGATTTTCAACCACTTTTAAAGTTACTTAGGAAATGGATGCAGAAGGCAATGGACCTATTGGATCTTGGTGCTGTTTATATTTCATTGTGCTAGCAATAACATACTCATTTAGGGCAAAATTAAGTCAGTGGAAAAATTGAAAACATTCTTCTAGGGAGATGATGAGAAGATAAAAAAGAAGAGGAGAAGAGAGAGAGAAGTGAACATAAGGATGTGGACTGTAGTGGGGGGAGAGTGAAGGGAGGAGAAACCTGAAATATGTATGACATCCTTGGGAAGAGACCAGGAGAGGAAGGTTGAAGTGAGGGATAACTTGATGTTCTTCAAGTTTTGGAAGTATCCATCTCCCTACTGATTTCAGTAAGTTTTCACTACCTTAAGGTGCAAACACAGGCCTAATATGCTTGGGTATTGGTAAAATGTAAGGTAGACCTTGTTCTATGTATGTTCCATAATTTCAGAGCTGTCTTAGTACATTTTATGAGTACTTGTTACAGAAATTTAAAACCACTATCACCTAGCTGTATTGTTTTGAAACAGAGTTCAGCCAGTCATCTCTGGGTTTGGAGGAATGAAACTGAACCACTGTCTTACACCATATACAAAAGTTAGCTCAAGATTAAAGACTTGAATATATAACCTGATTATTAATATCATATAGTGAGAATTAAGTTTCAGCATATGAATTTGGGGTGATGTTGCTAAAGATATTCAATCTACTGCATGTATATAATGTAGGGTCCCATTTCTGTAAACTTCAATAATTGGAAAATGCATTTAAATTAATAGAAATAAGAAATGTGGTTGTGTATGAGTGAGAGAGGATGACTGGAATGGGAATTTACAAGGGTGATATAAATCTTCAATTTTTTAAATTGTTGGTGATTTTGATGTGTTGTCAACATTGTACACTTGAGATTTATGCATTTTGCTTTATGAAAATTTTACCTCAATAAAGAGAGAACATGATGAGATATTAATTGTCTCCACTTGCAATCCTTTCAAAAATTTTGCTGTGAAGGAAAATTGACAAGTACAGCCCCCAGAGAAACATTTATTTGGCTCCCATCACTCCAGTTGGAAAGATCCCCTGGAGGGAATGGCTACCCACTCCAGTATTCTGGCCTGGAGAATTCCTGGGTTGAGAAGATCCCATGGAGAAGGAAACGTCACCCCAATCCAGTATTGTTGCCTGAAAAATTCCATGGACAGAGGAACCTCGCAGGACAGTCCATTGGGTCACAAGAGTCAGTTATGAATTAGAGACTAAACAACCACAACAGCAATTTCATGAACTATTTATTATTATTTTAATTTTTCTCTAACTTACAAATGACAAACAAATGAGTAAATGTCACCCAGTGTGGTAACTTTCTCAAAGTACTTATACAGCTAATAAAGGGCATAACCAAGCTATAACTAGGCAGTTTGGTTTATGAGCAATGTTCTAAAAGTATTCTGTAATCCATGGTCAATAGAGAAGAATTTCAGGTGCTAATATTTAAGATTTTTCTTTCTCTCTTTCTTTTGTAGTGACAGCAAACTGGCAACATCTGTAAACTTGCTTATGTTATTGTCAGAGGCAATGTTTTCTAAAGATTTTCCAAGTCTTCAAATAAGAAGCACTTTTTTGGAAATATACTTAGCTATTTCCTTTGGCCCACATATCACCACAATGTTCATAAGTATTTTCCTATACTGACAGCAAATCAAATTTATTTATGAATTTTTTGTATGAATATTTTTTTCATTTATTTTTATTAGTTGGAGGCTAATTACCTTACAATATTGTAGTGGTTTTTGCCATACACTGACATGAATCAGCCATGGATTTACATGTGTTCCCCATCCATAACCCTCCTCCAACCTCCCTTCACATCCCATCCCTCTGTGTCTTCCCATTGCACCAGCCCTGAGCACTTGTCTCATGCATCCAACCCGGGTTGGCGATCTGTTTCACACTTGATAATACACATGTTTCAATGTTATTCTCTCAGATCATCTCCCCCTCGCCTTCTCCCACAGAATCCAAAAGCCTGTTCTATACATCTGTGTCTCTTTTTCTGTCCTGCATATAGGGTTATCGTTACCATCTTTTTAAATTCCATATATATGCGTTAGTATACTGTATTGGTCTTTATCTTTCTGGCTTACTTCACTCTGTATAATGGGCTCCAGTTTCATCCATCTCATTAGAACTGATTCAAATGTATTCTTTTTAATGGCTGAATAATATTCCATTGCATATATGTACCATAGCTTCCTTATCCATTCGTCTGCTGATGTGCATCTAAGTACACATCGAGGAAACCAGATCTGAAAGAGACACATATACCCCAATGTTCATTGCAGCACTGTTTATCTATGAAATATTAAAGCATGCGTAGGATTGGATCCAATCAGAATTTTTAAGTTTAATGTTCTTTTTCCCACAAAGCCAAGCCCTTTTCTCAGTCTTAAGTACACCAATTTAAATAACTCATGTATCTAACAAGGATACTTTATATGTATGAAGATGCTCTCATAGCAACAGACAATAACAATGCATAAAATGGATATTTTGAAATGATTTTTGTTTTATGTTTTCCTACTGATAAGGTAGATTACTTTTCTGTAATCATTTAGCCGTTAATGTTAAAGCATGATATTTACTACCCCAGGGAAATCAAGGTGGGAACGACTTAGAAGAATAAAGATCTCAGTACTGATTTTTTTGAGTATATGGTAAGAAGAGTCTTCAGATAAATGACATGTTTTATACATAAACTATAACAAGTGTTAGTGAAGAGGTATAGAAACAGGTACACTCACACATTACTTGTGGGATTGTAAATTGTATAGCCTCTTTGGAAAAAAGTTTGGCAGTTACTCAAAATACTAAACATAAAATTATCACATGAGCTAGCAATTTTCACTTATAAGTATAGACCCAAGAGAATTGAAAACACATGTTCACAACAACTTCTGCAAGAATGATCATAGCAATATTATTCATTATAGTCAAAAAGTGGAAAGAGCACAGATATCCATTACCTGATACATTTATAAACACAATGGAATATTACTCATCTGTTAAAAAGAATGCATTTTAATCAGTTCTAATGAGGTGGATGAAACTGGAGCCTATTATACAGAGTGAAGTAAGTCAGAAAGAAAAACACCAATACAGTATACTAATGCATATATATGGAATTTAGAAAGATGGTAAGGATAACCCTATATGCAAGACAGCAAAAGAGACACAGATGTATAGACCAGTCTTTTGGACTCTGTGGGAGAAGACGAGGGTGGGATGATCTGAGAGAATAGCATTGAAACATGTATATTATCATATGTGAAACAGATCGTCAGTCCAGGTTCGATGCATGAGACAGGGTGCTCAGGGCTGGTGCACTGGGATGACCCAGAAGGGTGGGATGGGGAGGGAGGTTGGAGGGGGGTTATGGATGGGGAAAACATGTACACCCATGGCTGATTCATGTCAATGTATGGCAGAAACCACTACAATATTGTAAAGTAATCAGCCTCCAATTAAAATAAATAAATTTAAAAAATTAAATTTTAAAAATTAATTAATAAAAAAATGAAATAAACACAATGTGGTACATCCATACAGGGGTGCGTTATTTAATTTTAAAAACTAAGTTAATGATACACGCTATAGTGTGGATGAAATTTGGAAACACTATGCTAAGTAAAAGAAGTCACAAACAGTAGACCAAATATTATATCACACTATTTTACAAAATGTCTATAATAGGCAAATGACTTTATAGAAAGGGTAAATTACTGTTTTTCAGGGGATGGGGAAATAGTGGACTTGGAAATAATTGCTAACAAGTCTGGGGCTACTTTGTGGGATGATCATAATATTTTGGAATTAGATTGTGGTAATGGTTGTACAACATTGTGAATATACTAAAATTCACGGAATTATACACTTTTAAATGGGAGGTTTTGTTAATGTAAATTATATCTATGTCTCTCCATATATCTATAACTTAATAAAATGTAAACATAGGAGCTAAACTAATTGTGAAAAGCCTTAGCTATTGAGAACATTAGGCAAACTGAAAGAAGCCAGTCACAAAAGATTCATATATTATATGATTCTGTTTATCTGAATTGTCTGGAATAAGCAAACCCATAGAAACAAAAAATCAATTAGTGGATACTCAGGTCTGGAAGTAGATGAGAATGAGAATGGAGTTAGACTGCTAATAGATATGGTGTTTCTTTGGGGGATAGAGACAATCTTCTAACATTAAATTGTAGGGATGATTGTACAACTTGGTGAATATAATGACAAAACTGAATTTTAAACTTTAGTGAATTGTATATTATATGAAATATTCATCAATAAAGTTGTAAAAGAAATTTCCCTTACCCATGATTGTTGTGTATGAATTTAAACCACACTACATTAACTTAGGTGGAACCTTACCACTGGGAATGGATATAGACAGATATTGCTTGAACTCATGTTTTAAAACTGCATAAATTCCAGCATAGCCTTATGAGCTACAAAAACATTTTTCCTTCAAGGAATATTCACTAGTTACTCAGAGGTTTGTATGTTACTCAAAGACTGTTGTATTTTAAAATCATATTAACCTTTGAGATCTGGTATGAGACATACTCTCACACCACAACAATTTTTTTTTCAGCTGAAAAACTAACAAAACTGTTTAAGCATAACTGACATTTGTAAATGGGCAATCATGATCCATAAGAGAAGGACAGTATACAAGGTAAACCTCACATTTACCCTACCTTTCTCTGTTATTTTCAAAATGTCATTTTACAAAGAACAGCTCAGGGATATTAAGTCAAAGCAGAAAATGAAAGTTTCACTAGATAGAGGAAATAGAGATAAATATTCATAGTGTGTAAAGTGGTTGGGACTTGGCAGCAAGGTACCTGGGAAGACAGAGCTTCTGGGCAGGAGTCCTAAAAATCTGTTTTAAAATTACCCTTGAGTCCAGGTCAGTTTTTAAGCTGTATATTTAAGGGTGAAACTCTAGGAAGTCTAGAAGAAAATAACTGCTGAGGACACTGAGAGTTGTACAAAATTTTCAAAGGCTAGATGACATTGCTGGGAATATGTTAGAGTCACCCCTAGCCAGAATGCAAAAGTGATGGTTCATGCTTTAAGGTATTCTGATGAGACTCCTGAAAAGCCACGTCTTAATGAAAGAATCACACTCTAAGCCCTAGAGTAAAGGAAATATGAAATAAGTTGCCCTCTTTCCTAAAAATAAATGCTAAAACCAGACCTCAGTAGAATCAAGGTGATCGCCCAATAATTTAATTACTTGCCAGGACAAAACTTAATAATCTCTAGAGGAACACACAATCCAGAACTTGTAAATTATCCTATACATGATGCATGGCACACAATAAGATAATTTCTGTCATGCAAACAAGAAGGAAAGTGATTGATAACCAGGAGATAATAGAAGCAGTCACAGAGATGAGCCATATAGAAATTTAAAAAATATCTAAAATTAAGATAGCAAAAGAAATAGAGAAAAAGATGGACAAAATGGATTTGCAGATGGAATAGTTAAACAGGTAAACATAAAAGACTCTTGAATCCTAACAATAGTTCAAATGTCTTGTGCAGTTTATAAGATATGTAGGTATAAAATATGACAACAGGCAAAAAGTTAAGGAATGTAAGTATATTGTCAGGCTTTTGTCTTGTTTGTGATGTGGTAAAGTACTAATTAAACTGCTCAGTCAGTAAAGAATCTGCCTGCAATGCAAGAGACTAAAGTTTGATCCCTGGGTTGGGAAGACCCCCTGGAGAAAGGAATGGCAACCCACTCCAGTATTCTTGCCTGGGACATCCCATGGTGAGAGACCATGGCGGGCTATAGTCCACAGCTTTACAGAGTCAGAGACAACTTAGTGACAAAACTACCACCACCACCAGTGCAATTGTTATAGCCACGCTTTCCGGGAAACAGACTCACTCAGAAGGACAATGCAGATAGTGGAGCGCAGTTTATTACGCCGGCGGGCCCAAGGCAGAGTCTCCTCTTAGCCAAGGACCCCGTCCAGCATTTGTGAAAATCTTTTATACCCCATGCGTACGTGTCTAAACCCACCACCTACCCCATGTGTACGTGTCTAAACCCACCACCTACCCCATGTGTACGTGTCTTAAACAGTCAATAGTCAATAAGCCCGCAGTTACATTCCAACCAGTTAATAATCAATAAGCCTGTGATTACATCTTGACAGATACAAAAAAAGTTTATGACCTGTCCGGAGACAGGTGTGATTACGGTATGCTTCCTCTTAGGCAATGAGTAGCCTGGATGTGATCTTCAAGATTCCTCTGTCTGGAGGGGGTCTTATCCTTCCATTGTCGTCCTCACAGGCACTAAGCAGAGAGTTCAGAGTCCACTGGAGAGGCAGTCGAGCACAGCCAGCACGGACAGGCCTGAGATGGAGTTCAGGCCCTATGAATTCCTTCTTCACAATTTCTAGGGCAACCACAAAATTCATACTGAAAAATATATTAAAAAAGTAGTAAAGTCAGAAACTGTGAACAAACTAAAATATTATCTTATGTGCACAGTTCATGTATTTTATATACTTGAATAGACACCAGGCATCTGAATCAGAGGTCAGCATTTATTATTATTATTTTTATTTTTACTTTTTATTTTATATTGAAGTATAGGTGATTCAGTGGTGAAGAACCCGCCTGCAATGCAGGAGATTGCTTGTAACATAGGAGATGTGTGTTCAATCCCTGGGTCCGGAAGGTCCCCTGGAGAAGGAAATAGCAACCCACTCCAGTATTCTTGCCTGGAAAATTCCACGGACAGAGGAGCCTGGCAGGCTACAGTCGATGGGGCCACAAGAGTCAGACATGACTTAGCGACTAAACGACCACCACCATAGTTGGTTAACAGTGTTGTGTTTGTTTCACATGTACAGCAAAGTGATTCAGCTATCTATCTATCTATCTATCTATTTATCTATCTATCTATCTATCTATCTATCTATCTATCTATATATGTATCTATTCTTTTTCAAATTATTTTCCTATTTAGATCTTTACATAATATTGAGCAAAGCTCCATGTGCTGTACAGTAGTAGGTCCTTCACCCACAAGGAAATCAACAAGCAGAGAAACATTGCAGCATCAGTTCCCCTCAACTAGCACCCTAAAAGGTGATATGATGAAAGCCTGATTAATAACATCTTCCAAAAGTGGTGGCATCACTGTTGGCAAGGGACCCAGAAATAATACTTTTCCCCATTTAAAAAGTGAAATAGAAGCAGTTGTCCCTCTCCTCCTTCTGAGTCTCCTTGTAAAAATAACAGGAAGCACCCTTTGTTCTTACTTTAACAATTTGGTACATAAATCAGCCTTGGGGGAAGATTAGTTCTTCCTGAAATGTAAAACCTTAAGACAATGCTATAAATTCCTTTAGAAGTATCTGGTTTACTTAATTACCCTTTCTGTTAATTCAGGTTCCCACCTAGGATTGTAATCAGTTAACTCTTGGGGAGATAAGAAAAGGTTTATTGTCTTTTGGTTGGAAGAAGTTAGCTTTACCATTATAGAAACAAAAATGTCTGCAGATCTAACCCTCATGCTCTGTAGAAAGCAAATGTTTCTGGGGAAAATAAAAATAAGCATCTTTCATAACATATAAATTTCTGTGGCTTACAAACAGAGACTTAATAAAAGTTCCTCAAAATTCGTGAAAGATTATTTTCACAAACACATGAAGTTAAAATGTAAATATGTGAGCCACAGACTGGGAAAATCTCTCTCCACAGACACATACCACCCCCACACAGGTACACATTGCAAGAAAAACCTTGTATCCAGAATTTACAAAGAGCTCCTACAAAGCAATAAGAAAAAAGACAAACTGGTTAATAATGGACAAGAGACTAGAACAGATACTTCAAGGATATCTACACAGCTAATACATGAAAAGGTAATATAATTCCTCATCAGGGAGCTTCAAAATGAAGCCACACTCCTCACACCCTCTAGAATGATTAAATATTGACAAGGTCAGTTTTGGCATAGATGTGTAGAGACTATAATCTTCACACATTGTTGGTGGGAGTGTAAAATGATACAAACACTTTGGAAAACTATTTGACAATGTATACTAAATTTAACCATATGCCTCCCCTATGGATAAGCAGTTGCACTTACAGGTATATACCAAAGATGTCTGCCTCATCTTTATATTGGTTATTGTTCTAAAGAAATTGTTACTAAAATGAACTGTGGATATATTTTCTCCTCAAAGAAGCTTGTTCTTCCTGGTAAGAAATGGATAATAAAGAAAGGATTCCTCTCAAGGTAGAGAAGAAAATAGAAACAAAGAAGCTATATTTGGAAATTCTGGTAAGGCATTTAAAACAGTTGACAAGCTAAGTTGGCTAAATACACTAAATAATCAATTTAAATAAAAGGCAATTATGTTAGCTTGCATTAAAAAGTTCAGGCTACTTTTATAATGATTAAGCACTTTTTTACTTGAGTATGTATATAAGGAAAGGGCAGTGTTTGCAGATACTCTTTATTTCAGACCTCAGACACACTTTTTACTCTGAGAAAAGTTTCAATTAGCAATAATCATGCCTTGGATAAACATAATTGGCTAGGATACTGCCACTGTGCAAATCTCACACTTTTACTCTGAATTTTTAGTATATAAAGGTTCAAACAGAGCCTTTGTTAATTGATTGCTTATTTCAGATATTTCTATAAATCCAGGCATTTGTCCTACTCAGAAATATTTGTCTCTCTCCAAAAATTGTTTCTAGTACTCTCTGCAGAATATGATATTGCATAGTGTTGAGGACATTACTCACTTCTACCATGAACTACTAACCAGTGGTAATTCTTCCTTCTCTGAGAAAATGCCAAATGATGCTGTAATGGGCAATGTAATTTTCTTCACAAGGTTGGTGGATAGAGCAATGAATGAAAATAAATGGCATCAATTTGTCAGTAAAGCTATAGTACATTCATTGTAACTATGAGCAACAAACTGCTGATGCTGGCAGTCCAAACACCATCACTACATATTTTGTCTGTGTTTTGGAAAAAGAAAATAGAACCCTGAAAAGAACTAAAATAAAGATTTCAAAGATGTATAATATATTCATTAAAGTTTCTAACAGTGTTTCAATAATCACCATAATTGGTAAGAAGTGATGGATATTTTTTATGTCATGCCATTTCAAAGGTAGTATTTGTTTCCTTAATTAAAAACAGACCAGGGTTAGTAATTAGACCCTTATTATGTCAATTGCAAACTACATTTTTTTTTTTTTTTGCAAACTACATTTTAAGTGCAAATCCCAAATTCCCTTTCAGAAAATTGGGGGATTAAGAACAAATTACAAACTTCAGGATAAGCTATATAAAAAGCCTGTTTTGTTATCCATGTTTTAAATCACCCAACTGCAAAGAAAGCAAAGTGGCACTGTCTTTCAGGTTCATAGAGATCAATTTCTTTTTGTGCCTTCTATAGTTTGCCAAGGGAAGTTCACATTATGGGAGAGGTAAAGATACCAAATGATGCTACAGAAAAAGTCCAGGAGTATTGTTACTTTAGCTTCTATTCCTGGAAGCTGTTTATTACTATGTTTTCATGATGGGATTCAGACTGAGATGAGGTATGAGGAAGAGTCTATAATTTGCCATCTTCACTAGGGATAGGAACTGAACCATTTAGATTTAGAGTATGAGAACAGTATCTTGGTTTATTTTTAGGAGTTTCTTCAGGATGATTCCTCAGCAGAATAAATTCATAGACAAAGAATCTTTCAGATTCTCTTAGGTTCACCTCTTTTCAAAACAATATCTGGTTTTCAACAAATTAAGTATTGTACTTATTTAACTACCTAAGCTTTAGCACATGACTAAAATTCTTTTGTTATAATTTTGAAACTGTAACTTCTAGAGTAATTAAATTACTTATTAACAGCAAATAAGCAGTTCTAGCTATCCAATTTATTGTCCTACTCAAAAACCATTCATGGGTTATCTTTTAAGATACTTACTGGTTTGCAGGAAACCTCCATTACCCAGAGATCATGGTAGGTATCATGCAGATCAAATCTCTAAGAATGTACACTGATCAGGAAGTAACTGTCTCCTGTATCTGTTGCTCAGGGTTCAGTGACTGTCAGATAAGGTTTCCAAAGTGCTGCTGCTCTTAAGCAGGATTCTCAGTGTATATTTATGCAAATCAATCTTTAGCTGGAAATCAACAGAATGCCTTAAGGGAAATATTAAATTAGTCACCCACATACATCTTCTCTTTGAAAATAACCACATAAAGAAAATAGCACAGAAATTCATATGAAAACTTTTAATTGAAAAGATGAAATTTGAGGCTGATAATGCTATAACTGAGAAAACAGTTAATGACTCATTTCAATAAACCTTCCCTATGACAGCACATACAACATTTTGCCCAAGGCCTAAAATATGTGCTGAGAGAAAGAGTGCAATACTATAATTAGACTATAAACCAATCAGCTTTGTGATTGCATTTGGTAACACGGAATAGGGTTACTTGATTGTGAAAACAGAATGTGCAATAATGTGGCTACTTGTTCTTCTGTGTGAGAAAAAGGATCCCCGGAAAATGATTTTTATACCATTTCAAAATTGCTGAACTGATTAGATGATAGTCAAAGGAAAGAAACTAGTTATGCATATTTTATACAGATAAGCTTTTTGGCAATGTAGACTGAAGTTACATAAATAATGAGCAGCTCAAATCCCCTGACACATTCCTGCAAGGCATTCCAAACACTATCTATTGGTTGCCTTGAATTAGTATCATTCTATGGCTTCCTGTTTTAGGTTTTTTACTGGTAGCTCACTTAGCTGTCATTCAGTTCCATTACATAGTGTTCATGGGAAGTATATTGCAGATCAAATATCCATATCTTTACATTATGATAATTAAGTGATAAAGATGAATATGAGGTAAGCAATAAGCTGTTCACATCCTGTTAAAGTAATGCAAACAAATGTTTCAGTAATTAAGAGTAGTTGTCAAAGCTGAGTAGTATGTGACTGCATTTACTATGTAAACTATAAGTGCACTGAAAGTTTAAATTTGTAGAAATATTTAAAAAAGAAAACGGAGTTACCACTAGTTCAGTTCAGTTCAGTTGTGTCTGACACTTTAAGACCCCATGGACTGCAGCACCCCAGGCCTCCCTGTCCATCACCAACTCCCAGAGTTTACTCAAACTCATGTCCATCGAGATGGTGATGACATCCAACCATCTCATCCTCTGTTGTCCCCTTCTCCTCCCTCTTTCAATCTTTCCCAGCATCAGAGTCTTTTCAAATGAGTCAATTATTCACATCAGGTGGCCAAAATATTGGAGTTTCAGCTTCAGCATCAGTCCTTCCAATGAATATTCAGGACTGATATCCTTTAGGATGGACTGATTGGATCTCCTTGCAGTCCAAGGGACTCTAAAGAGTCTTCTCCAACACCACAGTTCAAAAATATCAATTTTTCGGCCCTCAGCTTTCTTTATGGTCCAACTCTCACATAGGTACAACTACTGGAAAAACCATAGCTTTGATTAGATGGATCTTTGTTGACAAAGTAATGTCTCTGCTTTTTAATATGCTGTCTAGGTTGGTTCATGGGGTTCTCAAGGCAAGAATACTGAAGTGGTTTTCCATTCCCTTCTCTAGTGGACCACGTTTGGTCAGAATGCTCCACCATGACCCCTCTGTCTTGGGTGGCCCTATTTGGCATGGCTCATAGTTTCATTGAGTTAGACAAGGCTATGGTCCATGTGAGCAGATTGGTTAGCTTTCTGTGATTGTGGTTTTCAATCTCAGGTCTGCCCTCTGATGGAGAAGGATAAGAGGCTTATGGAATCTTCCTTATAGGAGAGCTTGATTGAGGGAGAAACTGGGTCTTGTTCTGATGGGAGGTGTAAGTCTTTAATCCAGTCTTCTGTTTAAGGGCAGGGCTGTTTTCCCTGCCTGTTATTTGACCTGAGACCAAACTATGGTGGAGGTAATGAAGAGAATGTCAACCTCCTTCAAAAGGTCCCATGCAGACAATGCCACACTCAGTGCCCCCAACCCGGCAGCAGGCCACTGCTGGTCCACGCCTCCCCTGGAGACTCCTTGACATTTATAGGCAAGTCTGAATCAGTCTCTTATGGGGTCACTGCTCCTTTCTCCTGGGTCCTGGTGCATAAAAGGTTCTGTTTGTGCCCTCCAAGAGTCTGTCTCCCCAGTCCTGTGTAAATTCTGGCAGCATATCTTTTCAAATTAGTGTTTTTATTATTTTCTGCATTTGTAGTTAGAAGTGGAAAGTCTGGATCATATGGTAGTCCTGTTTCTAGTTTTTTGAGGGACCTCCACAATGTTTCCCATACTGGCTGTAGCAATTTGCATTCCCACCCACAGTGTAGAATGTTTCCCTTTCTCCATACCATCTCTAGCATCCATTGTTTGTAGATTTTTTTGATGATAGTCATTATGACAGGTTTGAGACAGTATTTCATTTTGGTTTTTATTCTCATTTCTCTAATAATTAAGAGTGTCCTTTCATGTGCTTGTTACCATCTATATGTCGTCTTAGGAGAAATGCCTATTCAGGCCTTTTGCCTATTTTGTTTTTTGTTTGTTTGTTTTAACTGAGTTGTTTGCTTTGATATTGAGTTGTGTGAGCTGTTTGTATATTTTGGGTATTAACCCCTTTTAACCTGGATAGTAGGTTTTTCTCTTTCAGCAATTTGAATAGATTGGATTGGTCAAAGTGTTTGTTCGAGTTCTGGAACAACCTGAATGAACGTTTGGGCCAAGCCCATATGCTGCTTCCTTCTGGCCTGGAATGTTTCTTCAAAGAAGTCAGCTGATAACTTTATGGAGGTTCCCTTCAACATGATTCTTTTTTCTCACCTTGATGTCTTTACAATTCTCTCTTCATTTTTATTTTTTACCATTTTGTTTACAGAATGTTTTGTGTGAATCTGTTTAAGTTCATGTGTCCTGTACCTGCATATCTGTTTCCTTCTTCAGCTTTGGGAACTTTTCAGCCATAATTATTTCAAACATATTTTTGATCCCAGTCTCTCTGTCTCCTCTTTCTGGAACCCCTTTAATGCAAGTGTTGGAATACTTAAGCTTTTTTTTTTTTCTTCCACAGAAATCTCAAACTTCTTTCATTTGTAAAAGTGTATTTTTTTCTTTCTGCTGTTCTGATTAGGTGACTTCCATTATTTTATCTTCCAGACCACTTATTCTTTCTTCTGGATCACTTAGTGTCTTATTTCTTCTAGTGTGCTTTTTTACTTCAGCTATTGAATTATTCACTTCTGATTGGGTTTTTGCTCACTAAGGTCTGTACAGTCAAAGCTATGGTTTTTCCTGTAGTTATGTACAGATGTGAGAGTTGAACCATAAAGAAGGCTGAGTGATGAAGAATTGATGCTGTAAAACTGTGGTGCTGGGAAGATTCTTGTGAGTCTCTTGCACAGCAAGGGGACCAAATCAGTCAATCCTAAAGGAAATCAATCCTGAATATTCAGTGGAAGGACTGATGTTGAAGCTCCAATACTTTGGCCACCTGATGTAAAGAGCCAACTCATTGGGAAAGTCCCTGATGCTAGGAAAGATTGAAGGCATGAAGGGAAGGGGGAGACAGAGGACAAGATGGTTGGATGGCATCACCAACTCAATGGACGTGAGTTTGAGCAAACTCCAGGAGATAGTGAAAGACAGGGAAGCCTGACATGTTGCTGTCCATGCAGTCACAAAGAGTTGGGCATGACTTAGCGATTGAACAACAAAGTGTGAGGAAAAGAGTATTATTATTTTGATCAAATGCAAAGTGATATTTTCTTTTCAAGGACAATTTGACAATAATCAATCAACATTTTTAAGAAGCACTGTGTTTTACTGAGCAAAGCCACTTCTATGAATTTATCCTACACAGATCAGGTAAGTAATCCCAAATTTGCAAGGATATCTATTGCAGTTTTGTTTCCGTCTGCTAAAAAATGGTGACAATCTAAATGTCCACTAACGTGACAATTATGGAATCAAATATTATAGGCACAAAATATTTTATGCACCTCAGCTCTTTGAAAAGAAATAAGTGAAATTTAATGCAGTGAAACAGAAAATATGTTAATTGTATACACATTTTAGATATAAAATAAATTTTTAGAGCAATATGTAGAGTCAAATTCCCTTTTCAGGTTGAAGACACACATAAAGACTCAGAAACACACCCTCACAGACTTACACATACAACCTAGTCTGGAAAAATATATTTGAGAAGTGGGAGTTGGAAGGAGATGTAAAGAAAGGACTTTTTTGCAAATTATATGATGGAATGTAGTGTATAGTTTTAATTAATGAGTCAAGGACTAAGGAATACAATGTTTTTTTTTTAATCTAAATTATCTCTTTTTGCATATTCATTTACGTTGTTGTGTATTATTTGTTTTTATGCTGAGTAATATTATAATGAATGAATATGCTGCAATGTGCTTACCTGCTTTCCTGTAGAAGAACCTGTGTGTTGTTTCAATTTGGGAGCTATTGTGAAATATAGTGTCATGAATGTTCTTATTCAAAGCTTTCCTGTTTTTATACTTTTTTCATTTCTCTTGACTAAATACCTAGAAATGGAATTGCTGGAATATAACAAATGTATGCTTATTTTCATAATTCAACAAATGGTTTTACAACATGTAGTATTGCTTTGTAGTCCTAAAAATGATTCATGAGTATTCCGATTGCTCCACATCCTCACCAATGTTTGAGATTTGTGAAAACTTTTTAGCTACTTAAGTGACTGCATGATGATATCTCATTATGGCTTAATATACTGTTTTCAGCTGTCTAGCAGATTGAAGTAGGATTAGTACCTCAACACTAAGTGGAGATGATGAAAAATACAATACACATCTATTATTTTTTCATCTAAAATATTTTCCTTTTTAGGTTATTATATTTAACCATTTAAGTCCTACAAGGTAATATGTACAAAACATATTTATATATTTAATATGGAAAAGGCATATTTTCATCTACTGAGCTCAATTAACTGAAAAATATATAGAGGTTACAAACTAAGATAATTTACCTTTTAATCATGATATCACATTTGCTCTTGACTTACTCCCCATCTAACATACAACATGATTTCTACCATTTCCTATAATTTCATGACTCCTCTCAATACTATTGAACACAGGTGCTATGTAAACTGGTAATATGGCCAATGTAGATAACATATCCATTAACCCCTGACTGAGTATACATCCAGAATTAATATAGACTTCCTCTGGAACTCTGGCTTTCTTAGCCAACCTTTAGAAGTTTTTAAGTTTGAGTTCCTGGTGAATCTTAATTTTTGCAGAAGGTATCTTACCAAGAAAATGAAAATAGCAGTAACTTTTGAATCTCGATAGTAGAGTCAAGAGTACTGTCAAGTGTCTATTTGTATTGCACATAGGTTTTGCAGTTATTTTACCAGCATGATTTTAAAAATACTGTCCCTATTTAGTCAAATGGTGCAAAGTTAACTCAGCAAGTATTTACTGAGTCCATATTTTTATTGTTCCTTGGAAGATATAAAAAAGGTGTGAAATAAGACCTTTCCTTCAGGGAGACTATTATATTGCCTTTTGACATAAAGCTGAAAGAAGGTTGTAATATCTGATTAATGCTTATGAAATGGGTTTCTATTATAGACACAAATATGTGGAACTAATTATCAATATTAACATAATCATGTAAATTTTAACCCAAATGTTAAAAACACTACTGGGGTCAAAATAAAAACCCATGCAGCATTATTAAATAATACAAATGTAGTTTTATAAATAAACACATTGCTTTTTAAATGTTTAAACTATTTAAACACATCTAGGTATGTGTTTAAACTATTTAAACGCACCTATAATACACAGCTTGGTTGCATGGGTGTTCAGTCGTGTTTGTGACCCCATGGACTGTAGCCCACCAGGCTCTCCTGTCCATGGAATTTCCTGGGCGACAATACTGGAGTGGGTTCCCATTTCCTTCTCTGGGGATCTTCCCAACACAGGGATTGAACCTGCATCTCTTGGGTCTCCTGCATTGGCATGCGGATTCTTTACCACTGAACCAACTATGGAAGCATAAAAAGCAGACACATAACTAAAAGAAAGAAAAAAAAAAAGTGTTCAGGTTTTTTTTATCTCTAATTAGAGATATGCAGGATTCTGAAGAATAGTGTGGATACTCAAGAATACTGTGCTGCCAACAACTCTGATTAAAATGTCAAGTGTTGAATAGTTGTAATCAGTCTTGATTTTTTCCCCTTCTTTCTAGTTGATTTGTGTTTGGCTGAGGGCAATCATTGTGTGAATGTATGTGTGGGTCTCCATTGCTCTTTATTTTCTGCCAGAAAAGAATGAGCATTCAACCCTTCAGCTCTACCAAAATGTCACAAAATGAACAAAGAAACCTACCAATTGGAAAGTTAAGCATTTTTCCTTGTTGCTATAATTTTTTTTAGAAATAAATCTTCTAGTCAGTCATGCTTTACAGCTCTTTGCAGAGCACATAATAATTAAATAGGATATTATTTTTAAAATGCAAAATCTTAGAAAATAACCTCCTCTCCTTCATCCTGATTCAAATCTGAAGAGCTGAAATAAAACTGTAGATCTGAAGTAAGGCCTAGAAACATGCGTTTTAAAGAAGATATTCAGATGATCCTAATGCTAGGTGTATTGGACTACATTTGAACATATAGTGCCCTAGAGAAGGAGCCCCAAATCCCTGGGCCATGGACCAGTACAAAGTACTTGGCTTTCGAGGAACCAGGCTGCACAGCAGGAGGTGAGAGCCCAGTGAGCAAAGCTCATTCTGCCGCTTCCCCGTAGCTCCCCAGAGCTTGCATTACCTCTTGAACCATCATCCACCCACCACCCCAAGCCTGTCCATGGAAAAAATTGTCTTCCACGAAAGCAGTCCCTAGTGCCAAAAAGTTGGAGAATGCTGCCTTAGAGTCATTAGGTAATTACAGTTTGGTGAAAGGAAAAACTGAAGTCAGTCATTACTTCTTTCTGTCAACAGACATGGCAGATACTTTGTTGGTCCTGCTCAAGAAATAAGGATAAGTTAAGTGGTCCTCAAGGAGTTTGCATTCTAATGAATGAAACTACTTTAAGCTCCGTCAGTTATTGTTTTCTATAGCTCCTCTCTCTGAATATGCTATTCAACAATATGTTTTTTCACTCATTAAATGCTTGATCTAAGGTAGAAAACAATTGTTTCCAGCATGCTAAAGCAATCTGACCCTCCCCACTATTTCAAAAGATAGTTTTATATAAACCCTATTTATACAATTGTAACTAACTCAGGGGTCCCTAAATAACTCTACATACAGACTGAAAAATTAATTGTTTTTATAAAAGGGAAAAAATCTCTATATTAAAAACAATGAGATCAATATACATATACCAAATACACATATATTTGAATACACAATTCTGGATTTTCTCTTTGATTTTTTTTGTTTATTTGTCATGTTTTGGGCCCCTGTAATAGTGTTAGTCTTATTAAAATAAAGTTGACATGGAGGGAAATCAAGATAGCAGAGTAAGAGGATGCGGAGGCCACTTCTTCCTATGAACACATTAAAAATACATCTACATGTGAAACAATTCTCCCTGAAATGAACTGGAAACTGGCAAAATTATGCCTGTACAGCCAAGGCTGTAATAAAGATACACATGTAATCATGTAAGAAAGGAAGAAAATTGTTTGGCTTTGAACCTGTGCCCCTGGGAGGGTACTCTGAGAAAAAGTGAGATTACATAGGTGGAAACACCCTGAGGAGTGAGTAGGTCAAGCCACAGGCTGTGCATCCCATTCCTGGGGTCCTAGGCAAAGGAGACAAGTCCCTAGGCTTGTTGGAGGGCAACTGCAGCAAATAAAAGGGCAAAGAGAAGCCTGGACTCCACTCATGAAGACTGTGCATGCACTGGTTAGCTCTGAAAGTGAAGTGGAGAAAGTTCTGTTCTAGAGGCTGCTGATTTTCCCACAACAACCTCACTGTGTGTCCCAGTCCAAACCAAGTGAATGCTCCTATCCCAATCACTCCCAGACATAGCACAGCACTGGATCTGGGGTGGCCAAGACAGGAGAAAAGACTCAATCTTGGAAACTAGAAGTAATCCAGTCCCAGGGTAGAACTGAAGTGAGGTGGCAGCACCCATTTGGTGCTTACTCAAGAGACTGCCAAGAAGCAGCCCAGGTTTCTAACAGCAGCCACTCCACCACGCTTCACGTCCCTGTGCATGCATAGTGATTATACCAGCCCCACACGTCCTGCTGAGCAGATCCAGAAAAGGGCTGGAGCAGCAGAGGCTGACAGTGATCAACTGTGAGAGATAAAGGAGTCTTGCCCACAAGTAAGGGCAGAAAGAGGTCTTCCCTAGGGACTGCCAGGTTTCCCATGACTGCCCAAATTGAGAGCATATTCTTGCCCTGTACAGTAGATGCTACAGTACATGCTAAATGCTACTGGATTTAAGGTGGCCATGTATGGGTAAAAGAATATGTAAACATTCACAGCAGCATTATTCAAAGACCCCAAAGACAAACAACTCATATGCCCATCAACAGATGAATGGATAAACAAAATGTAATATACAAATGCAATATAATATTATTCCACCTTAAAAAAAAAAAAGGAAATTCCAACATGGATGACCCTTGAAGACATTATGGTGACTGAAATGTCAGACACAAAATATAAAGATTGTATCATTACTATATATATATATATATATATATATATATATATATATATATATATATACAGTATGTATATATATAGTAATGTATATAGTATATTACTATAATGTATATAGTAATATATATATAGTATTTATATACTATATATATATATATATACACACACTATATTAGGTACTTAGAATAGTCAAATTCTAAGACAGAAAGCAAAAAATGTTTACTAGGGAATGGGAGAAGGGAAAATGGGGAGTGGTTGAGTTAGTACAGAGCTGCAGTATGGGATGATGAAAAAGTTCTTGGGAGGGATGGTACTTGTTCAGTTGCAAAGTTTTCCAAATTTGCTGGTGCATTAAGCACAGCAATCGTATTTTAGGATTTGAAATAGCTCAGCTGGAATTCCATCCCCTCCACTAGTTTTGTTCACATTAATGGTTCCTAAGGCCCACTTGACTTCACTCTCCAGAGTGTCTGGCTCTAGATGAGTGACCACCCAATCATGGTTATCTAGGTCATTAAGACCTTTTTTCTTTTGTATAGTTCTGTGTATTCTTGCCACCTCTTCTTAATATCTTCTGCTTCGATTAGGTCAATGTTGTTTCTGTCCTTTATTGTGTCCATATTTGCAAGAAATATTCCCTTGATATCCAAAATTTTCTCGAAAAGATCTCTAGTCTTTCCCATTGTATTGTTTTCCTCTATTTCTTTGCATTAGTCAGTGAAGAAGGCTTTCTTATCTCTTTTTGCTATTCTCTGGAACTCTGCATTCAGTTGGGTATATCTCCTTTTCTCCTTTGCCTTTTGCCTCTCTTCTTTGTAAGGTCTGTTCAGACAACCATTTTGCCTTCTTGCATTTCTTTTTTTTTTTTTTTTTTATGGAATGGTTTTGGTCAACACCTACTGTACAATGTTATGAAACTCTGTTCATATTTATTTAGGCACTCTGTGCACTAGATCTAATCCTTTGAATCTATTTGTCATCTCCATTGTACAGTCATAAAGGATTTGATTTAGGTAATATCTGAATGGGCTAGTGTTTTTCCCCACTTTCTTCAATTGAAGCCTGGATTTTGCAATAAGGAGCTCATGATTTGAGCCACAGTGAGCACCAGGTCTTGTTTTTTCTAGTACTAAATATCATTAAGATTTAAAATTTTCTCAGTTTGGTAGGAGAAAAAATGTTATCTGTTTTTAATTTGAATTTTTATTATCAGTAGGGAGATTGGGAACACACGCCTATGTTATTAAAGGCTTTAGTTATTTTAAGAATTTCCTGCTTCATTTTTCACTCCCCTCCCCCTTGTCTTTTTTTGAAATTATTTCCAGGAGATATTTGTGTGTGTATATATATGGGCTTCTGCAATGTATCAGATAATAAAAAAATTACCTGCAATGCAGGAGACTTGAGTTCAATCCTTAGGTTGGGAAAACCCCCTGGAGAATGGAATGGCAACCCACTCCAGGATTCTTGCCTGGAAAATTCCAAGGACTAAAGTCAAAATTCAGACTTAAATTGAAGAAAGTAGGGGAAATCACTAGACCATTCAGATATGACCTAAATCAAATCCCTTCTGACTATACAGTGGAAGTGAGAAATAGATTTAAGGGACTAGATCTGATAGAGTGCATGATGAACTATGGATGGAGGTTCGTGACATTGTAAAGGAGACAGGGATCAAGACCATCCCCATGGAAAAGAAATGCAAAAAGGCAAAATGGTTGTCTGAGGAGGCCTTACAAATAACTGGAAAAGAAGAGAAGCAAAAAGCAAAGGAGAAAAAGAAAGATATTCCCATTTGAATGCAGAGTTCCAAAGAATAGCAAGAAGAGATAAGAAAGCCTTCTTCAGCGATCAATGCAAAGAAATAGAGGAAGACAACAGAATGGGAAAGACTAGAGATCTCTTCAAGAAAATCAGAGATACCAAGGGAACATTTCATGTAAAGATGGGTTTGATAAAGGACAGAGATGGTATGGACCTAACAGAAGTAGAAGATATTAAGGAGGGGTGGCAAGAATACACAGAAGAACTGTACAAAAAAGATCTTCACAACCCAGATAATCACAATGGTGTGATTACTCACCTAGAGCCAGACATCCTGGAATGTGAAGTCAAGTCGGCCTTAGGAAACATCACTACGGACAAAGTTAGTGGAGGTGTTGGAATTCCAGTTGAGCTATTTCAAATCCTGAAAGATGATGCTGTGAAACTGTTGCACTCAAAATGCCAGCAAATTTGGAAAACTCAGCAGTGGCCACAGGACTGGAAATGGTAAGTTTTCATTACAATCCCAAAGAAAGGCAATCCCAAAGAATGCTCAAACTACCACACAATTGCACTCATCTCACACGCTAGTAAAATAGTGCTCAAAATTCTCCAAGCCAGGCTTCAGCAATTTGTGAGGTGTGAGCTTCCAGATGTTCAAGCTGGTTTTAGAGAAGGCAGAGGAACCAGAGACTAAATTGCCAACATCCACTGGATCATCAAAAAAAACAAGAGAGTTACAGAAAAACATCTACTTCTGCTTTATTGACTATGCCAAAGCCTTTCACCATGTGGATTGCAATAAACTGTGGAAAATTCTGAACAAGATGGGAATACCAGACCACCTGACCTGCCTCTTGAGAAACCTGTATGCAGGTCAGGAAGCTACAGTTAGAACTGGACATGGAACAACAGACTGGTTCCAAATAGGAAAAGGAGTACCTCAAGGCTGTATATTGTCACCCTTCTTGTTTAACTTATATGAAGAGTACATCATGAGAAACGCTGGACTGGAAGAAGCACAAGCTGGAATCAAGATTGCTGGGAGAAATATCAATAACCTCAGATATGCAGATGACACCACCTTTATGGCAGAAAGTGAAGAGGAACTAAAAAGCCTCTTGATGAAAGTGAAAGAGGAGAGTGAAAAATTTGGCTTAAAGCTCAACATTCAGAAAACTAAGATCATGGCATCCGGTCCCACCACTTCATGGCAAATAGATGGTGAAACAGTGGAAACAGTGTCAGACTTTATTTTTTGGGCTCCAAAAGCACTGTGGATAGTGACTGCAGCCATGGAATTAAAAGATGCTTACTCCTTGCAAGGAAAGTTATGACCAACCTAGTTAGCATATTAAAAAGCACAGACATTATTTTGCCAACAACAGTCCGTCTAGTCAAGACCATGGTTTTTCCAGTGGTCATGTATGGATGTGAGAGTTGGACTGTGAAGAAAGCTGAGCGCTGAAAAATTGATGCTTTTGAACTGTGCTGTTGGAGAAGACTCTTGAGAGTCCCTTGGAGTGTAAGGAGATTCAATCAGTCCATCCTGAAGAAGATTAGTCCTACGTGTTCATTGGAAGGACTGATGCTGAAGCTGAAACGCCAACACTTTGGCCACGTCATGCAAATAGTTGACTCATTGGAAAAGACGCTGATGCTGGGAGGGATTGGGGGCAGGAAGAGATGGGGATGACAGAAGATGAGATGGCTGGATGGCATCACCGAATCGATGGACATAAGTTTGAATAAACTCCGGAAGTTGGTGATGGACAGGGAGGCCTGGAGTGCTGAGATTCATGGGTTTGCAAAGAGTCGGACACGACTTAGCGACTGAACTGAACTGAACTGAAAGTCGAAACAACTGAGCTACTAACACTTTCACTTCACTTTCATATTTATATGACTATATGATATGAATATACAAATAATTAGTTCAATCTATCAATTATGTCTGACTCTTTGTGACCCCATGGACTGCAGCATGTCAGGCTTCCCTGTCCATCACCAACTTCTGCAGCTAACTCAACTCCTGTTCACTGAGTTGGTGATGTCATCCAACTATCTCATCCTCTGTCATCCCCTTCTCTTCCTGACTTCAGTCTTTCCCTGCATCAGAATCTTTTCTGAGTTCTTTACATCAGGTGACCAAAGTATTGGAGCCTCATCTTGAGCATCAGTTCTTCCAATGAATATTCAGGACTGATTTCCTTTAGGATGGACTGGTTGGATCTCTCTGCAGTCCAAGGGACTTTTAGGAGTCTTCTCCAACACCACAGTTCAAACGCATCAGTTTTTTGGTGCTCAATTTCCTTTATGATCCAACACTCACATCCATACATGACTGCTGGAAAAACCATAGGTTTGACTATATGGACCTTTGTCAGCAAAGTAAGGCCTCTGCTTTTTAATATGCTGTCTAGGTTGGTCATAGCTTTTCTTCCAAGGAGCAAATGTCTTTTAATTTCATGGCTGCAGTCACCATCTGCAGTGATTTTGGAGCCCAAGAAAAAAAGTGTCTCACTTTTTGCATTATTTCCCCATCTATTTGTTATAAAGTTATGGGACCAGATGCCATGATGTTAGGTTTTTGAATGTTGAGCTTTAAGACAGTTTTTTCACTCTCCTTTTCACTTTCATCAAGAGGCTCTTTAATCCCTCTTTGCTTTCTGCCATAAGGGTAGTGTCATCTGCGTCTGAGGTTATTGATATTTCTCCCAGAAATCTTGATTCTAACTTGTGCTTCACGCAGCCTGGCATTTTGCATGATGTTCTCTGCATATAAGTTAATTAAGCAGAGAGACAATATACAGCCTTGATGTACTCCTTTTCCAATTTGGAACCAGTCTGTTGTTCTGTGTCCTGTTCTAACTATTGCTTCTTGACCTGCATACAGGTTTCTCAGGAGGCAGCTAAGGTGGTCTGTCTATTCTTATCTGTTTTAAGAATTTTTCACAGTTTGTTGTGATCCACACAGTCAAAGGCTTTGGCATAGTCAGTAAAGCAGAAGTAGATATTTTTCTGGAATTCTCTTGCATTTTCTATGATCCTACAGATGTTGGCAACTTGATCTCTGGTTCCTCTCCCTTTTCTAAATCCAGCTTGAACATCTCGAATGTCTCTGTCCATATATTATTGAAGCCTAGCTTGCAAAATTTTCAGCATTTCTTTGCTAGTATATGAGATGAGGGCAATTGTGCAGTAGTTTGACCATTCTTTGGCATTGCTTTCTTTGATTGGAATGAAAACTGACCTTTTCCAGTCCCGTGGCCACTGTGGAGTTTTCCAAATGTGTGGGCATATTAAGTGTAGCACTTTAACACATCACCTTAGGATTTGAAATAGCTCAGCTGGAATTACATTACCTCCACTAGCTTTGTTCATAGTGATGCTTTCTAAGTCCCACTTGACTTTGCGTTCCAGGTTGTCTGGCTCTAGGTGAGTGATCACACCATCATGGTTATCTGGTGGCACTAGTGGTAAAGAACCCACTTGCCATTGCAGGAGATGCAGGAGATGCAGGAGATGTAGAATTGATCCCTGGGTCAGGAAGATCCCCTGGAGTAGGAAATGGCAACCCACTCCAGTGTTCTGGTTGGAATAATCCTGTGGACAGAGGAGCCTGGAAGGCTACAGTCCATAGGGTCATAAAGAGTCAGACATGACTGAAGTGACTTAGCACACCTGAACAGCACACACACACACACACACACACACACACACACATGTACATATATATATATATATATGGATTTTAGAGCACTAAACATTACACATTTAAAGCATCTGAAATTATGTATATATTATATATATACATATATGTGTATGTGTACATATATATTAATATATATATAGACACACAAGATGTATTTTATTCCTCCAAATAAATATTAAAGTGTATTAACAAAATACATTGAATAGTCTAAGCTTCTAACTTTAAATATAAATGCAGACCTATATATATATATATATATATATATGCACATATAATACATATATAGTTTTTCCTCTTCCAATTTGGTATCTGTTAGAGTAGGTCTCACATCATTCTTTTATTTACCTAAAAATGTTTTGCTTACTTTTACAGAAGAAGTCATAAAGCGTTTTTAAAAAGGAACATATCTTTTAGAGTTTTGTAGTTAATCCATTATATTCACGCTTGATTATAGAAAGAAGTCAACTGGGATTTTAAAACATTTTTTTCTATTTCATCACCTTAAATCATTACTATATTGCTCTATTTCTTTTTATTATGTGTAGGTAGTGGCAAGAACTGTATGCCTTTGGGCTTTTCTAAGGAAGTGTTGGAGGTTTTCTGTACTGCAGGACACCCTCGGATCTTACTACCACCCTCCAATATTAATCAAGTGTTATCTTTTTAGAACAACATCTTTATGTAACACATCATGCTTTAGAATGGGTTTTCTAAAAAGACATACACTTAAGGTAACAAGAGAGATTCAATGTCAGTTACTTATCTGCCAAAAGAAGGGTGTCAGAGGAAGTTGTACACATTTTATCTATCAAGTATTTCATATCTCTCTTATCAAAAACCTTTCTCTATACCATGGGTGAGATTAGGTGACTTGGAGTGTTGCAATAAAGCCAAATGATTATAGGATTTTAAAAATTATCTCTCCCAGATGTTCAAAGATTCAAATGAGCAGAAGTAAGCACATAAACGAAACTGCAAGTAGAAACAGTGATTATTCAAAACGAACTACTCCAAATGGAGATGTAAAGAAGAGAGAATACAAAAAGACTATCAAAGAAAGTTCCAAAAAAAGCACTGAAAGGAAGCATTTTTGATAGCCAAGCTAAGGAAACCATTTGCCTAAATAATAGGTCTGTTTAATCCACCATCCTATAACCTTTTGGCACAGCTATTAGTCTAATAGATTATAAATTCTAAGTAAACCTGAGTAAATTTTGAAGCTGTAATTATTATATATTTGAGCTACACTGAACTAATAGCTAACTTTCATAGGTTTACTGTTACTTTGTAAATGTCCTCAACATATTTGCCAAACATTTAAAAAAAATACTTTTACAGTGTAAGAGGGTTAAGTGTGGAGATAAAATACCAGGGTTTAAGCAAAACAAAACAAAGTTGGCATTACTGTTGCCTATATTAATAAATTCAATTTAATTAGACCTCTCCTTTGTTACTTTAGATCTTCAAACACTTCATAATAAAAATAAATGGAAAAAAAAGAGAAAAAAATAAAAATATAAAAACCAAAATCAGAAATAAGACAAATTAAAGTAAAAAGAGACATTGTTTTCATGCCTTGTTAGTAATTAGCAGACTGCTCCCTGGCACATTAGTGTTCCAGAAATATTAACATAACTTCCAAGGAAAAAAATGGAGGGCTTGCATTTCATGTTTTATAGCCCTCCTCAAAATACTTGATAGCCTCTGAAATGCTTTATGAAGTCCTGTGCTAAAGAACTGTTTAACATTGTCATGCAATGTTTCTCCATTTTGAGACAGAAAACTTTGTTTCCTAAACTTTGTTCTGTTAGCTCTCAGAACAAAGTGTGGGGAATCTTGTCATAGAGTCATGTAATATATATATATATTATATATATAATATATATAATGTAATAATATATATATTATTATACATATATATAAATATATATATATGTATACATATGTACATATATATATTATATATAATATGTAAATATATATATATGCAAAAAAGCATTCTTTTCATTCATCTCTCAAAGGGAAAGAGTTAAATCACTGATGAGAAAAAAAAACTCTATAGAAAACATGAGCTGATTATTAACATATATGAGAAAACTCTTGTGGTTAATTGGGGAAATCATTTGAATCTCTGATTTGATTCTCAGGCTAAGTGGAAGGCAAAATGAAAGAGGGAGGGACTAATTATTTTTAAAGTGGGTATTAGTCCAAACCAGTAGAAAGAAAAAAAACCACAGGAAAGATAGTCAATCAAATTGTTAAACAAACAAGGGCTGGTAGAGCAGGTTGTGAGAATACAGTTGAGGCCAGAATGAGGCTTCCTGTCAGAATTAATCTCCACTCTCACTATAAATCACAACTGCTTAACACATGTGTAAAAAATCTCAGATCCCAAGGGTAACAGGCTACTCTAAATGAGAAAGACAAATGAATCCGCACAGATACTTTTTTCCAGTCTCACCAAAAAAATCATTTTCTTCCTTGGGAAGGTCTGCATGAAGAGATTGACAGAAAGGATGAAAGTGATCTTATAAAACTGTAACTCTTTTAAAACTGGAAATGGGCACTACCTCATGGAAACACGAAAAAGGGGAAATTAATGACAGCAGAGATCCAGGTCCTGCCAGTTAATACTGATGTCTGAAATCTAGACAATGTTTTCATCCTTTACCATTTAAAGTATGACCAACAAGCCAGCAGTATTGGTCATAAGGAAGGTTGTTAGAAATGCATAATATCAAAATAAATTAATTAATAAAAAAGGAAATGCATAATATCAGTTCTCACCCAGGACCTATTGAATCAGGATCTGAATTTTAAGAAAATCTTCAATTTGTGGAACATTGCCTTAATTAGAGACAGGATTCTCAAAGTTCACTGTGCATATTAATCACTACTATAATCATACACTACAATAATCATAATACCAAACTGATATCTAGGTCTCACCCCCATGTATATAATCCATGGTGTATTTTAGATGAAAGTCATTATGTTATTTGAAATAATTTTAGGTCATGAATGCTACTAAATACTTCAATAATTTTCAGCACATGTAGGAAAAGTGTCTAAGTGGAGCACAAATCATACCTAGCAGGCTGGTTGCAGGATTCTAGAAGGACATGAGGATAAGCAACAGAGGCAGATGAGTTTTGGCTGGGACACACACGTGCTTCAAGAGCATTATTTAAAGCAGCAGTCCTCAACCTTTTTGGCACCAGGGACTGGTTTTGTAGAAGACAGCTTTTCCATGGACTTGGGTGGGAACAAGAGATGTTTTGGGATAATTCAAGCCCATTACATTTGTTGTGCATTTTATTTCTATTACATCAGCTCACCTCAGATCACCAGGCATGAGATCCCAGAGGCTGGAGGCCCCTGAAAAAGGACAGCAGAGAGAATTAGATTATCGGTCCTCTGGCCACCTACTTAGAGGTTAATGTTTAATTTTTCAGAAATTTGGAGGATGAAATAGAAGCAGAAATTATATGTTTGCACGAAATATTGAAAAACGTTGTGACTGTTAGGGAATCACCTAGATATGTGTGTTATTAAAGAATTTTTCCTTTTTTTAGTAAGATTTTTCAGTACATGGTGGACTTTCCATAGCCAGTTGTTCTGTGGTCATCATGAGGAAGCAATGCAAATGGCAGGTGACATCACCTATAGCAACGACAAAGCAAGGTAACTTTCATTTCCATTTGAGGCATTAAGAGAGTAAACTGGAGGGCCTTTATAGGAGCGGGGAATGATTAGATGCATACAGCAAACATTGTGTGACTTTTACCAGATTTTTAAAAAAAGTCTTTGTAACAAACTCTGCAAATTAAGACAACAGAATCTTTTCAAAAGAAAAATAAAGAAACTATGGGATATCAAACTATAAACAGATATATATAAACAGTGTATTAGTTTCTATTCAAACTGAATCTGTGAATTAGACTGACAGTTTCCCTCTACCAGTCTCTGTTTTGTTACTAAAGAATGACAGTCTAGTTTTTGGAACAGAGTTAGTCTATGCTCTTAGCTCCTTTATGCCTCACATCTTGGTCTAATGACAACATAATCTTAATGGTTGTTCTAATATATACTCAGCATAACATCGAGTCTAAAGCAAGTTTCTCTCTGTTTTAAGACTGAGTTCTCATTTGTTTTGTCCTTTAAATTCTATAACTCCTCCCCTCAGCTCCTCAAGGGACTCTCCTCCATTATTCATTCACCTATAGAGAAAACCTGACTGATATACACTGAATTCACAGTATTGCCAACTCAGTTTAAGTCATTTCCATTCTTTTTTTGTTAATCTCTTTGATGACATCACTGTTATCAAGAGAATGTGGTTTTCCAGGTAGGATCATTAATATTTCATCCAATAAAAAAAAAAGTCCAACATATAAAGCATGATATAAATAGGAAAGGGTAGGGAGCATTTTATCTCATAAGATTCTTAAGGGATTATATGTGGCGCAATAAGCACAATTTAGACGGCATGAAGTTAAAGAAAAAATATGCAAACTTTTCACAGGTTGGCCGGCAGTATGAAAGGATTGTGAGCATAAAGGTAAATGTTAGCTGAAGAGTGGAAGGGCTGAAATAAATGTTTAGATTTAACTGGATCTTTGTTGTAATTTGGAAGTGTAATAAAAGCTAGTTGTAATAATGTCTTATCAGTGTCATAACAAATTACTTACTAATTTAGCAGCTTAAAACAACTCTCATTAATTAACTTGCTGTTCTGTAAGTGAGAACTCTGACCCAGCATGGCTGGATACTCTCCTGAGGTCTCATAATATCAAAATCAAGGTGTTTGCCAAGGCTGCAGTTCACATATAGGGCTCAGAGTCTTCTAAGCTTACTGGCTTTTGGAAGAATGTATTTCCTTCTCATGCTCTTCACATGGCATCTTTGTCTTCAAGTCAGTAATGATATATTGAGCCATTCTCATTCTTCAAAAATCTCTATCTTCCCCTTATACTTTAAATGGCTCATGTGATTATATTGGGATCACTTGGATAACCCAAAATATTCTCCCTATTTTAAGGTTGACTGATTAGTAATATTTAGCATCTTAAAAGTCTCCTGTGATATGTATTATACCATAACTATGGGAGTAATGTAAAGGGATGAAGATCGGGGCGGGGGCAGGGGTTGGTAAAATTCTACGTATCACACTGGACACATCTGGGTGCTGGCAAATATAACATGTTGGTACTATAACATGATTACTGACTGGTTAATCTGTGCAAGTTTGAGTCCTGGCTATGCCATTTCTTGGCTACATTCTCTGAGATTTATTTCCCTGACTTATAATGATAATAATAGAAACCAACTCATAATATTACTGAAAGCATTGTCATTAATTTATGCAAGCATCTGTCACATAATGCATACCCAATAATTGTTATCATTGTCATATTTTAATTTGTATTTTCATGAAAGTTATAAGTGAATATGGAAAATTACACTTAATAGAGATCAGACTGTAATGGAAAATCAGTTCACACCTCAATTCTCATTCCCCAAAATTATTTTCAATCAATTCTGTTTTTATTTTGGTGGTTACCTCCATACTCTAAATGTATATACATAATCATTCCTTGACATTATCTGTTGACTTCATGATATGAGAAACTGACTTAGATCAATAGTACTACTCCTATCTCTTCCCCCTTTCAATTCCTGATTGTTGCATTATTTATATTTTTTCTGTTGGCTATGTTTGTAACTCTTAATAAATATTTGCTTCTTATTATTTTCACTTTATGCATTGTAGCTCCCCATAATGTAAGAAAGGATATTAGAGCCCTAATCTGCTCTCCGATTACTTCTTCCTACTTCAAATCTCACCTTTTCTGTCAACTATAATTTCCTGTAATTTATTTGTGCTGTTAATATTGATATTCATATTGATATCATTTATACTCTACTTTGTAGTCATAATTAAATGTTTCATTCTTTGTCTGAATTTGGATTCTAAATGAAAAGTCGATAAGCAGCCTTTATGATGATACCACAGTTATATATCTGTTATTCAGGAGAGGCAAGTAATGGGGTAGGGTTATATTTCCGTCTGTAAGGGCCCGGTCTCATGATTTCTGTGCCACTCAAAGAAGTATATTACTCCTGACTTAAATAAAGGGTGTTTACTCATCATGATGTGGAATTATTATTCTGAAATAGTATATATAATGTGTAAAGAACATGGACAAACAATACTTTCATTATTGAATTGGCAAAGATTTGTTTTTAAAATAACTATACTATGAAGCAAAACTCACGTAAGTACTAAGAAAAGGTGCAGTCTAGTATTTCCTTGAGAGTGAAAGTGGCTCAGTCATGTCCGACTCTTCCAGGCTGGAATACTGGAGTGGGTAGTCGTTCCCGTCTCCAGAGGATTTTCCCAACTCAGGGATCGAACCCAGTTCTCCCGCATTGCAGGTGAATTCTTTACCAGCTGAGCCACGAGGGAAGCCCAAGAATACTGGAGTGGGTAGCCCATCCCTTCTCCAGTGGATCTTCCCAACCCAGGAATCAAACCGGGGTCTCCTGCATTGCAGGCAGATTCTTTACCAACTGAGCTGTCAGGGAAGCCCTGATAAGTATTTTCTTAGTAACCAATAAATAAGTTTAAACTTTGATAAATGCAGTTAAAATTGCACTTATTTCTTAGCTACCATTTGAATTCAGAAGTGATGGTTGCAATTTGGCATTTTGATAAAATAAACAAGTGGCAGCATTTATATGACCTAGTTTTTTAAAAGTCGACTTCTTCCTTTTTCATTCTTGTTAGTTCTTTGATTTAATTTGAATGTTCTTTCTTCCACATAAGTTTTTGTTGTTGTTGTTGTTCAATATGAGAGCATATTACAAAATAAAAAGTCAACTTTTAATTCATGCAGTGAATTGAGCAATGAAATATTTAACACAGAATTTACTTTGTAATGTCACAGTGATGTACACAATGTTTCTTATGAAAATGCATGTGGGTGAGGAAACAATAGTTATGATCTACTAATTAAATTCTAGGGCTGTTTGCTTTATTTGTCATACACTTAAGAAAATGGGAAAAGTAAAAATAAACTTACCCACCTGGACACACAGCATTTTCTATTAAATGCAAAATCATTTGGTTATGATAAGCGATTTTTGTTTCTTTCAAGGGGGCAGTGCATCTGGAATCATGTATTATGAGAATCATGTATTATGGTCACAACAAAAATGTCATGACCAAAGAGGTGTTTGCATTTAATCTCACTCATTTATGTGGTCCCATGGAAAATAACAGGAACACATTAAAACTGACTTATAAATATTTATTTTTGTAATGCTTGATAACAATCAACCTCCCCAAACATATTGTTCTCAGTCACTCAATTGTGTCTGACTCTTTGAGACCAGGCTCCTCCATTCATGGGATTTTCCAAGCGAGAATACTGGAGTGGGTTTCCATTCTCTTCCCCAGGAAATATATTTCAGACATATTCAATTTGGTGGTAATTACATATACTATGATATATAGTCTCATATTTGTTAAGAAAAAAAACTCTTCAACAGTAAATTAATTTATTGTCTACTTTATCTGCATCATACAATTTTAAGTATAATAAGTCAGAGTCAGCAAAGTCAGTTCTCTTCTCTGGATATGATAATAATTTCCAAAATTATACCAACCAACCAGTCTGCCATTTGACCGAGGAGCATTAGACTCCATTCTAGTAACTAATGTGTTTCTTTACATTTTGTACAAAACCAAAATTAAGTAGTGACTTTTGAGACAAAATTATATCAAAAACTCCTATCTTAAATAAAAGAAATATTTCAACCAATGGATCTTGAGAAAAGAGATTATATCATCATTATGTGAAAAATAGGGAGCAACAATATGATTCTATTTTCCCATTTCTGATTATGATGTAATTGAATTAGGAAAAATGGAAGGCCTCAATTAGCTCTAAAAATGGTGCTATAGCAATCACAAATTACTGACAAACCTCTACCTTTAATGTATTCTCAGAATAAGTTCCAGATACCAGCCTTAAAGATGCCATTCAAATCTCTGATAGAATAAAGCTACTAATTCTGCATAAACCCCTGGAGAAGGGAATGGCAACCCACTCCAGTATTCTTGCCTGGAGAATCTCATGGACAGAGGAACCTGGCAGGTTACAGTCCATGGGCTCGCAAAAAGTCAGACATGACTGAGCGACTAAATGACAACAGCTGCATAAACACGCCTAGACTTTATGAATAAACAGATAACTCTTTTTCTTTTTTCTATTTAGTGCCTAAAAGAACTAGCATGTTCCATTTCTAAGTTGAGATGCTCTCATATGTTCTAAATAGTCAGAGTGATTTCAAGGAGAACGACAGTGTTGCCACAGAGGTTTGTAGAATGTTAAATGTTGGTAATTAATGAAGAGAATAAGACCAATGCTGTGAACAAAAACAAAAAACAAAACAAAATCCCCACTGTGATTGTTTCACCATTTATTACCCCAGGACACCAACATCTCTTCTACAAGTTGTATTCCAGCATGGTGGAGATGGTGATTAAAGGTTCCATATGGTAGCAATATGGATACCCTGCTGAGCAACAGAGGAGTGAATTCTACAGGTCAAGTGATGAGTTTCTTTTGTGTTGGTGAATAACTTCGAACTTTAGAGCTTTCTAAATATTTGAATCAGTAAAGTAATATATGATATGAAAAATGCAATCAAGGGTTTTAAGAATTCTTATTTTAAGAATAAATGTGAAAAAGTAATACATTTGTACATGGAAGTCATTTCTAGTCCTGAAAACTCAGAAATAAGTTTTTAATCAAAAACCTCAATTTAGCACCTGACTGGGCTGATCCCCATCCTGAGTGGTTTATATACATTATCAACATCATTATGAAAAACCAGATCCAAAGCAGAATATGGTCCCTGATATTTTAGAAAGTGTACAGATTATTTTGGAATCAAACACAATGAAATTAAACCATGTAGAGCTATACACTCATAAGAGCAAAGAAGCCACCACAGACTTAATATAAGTACTGAGGGAAAGGTATTGAAACAGAAGAACATTACTGTATGTTCTCAGCAACACTTTCTGTCTTAACTCTCAAATCCCCATTTCTCATCTTGACTTCCCATCATTTTGCTAATCCCTTATGTCTTACTTTTCAAATAATCTTATTACTTTTGCTTTCCTTTGATACTAACACAATGTATCTGCCTAGCCCTAAATAGGAAAGAACTTTACTCAGTTTCTTCATTCCATTCACTTGCACAAGCTATTCTCTTTTCCAGGCTTACAATCTGGGAGGGTTCCTTTTGTGAACTTTTCTCTCTTCTTTGTAACCCACAGCGAATCTTTTTTTTTTTTTTAATTAATGTCTCTTTGCAGTATCTCTTAAATTCATTTCATAATTTATCTTTCCACACATACCATGCTAACCCCATCTTTCATAGCTGAATTAACTCCAGCCTCTACATTCTTCTGATAACATTACATACTGTTACAGCTATCTCTCCACTGTTTTTAAATTTTCTTTGCCACTCAAACAATTCCTCTAACCTAGGTACATGAATAATCCTTGGTACTTATACAAACAGCTTAAAGAAATCTCAAATTCACATTTGCTCTTATGGTTTCTCTGGCTTAGAGAACCCTGCCTGCTAATTTAAGTTCACTTAATTAAACTACCTCATTTTTATCAAAATTTAGCTGCACTAAGTTTCTTGATGAATATTTCACCAACCCCCACACATTCCTGTCCTTCATGTTCAGTCAGTGCTTAGGTATGCAGTTTATTGGCTGATTCTTCATATTTATGAGATTGTGTTACAAGTTCCAGGAAGAAAAAAATCCTAATGATGTACTGAGACATAAGGATGAAGCTAAAAAGAGACAAGATGAGGGGTGCATATGTCTAATTTTTCTCTTTAATATCTTTTTCTCTCTTTTCATCTTTTCTCCCAAAGCAGGTTGTAGCACAGATAGATAGTAATACTGTCATCTGTCTGCTTAGTTTATACTAGTAATAATAGACCAAATGGAGAAGCTAAAATGGAAAGCCTGTGGGGGAGGGGGAGGGAGTTTTTCTTATCCAAGAAAGCTGAGATTTGAAGACTTCAAAAATTTGTTCAGAATTCTTAATTTGATCTTCTCCAAACTACAGCAGATTTTCAATGATATCTTGACTGTTGATACTGCAAAGTAAACAAAATTTGTCTTTGTCACTCCTACTTCCTGTGTGCTCTCCTCAATCAAGGATTTTATGTCTGTATGCTGTTTTCTTGCTATCTTCTAGGCTTGCTTTGAATACTCTCTCCACCACACATTTTTTTCTGGCCCCAATCAATGATCCCATTTTTTCCCAAATGCACAAAAAGCCCACAGCAAGGTATTACAGTTGATTAATATATGAATGAGGTGCACCATCCTATTTGCGTTTTATAGAAGGATATTGTTAACCTAAATGAGTCTCTAATTAGTAGAATGTGAAGAAGATTTATTTTTTAACAAATCTAACAGTAGGAGTTTCAAGTACATCTTTGGCTATACTTTCCATCCCCCTTCCCTCAGATGATTAGAGAATAATGTTCATGGGATCTTTTCAGGCATGTAGAACCTATTCTCATCACCATCCTAACGTTTGCAAAGCAATTTTAGTCCTCCTTGGACACAATAAAGTCTACTTTGAGAGCGATTATGAATTATATTGCAAATATTCTCAGAAGTGGGCTCATGTGTATATATTTTAATGTTTTCTATGTTGCACTTATTAATGATGTGTCCTTCAGTCAATTTGTGTATTTTATTACTTTTCCCTATGACAGGGTAAGGCTACTAAGAGAGTGGACTATTCTATAAGGATGGGAGTGATAACAGGTTAAGGGAAAGATGTGGAATCAATAATTTCTTGATCAAAATCCTAGCCTCTGTCATTTATTATCTACGTGATATGACAGTTTACTTAAGTGATATGAGTCTAAATTTTCCAATCCATAAGACAGTGATAATATATTCATCAAACAGTTGTCATGGGGTTAAATAAAATGTTTAAAGTTAAAGCTTAACAAGGTTACATGCCCTTCTTAAGGATTCAATAAATATTAATGTTCTCAGTGTTCCCTCAAATCAAATCAGTCAACATGTATCAACAATTTTCTTCTAAAATATCTCCTGCACTTTGATGACCTTTCTTTTTTTTATTTATTCTCTCTTGGGGAGACAGTGTGGTGCAGCGAAAAATAGTTGATTTGAGAAAAAAATTCACAAGAATATGAACTTTGACTAGCTGTAATCATGAGATTAATCATACTGCCTAGGTTGCTATAAGAAATACACACAAACATATATACACATACACACATACACATAAACACACACAAGTTTGTGAGATCCTGGTACACAGCTGAAGTTCATAAATGGTAGTTAAAGTCAATGACATTTCTCTACCTGCAGGTCCTTTCTTTTTCATGCTTAGATTTTTTGACAGTTTCTAAAGCAGCCTTCATGACTTCACTCTTTCCCCATTCTGCTCAAAACTCTTCAGTGGATTTCTATTCCACACAGTTCAGATCAGTCGCTCAGTTGTGTCTGACTCCTTGTGACCCCATGAACAGCAGCACGCCAGGCCTCCCTGTCCATCACCAACTCCCGGGGTTTATCTAAACTCATGTCCATTGATTTGGTGATGCCATCCAACCATCTCATCCTCTGTCATCCCCTTCTCCTCCTGCCCTCAATCTTTCCCAACATCAGGGTCTTTTCAAATGAGTCAGCTCTTTGCATCAGGTGGCCAAAATAATGGAGTTTCAGCTTCAACATCAGTCCTTCCAATGAACACCCAGGACTGATCTCCTTTAGGATGGATTGGTTGGATCTCCTTGCCGTCCAAGGGACTCTCAAGAGTCTTTTCCAACACCACAGTTCAAAAGCATCAATTCTTTGGCACTCAGCTTTCTTTATAGTCGAACTCTTGCATCCATACATGACCACTGGAAAAACCATAACTTTGACTAGATGAACCTTAGTTGACAAAGTAATGTCTCTGCTTTCTAATATGCTGTCTAGGTTGGTCATAACTTTCCTTCCAAGGAGTAAGCATCTTTTAATTTCATGGCTGCAATCACCATCTGCAGTGATTTGGAACCCAAAAAAATAAAGTCAGTCACTGTTTCCTCTGTTTCCCCATCTATTTGCCATGAAGTGATGGGACCAAATGCCATGATCTTAGTTTTCTGAATGTTGAGCTTTAAGCCAAATTTTTCACTCTCCTCTTTCAATTTCATCAAGGGGCTCCTTAGTTCTTCTTCACTTTTTGCCATAAGGGTGGAGTCATCTGCATATCTGAGGTTATTGATATTTCTCCCAGCAATCTTGATTCCAGCTTGTGCTTCGTCCAGCCCAGGGTTTCTCATGATGTATTCTGCATATAAGTTAAATAAGCAGGGTGACAATATACAGCCTTGACATACTCCTTTTCCAGTTTGGAACCAGTCTGTTGGTCCATTTCCAGTTCTAACTGTTGCTTCCTGACCTGCATACAGGTTTCTCAAGAGGCAGGTCAGGTGGTCTGGTATTCCCATCTCTTTCAGAATTTTCCACAGTTTATTGTGGATTCTGATCATTCTGCTCAAAACTCTTCAGTGAATTTCTATAACACCTAGGGAAAGGGACTCTGTATCCTGGCCTGCAAGGCACTGCATGATCTGATCTTTGTCTGTTTCTGTTTCATCATCTCTTGCCACTCTCTACTTTGCACTTTATGCTCTGGTCACTGAGACCTTTTAGTTTCAGAAATACACTAAACTATTTTGTTCCTTAGGGCACTTGTAGATACTGTTCCTTCTGGTTATAATATATACCCTTCCTTCTAGTTCCAAAACTTTGTGCTTTGCTAGAGTATCATCTTTCTGGTCTCCTCATAAACATTCTCTTCCAAGAGGTTTGCTTGATTGTCTCTGTTATTTATTTTATTTTTTTCTCATAACAAAATATTATTTAATTTCATGACACTTTAATTTCTCTAAAAAATAGTGTATTGTATCTGTTTTCTGTCTCTCTTTTCCTAATGCACTGTTTCTCTGGCTGAAATGTCCATCATTGGTCTAAGCTTAATTACAGGTTACATGGAGAAGTCTATTCCTTCTTAAACATTACAGATCTCAAGATTCTTTAATACAAATATCATGCCCTTCCTGAGTAGTCTATCCTCCAAGCCAAATATCTCCTACTCCACCAATTGTTCCCTTTTTCACATGACTTTGTAGCCTTTCAGCACCTCTTTTAGTCTTCTCTCTACTCTTAGCCAAATCCCACTCATCCATCAACCACCAGCTACTCCTAGAAATTGTTCATTCCTTTCTCTGTTTGCCCTCATCCTGCTACTCTCACATTTAGAGAATACTTTCCATGAGAGAAAAGGAATATTTTCCATATTTGGTTTCAAAGTTGAGTCCAAAATGTAAGAGATTGAAGTTTTTTTTTTTCTGACTTAAGACTGTGATGTTAAGACACCCAATGTAATTTAACATTGCAGTAAGAAGTAGGAGAGCCACAAAACCAGAGTGATGTAGCAAAACATAGAAACAGTCTTGAATATTATGTTATTTCTTTTCTACCTATTTTTGTGACCAATTGAAAAGTCCAGTTCCAAGCAGAATTTAGTGGGTACTCTGTTAGCTGTGAGAAAAGAATGGCTATTGGGTACTCAGCAATGTTTAGATTACCTTGTTGACCTGCTAATTATGGAGTTGCCTGGGGGAATCTCACAACAAAACATATAAGACAATAAATTCATTATGCTTCTTAAGCTAAATTTAGTCTCCATGAGATATACAGGAAAACCTTAACAATCTGTAAGAACCAGAAGCCTATCTTGTAGTTGCTTAAAAACAAGTTTTTCTTGTATCCTATGCCACTGTACTTAATTAGAACATTGTTCTTCATGTTACAGTATAAAAAACTTTGGTATATCTGCTTTTCAACTGTCAATTCAAAATATCTTGGTTAAAGCAATACTCCTACCATAAATTACAGATTTTTTTTTAAAATGCCATTTCCTCCAGCTATTTACAGTAAATGCAGGGAAATATTCATTTACATTTCATTGGCTCTCTGCCCTTCTAGTTCTGAGAAAATTCAAAACCTTCCAAAGGATGCCTTCCTTTTACCATTCCACTCTGCTCACAATACAATGAAGATATCAATAAGCAGAGGACTGAGAAATCTTTCCATACATTCACACACACACACACACACACACACACACACACACACACACACACACACACGGATATTTGATACCTTCATATATGACAGAGACAAAAAAATAAATATAAACTAAATTCAAATCATCTTACCCCTGTAGTTTCTTCAGTGAGACATTTTTAATTAGATTATTAAAACATTTGTTTCTGCTTATAAAAATAAGTCCATTGTAGAATATCCCCTGGAGAAGGAAATGGCAAGCCACTCCAGTATTCTTGCCTGGTGAATCCCATGGACAGAGGAGCCTGGCAGGACTCCTGCCAGGGTTCACAAGAGTCAGACATGACTTGGAGACTAAGCCACCATTGTAGAATATTATGAAAGCATAGAGAAATACAAATAAAAAAATCTATAATTCCACCAAAGTTAACTAAAATTCACAAGCAACTGTGTTGTGAAGCTAGTCATGTTTCTTTTTTAATTAATTTATTTTAATTGGAGGCTAATTACTTTACAATATTGTACTGGTTTTAGCCATACATTGACATGCGTCAGCCATGGCTATACATGTGTCCCCCATCCTGAAACTCCCTCCCACCTCCTTCCCCATCCCATCCCTCAGGGTTGTCCCAGGGCACCAGCCCTGAGCACCCTGTCTCATGCATCAAACCTGGACTGGCCATCTATTTCACATATGGTAATATACATGTTTCAATGATATTCTCTCAAATCATCCCACCCTCGTCTTCCCTCACGGAGTCTAAAAGTCTTCTTTGTCTCTGAGTCTCTTTTGCTGTTTCACATATAAGGTCATCCTTACCATCTTTCTAAATTCCATATATATGTGTTAATATACTGTATGGTGTTTTTCTTTCTGACTTACCTCACTCTGTATAAAAGGGTCCAGGTTCATCCACCTCATTAGAACTGATTCAAATGCATTCTTTTTAATAGCCGAGTAATATTCCATTGTGTATATGTATCAAAGCTTTCTTATCCATTCATCTGCCAATGGACATCTAGGTTGCTTCCATGCCCTGGCTATTATAAACAGTGCTGCAATGAACATTGGGGTACACGTGTCTCTTTCAGATCTGGTTTCCTTGGTTGGTGTGTATGACCAGCAGTGAGACTGCTGGGTCATATGGCAGTTCTACTTTCAGTTTTTAAAGGAATTTCCACACTGTTCTCCATCGTGGACATACTAATTTGCATTCCCACCAACAGTGTAAGAGGGTTCCCTTTTCTCCACAGCCTCTACAGGATTTATTGTTTGTAGACTTTTTGATAGTACCCATTCTGACCAGCGTGAGATGGTAGATCATTGTGGTTTTGTTTTGCATTTCTCTGATAATGAGTGATGTTGAGCATCTTTTCATGTGTTTGTTAGCCATCTGTATGTTTTACTTGGAGAAATGCCTGTTTAGTTCTTTGGTCCATTTTTTGATTGGATCGTTTATTTTTCTGGTATTGAGCTGCATGAGCTGCTTGTATTTTTTTGAGATTAATTATTTGTCAGTTGATTCATGTGTTATTATTTCTTTCCATTCTGAAGGCTATCTTTTCATCTTGCTTATAGTTTCCTTAGTTGTGCAAAAGGTTTTAAGTTTAATTAGGTGCCATTTGCTTATTTTGCTTTTATTTCCATTACTCTGGGAGGTGGGTCATAGAGGATCCTGTTGTGATTTATGTCAGAGTGTTTTGCCTATGTTTTCCTCTAGGAGTTTTATAGTTTCTGGTCTTACACTTGGATCTTTAATCCATTTTGAGTCTATTTTTGTGTATGGTGTTAGAGAGTGTTCTACTTTCATTTTTTTACAAGTGGTTGACCAGTTTTCCCAGCACCACTTGTTAAAGAGATTGTCTTTTCTCCATTGTATATCCCTGGCTCCTTTGTCAAAGATAAGGTGTCCATAGGTCTAGGGATTTATATCTGACCTCTCTATTTTGTTCCATTGATCTATATTTCTGTCTTTGTGCCAGTACCATACTGTCTTGATGACTGGCTTTGTAGTAGAGCCTGAAGCCAGGAGGGTTAATTCGTCCAGTTTTATTCTTCTTTTTTCAAAATTGCTTTGCCTATTCGAGGTTTTTTGTATTTCCATACAAATTGTGAAATTATTTGTTCTAGTTCTCTGAAAAATACCGTGGGTAGCTTGATAGGGATTACATTGAATGTATAGATTGCTTTGGGTAGTATAATCATTTTCACTATATTGATTCCTCTGATCCATGAACATGGTATCTTTCTCCATCTATTTGTGTCATCTTTGATTTCTTTCATCAGTGTTTTATAGTTTTCTATATATATGTCTTTGGTTTCTTTAGGTAGATTTATTCCTAAGTATTTTATTCTTTCTGTTGCAATGGTGAATGGAATTGTTTCCTTAATTTCTCTTTCTGTTTTCTCATTGTTAGTTTACAGGAATGCATGGGATTTCTGTGTGTTTATTTTTATATCCTGCAGCTTTACTATATTCATTGATTAGCTCTCGTAATTTTCTGGTGGTGTCTTTAGGGTTTTCTATGTAGAGGATCAGGTCATCTGCAAACAGTGAGAGCTTTACTTCTTCTTTTCCATTCAGGATTCCTTTTATTTCTTTTTCTGCTCTGATTTCTGTGGCTAAAACTTCCAAAACTGTATTGAATAGTAGTGGTGAGAGTGGACACCCTTCTCCTGTTCCTGACTTTAGGGTAAATTAAATGCTTTCAATTTTTCACCATTGAGGATAATGTTTGCTGTGGGTTTATCATATGTGGCTTGTACTATGTTGAGGTATGTTACTTCTATGCCTGGTTTCTGGAAGGTTTTTATCATAAATGGATGTTGAATTTTGTCAAAGGCTTTTTCTACATCTATTGAGATAACCATATGGTTTTTATCTTTCAATTTGCTAATGTGGTGTATCACATTGATTGATTTGCAAATATTGAAGAACCTGTGAATCCCAGGGATAAAGCCCAGTTGGTCATGATGTATGATCTTTTTATATGTTGCTAGATTCTGTTTGCTAGAATTTTGTTAAATATTTTTGCATCTATGTTCATCAATGATATTGGCCTATAGTTTTCTTTTTTTGGCATCTTTGTTTGGTTTTGGTATTAGGGTGATGGTGGCCTCATAGAATGAGTTTGAAAGTTTGCCTTCCTGTGTAATTTTCTGGAAGAGTTTGAGCAGAATAGGTGTTAGCTCTTCTCTAAATTTTTGGTAGAATTCAGCTCTGAAGCCATATGGTCCTGGGCTTTTGTTTACTGGAAAATTTCTTATTACAGTTTTGATTTCTGTGGTTGTGATGGGTCTGTTAAATTTTCTATTTCTTCCTGGTACAGTTTTGGAATGTTATACTTTCTAAGAGTTTGTCCATTTCTTCCAAGTTGTCCATTTTATTGGCATATAGTTGCTGATAGTAGTCTCTTATGATCCTTTGTATTTCTGTGTTGTCTGTTGTGATTTCTCCATTTTCATTTCTAGTTTTGTTGATTTGATTCTTCTTCATTTTTCTCTTGATGAGTCTGTCTAATGGTTTGTCTATTTTATTTATCATCTCAATGAACCAGCTTTTAGTTTTGTTGATTTTTGCCATAGTCTCCTTTGTCACTTTTTCATTTAATTCTGCCTTAATTTTTTGTTTTATGATGATTTTTCCTTCTACTAATCCTGGGGTTCTTCATTTCTTCTTTTTCTAGTTGCTATAGGTGTAAAGTTAGATTTATTTGCTTTTGCTCTTGTTTCCTGAGGTAAGCTTGTATTGCTATGAACCTTCCCCTTAGCACTGATTTACTGAATCCCATAGGTTTTGGGTTGTCTTGTTTTCATTTTTGTTTGTTTCTAGCATATTTTGATGTATTTTTTGTTTTTTTTTTTTTCTGTGATTTTCTGGTTATTCAGAAGCGTGTTGTCTAGCCTCCATATGTTTGTATTTTTAGTAGTTTTTGTTCTGTAGTTGACATCTTTTCTTACCTCACTGTGATCAGAAAAGATACTTGAAATGATTTCAGTTGTTTTTTTTTTTTTTTTTTAAATTTAGCAAGGCTAGATTTATGACCCAAGATGCGATCTATCTTGGAGAATGTTCCGTGCGCACTTTAGAAAAAGGTGCAATTCATTGCTTTGGAGTGATATGTTCTATAGATATCAATTAAGTCTAACTGGTCCATTGTATCATTTAGAGTTTATGTTTTCTTGCTGATGTTCTGCTTAGTTGATCTAGTCATAGGTGTGAGTGGGGTATTAAAGTCTCCTACTATTATTGTGTTACTGTTAATTTCCCCTTTCATATATGTTAGCATTTGCCTTACATATTGTGGTGCCGCTATGATGGGTGCATATATATAACTGTTATATCTTCTTCTTGGATTGATCCTTTGATCATTATGTAATGTCCTTCTTTGTCTCTTTTCACGGCCTTTATTTAAAAGTCTATTTCATCTGATATGAGTATTGCTACTCCTGCTTTCTTTTGGTCTTCGTTAATTTGATTAATATGTGTCTTGGGGTGTTTCACCTTGGGTTTATCCTGCTTGGGTCTTGGGGTGTTTCACCTTGGGTTTATCCTGCTTGGGATTCTCTGGGTTTCTTGCACTTGGGTGGCTATTTCCTTATGCATTTTAGAGAAGTTTTCAACTATTATCTCCTCAAGTATTTTCTCATGGCCTTTCTTTTTGTTTTCTTCTTCTGGGACTCCTATGATTCAAATGTTGGGGCATTTGACATTGTCCCAGAGGTCTCTGAGGTTGTGTTCATTTCTTTTAATTATTTTTACTTTTTTCCTCTCTGCTTCATTTATCTCCAACATTCTATCTTCCACCTACTTATCCTATCTTCTGCCTCTGTCATACTACTGTTGGTTGCCCTCAGAGTGCTTTTGATCTCAGTTATTGCATTATTCATTATTAATTGACTCTTTTTTTATTTCTTCTAGGTCCTTGCTAAACATTTATTTCATCTTCTCCATCCTTGTCTCTAATCTATTTATCTGTAAGTCCATTTTGCTTTCAAGCTTTACTATCACTATTCTGAATTCTTTCCAGGTAGACTCCCTACCTCCTCCTCTTTTGTTTGGTTGGTGGGCATTTATTGTGTTCCTTTACCTGCTGAATATGTCTCTGCATTTTCATTCTGTTCAGATTGCTGAGTTTGCAGTAGCCTTTCTGTAGGCTGGAAATTTGTGGTTCCTTTTTATTATGGAGGTTGCTCCCTGTGGGTCAGGTTCGACTAATGGCTTGCCAAGGTTTAGGGAAGTTTGTGTCTGTGTTCTTGTGGGTGGAGCTGGATGTCTTCTCTCTGGAGTGCAATGGAGTGTCAGTAGTGAGTTTTGCTGTGTCTTTGGGCAGCCTGTATTTTAATGCTCAGGGCTATGTTCCTGTGTTCCTGGAGAATTAGCATGGTTTGTCTTGCTCTGGAACTTTTTGGTTCTTGGGGGGAGCTTGGCTTCAGTGTAGGTATGGAGGCTTTTGGATGAGATCTTTTCGATTACTGTTCCCTAGAGTCAAGAGTTTTCTCATGTTCTCAAGTTTTGGATTTAAGCATCCTGCCTCAGCATTTCAGTGTTATTCTTACAGTAGCCTCAAGACATCTCCATCCGTACAACACAGATGATAAAACAGCTAGGTTAATGGTGAAAAAGATTCTCCACAGTGAGGGACACCCAGAGAGGTTCACAGAGTTACATGGAGAAGAGAAGAGGGAGGAGGGAGATAGAGGTGCCCTGGCGGAGAAAAGGGCGTGTCAAAAGGGGAGAAAGCAATCAAGTCAGTAATCACACCCTTAAGTGAAAATGGGTACTGAAGATTAGATTCTTAAAGGTACAAAATTATAACAGCTACCAAAAAGCAATGACTAAAAATCAAATTTTAAAAATCTAGAGTAGAGGCTAAACTCTCAAAAATACAATATTAAAAATACAAAACAAAATCAATCACAAATATATATGTATATGTATATGTATATATATATGTATATGTATATGTATATATATATACTTGAAATTTGCTTTAAAAATAGGTTGGTTTTTTTTGCAAGGTAATAGTACATTATAAAAATGAAAATTAAAGGAATAATAAAGAACTTAAAATTTAAAAAAAATAAAATTAAAATGCTATTAGTAAAAATATATCTAAGGATTTCTCTGGAGCTGTTGAGGACAGTGTGGGGTCAGTTCAGTTTCAGATAGTTCCTTGTTTCAGCTTATACTTCTCAAAGTCTATAGGCCCTTTCCAATGCTTAGCCAATCTTAACTACAGGGCTTTCATCTGCTGCCCCTGTCACTTCCAGAGCAGGTCTCTCTTCTTTGTTTCTTTTGGATTCCTCTGTTTGCAAGTCTCTTAAGTGTCTAATTTCCGCCCTGATACAAGGGGTAAAGGGGGTCACTTATTTAGGTTCAGTTGTGTTGTGGGGAGGGAGAAGCACTGCAAACAAATATCACTGGTGTGTGTGGGGAATGCTTGCATTGTATGGAACACAAGCCACAGCTCATGGTGGCATATGCTTTCTGAGTCTACACTGCTCAGGATCCAGGTTGCTCTGCAGGGGCACTGTCCAAAGCAGGCTCTGCATTTCATGCACTTCCCAGGTCTAAGCTGCTCAGGTTCAGGTTCTTGGGTACTCCACAACAGCACAAACTTGATTGGGTGTGTATTTTGTGCCCTTCCCATGTCCAAGCAGCTCAGGTGACCAGGTGCTTGGCGAGTGCACTGTCCCAGGTGGGCTGTGTGTCTTAATCACCTCCCTGTTCCCAGCCACTCAGTTTCCCGGGTGTGCCATGAGAGCGCTGTCTCAGGTGTGCCATGTGTCTCCTCTGGGGAGCTGATCTCTGGCTGCAACCCTCCTGGCAGATGTCAATATTCCAGGATCCCAGGAAGTCTTGGTTAGCAACTGGGAGCCTGCTCACAGTTTGGTGGAGGATGCCATCTCTGGGGCCGAGATTGCCCCTTGCCTTCCAACTCTGGCTGTAGCATGCCTGCCTCTCTGCCTCCGGCAGTGGAGGGGTGGAGGGGGGCTATATGCAGCCAGCTAACTCTCCTCTGGTTTTCACTCAATCTGCACCAGGCTGCACCTTAGGTTAGAGTTTTCACAGGAAAGTTCTCTCTCTCTCTCTCTCTCTTTTTTTTTCCCCTCTCTCTGGCTATCCAACAGTTTTGGTTTCTGACTCCCTGTTAGCTCTCTCAGATTGTCTTCAGGGCATTTAGCCCTGGTACTCACCCTAAGCATGCAACCCGTGCCTCCCTCTTCAGCCCCCACCCGCTGGTGGCAAACACGAGCGTCTGGGCTACTTCTCTGCTGGGAGTTGCAGTTAAGTGTGTGTTTGTGTTTGTTTGTTTGTTTTTTTCCTCCCAGCTATGTTGCCCTCCGAGATTTCAAAACTCCCCACAGACCCGCTGGTGAGAGGGTTTCCTGGTGTTTGGAAACTTGTCCTTCACGACTCCCTCCCCAGGACAGGTCTCCATCCCTAACTCTTTTGTCTCTCTTTTTGTCTTTTATATTCTGTCCTACCTCCTTTCTAAGAGAATGGGATGCATTTTTTGGGAGCCTGGTGTCCTCTGCCAGCGTTCAGAAGTTGTTTTGCAGAAGTTGCTTGGCATTCAAATGATCTTTTGATGAATTTGTGGGGAAGAAAGTGGTCTCCCCGTCCATTCTTCCACCATCTTAGTGTATCTCGCTCATCAATTTTTTAAATATTACATATACATATATTACATATACATATATGTATATTATATTATACATTATATACACAATATTATATTATATATATATATATATCTTACTAAAACAGCAGCAAATTAAGATCAACTAAAATTTTGTACTTTATCCTGTGTCTTTTTTAAAATATGTCAACAGCTTCCCAGGTGGCACTAGTGGTAAAAAAACTTGTCTGTGAATGCAAGAGACACAGGAGAAGCAGTTGCAATCCCTGAGTCAGGAAGCTGCCCTGGAGTAGGGAAGGACAACATGCTCCTGTGTTCTAGAAAGTTCGATGGATAGAAGAGATTGGTGGGCTACAGTCCATGGGCCTACCAAGAATCAGACACGACTGAGTACACACAAAGCACATGAATTTGAATACCGTATATTTATATTTTTGTTGTTGCTGTTCAGTTGCTCATTTGTATCTAACTCTTTGAGACCCCATGAACTGCAGCAAAACAGGCTTCCCTGTCCTTCACTATCTCCCAGAGTTTGCTCAAACTCATGTCCACTGAGTCAGAGATACCATCCAACCTTCTCATCCTCTGTCATCCCCTTCTCATCCTTCCCTCAGTCTTTTCCAGCATTAGGGTTTTTTTCCAGTGAATCAGATCATCACATCAGGTGGCCAAAGTATTGGAGCTTAAGCTTCAGCATCAGTCCTTCCAATTAATATTCAGGGCAGATTTCCTTTAGGATTGACTGATTTGACCTCCTTGCTGTCTAAGGGTCTCTCAAGAGTCTTCTCCAGCACTAGAGTCCAAGCATCAATTCTTTGGCTCTCAGCCTTCTTTATGGCCCAAGTGTTACATCTGTCCATAGCTACTGGAAAAATCATCAGTTCGGTTCAGCCGTGTCCGACCCATTGCGAACCTATAGACTGCAGTACGCCAGGCCTCCCTGCCCATCACCAACTCCCAGAGTTGACTCATATTCACATTCATTGAGTCAGTGATGCCAACCAACCATCAGTTTTTCATCGCTCATTGCTTTGGCGTTCAACTTTTTTTTTATAGTCCAACTCTCACATCCATGTATGACTACTGGAAAACCGATAGCTTTGATTAGTCAGAATTTTGCTTGCAAAATAATGTCTCTGCATTTTAAAATGCTGTCTCGGTTGTTCATAACTTTTCTTCCAAGGAGCAAGTGTCTTTTAATTTCATGGTGCAGTCACAATCAACAGTGATTTTGGAGCCCAAAAAGATAAGGTCAGTCGCTGTTTCACCATCTATTTGCCATGAAGTGATGGGACGAGATGCCATGATCTTGTTTTCTGAATGTTGAGCTTTAAGTCAACTTTTTCAGTCTCCTCTTTCACTTTCATCAAGAAGGTCTTTAGTTCTTCAATTTCTGCCATATGTGTGGTGTCATCTGCATATAAGAGGTTATTGATATTTCTTACAGCAAACTTGATTCCATCTTATACTTAATCTAGTCCACCTTTTTTCATGCTGTATTGCATATAAGTTAGATAAGCAGGGTGACAATATGCAGCTTTGACATACTCCTTTTCCTAATTGGAACCAGTCTGTTTATCTATGTCCAGTTCTAACTGTTTTTTCCTGGCCTGCATACAGATTTCTCAAGAGACAGGTCAAGTGACCTGGTATTCCCATCTCTTTCAGAATTTTCCATAGTTTATTGTGATCCACACAGTCAAAGGCTTTGTGGTAGTCAATAAAGAAGAAGTAGATGTTTTTCTGGAACTCTCTTGCTTTTTTGAAGATCCAGCAGATGTTGACAAGTTGAACTCTGGTTCCTCTGCTTTTTTCAAAATCCAGATTGGACATCTGGAAGTTCACATTTCACATACTGTTGAAGGCTGGCTTGGAGAATTTTGAGCATTACTTTGCCTGTAAATGAGACAAGTGGAATTGTGTGGTCATTTGATCATTCTTTGGCATTGTCTTTCTTTGGGATTGGAATGAAAACTGACCTTTTCCAGTCCTGTGGCCACTGCTGAGTTTTCCAAATTTGCTGGCACATTGAGTGAAGCACAACCACACATCATCTTTTAGGATTTGAAGTAGCTCAACTGGAATTCCATCACCTCCACTAGCTTTGTTCATAGTGATGCTTGCTAAGGCCCACTTGACTTTGCATTCCAGGATGTCTGGCTCTAGGTTTGTGATCACACCTTTGTGATTATCTGGATTATGTAGATCTTTTTTTGTATAGATCTTCTGTGTATTCTTGCCGCCTCTTCTTAATATCTTCTGTTAGGTCCATACCATTTCTGTCCTTTATCATGTCCATCTTTTTATGAAACATTCCCTTGGTATCTCTAACTTTCTTGAAGATGTCTCTAGTCTCTCCCATTCTATTGCTTTCCTCTATTTCTTTGCATTGATCACTGAGGAAAGCTTTCTTATCTCTCCTTGCTATTCTTTGGAACTCTGCATTCAAATAGGTATATCTTTCCTTTTCTCTTTTGCCTTTTTCTTCTCTTCTTTTTACAGCTACTTGTAAGGCCTCCTCAGGCAACCATTTTGCCTTTTTGAATTTTTTTCTCTTGGGATGGTCTTGATCACTGTCTTCTGCACAATGTCATGAACCTCCCTCCATAGTTCTTCAGGCACTCTGTCTGTCAGATATAATCCCCTGAATCTGTTTGCCACTTCCACTGTATAATTGAAAGGGATTTGATTTAGGTCACACCTGAATTGTCTAGTGGTTTCCCTACCTTCTTCAATTTAAGTCTGAATTTGGCAATAAGGAGTTCATGATCTGAGCTACAGTCAACTCCCACTCTTGTCTTTGCTGACTGTATAGAGCTTCTCCATCTTCAGCTGCAAATAATATAATCAATCTGATTTCATTATTGATCAGCTGGTTATGTCCATTTGTAGAGTTTCTCTTGTGTTTATAGAAGAGGGTGTCTGCTATGACCAGTACATTCTGTTAGCAAAAGCCTATTAGCCTTTGCCCTACTTCATTCTGCACTCTAAGGCCAAATTTACCTTTTACTCCAGGTATTTCTTTTTTTTTTTTTTTTTTTTGCTGTTTGCTTTTTTTTTTTTTCATTTATTTTTTTGTTGGAGGCTAATTACTTTACAATATTGTAGTGGGTTTTGTCATACATTGACATGAATCAGCCATGGAGTTACATGTATTCCCCATCCTGATTCCCCCTCCCACCTCCCTCTCTACCCGATCCCTCTGGGTCTTCCCAGTGCACCAGGCCCGAGCAGGTATTTCTTGACTTCCTACTTTTGCATTCCAGTCCTCTATAATGAAAAGGACATTGTTTTTGAGTATGAGTTCTAGAAGGTCTTGTATGTCTTCATAGACCAGTTCAAATTCAGCTTCTTCACCATTCCTGGTCAGGGCACAGACTTGGATTACTGTGATATTGAGTGGTTTGCCTTTGAAATGAACAGAGATCATTCTGTCATTTTGGAGACTGCATTCAAGTACTGCATTTTGGACTCTTTTGTTGACTCTGTGGCTACTCCATTTCTTCTAAGGGATTCTTGCCCACAGTAGTAGATGTGATGGTCATCTGAGTTAAATTCACCCACTCTAATCCATTTTAGTTCGCTGATTCCTAAAATATTGACGTCCACTCTTGCCATCTCCTGTTTGACCACTTCAAATTTGCCTTGATTCGTGGACCTAACATTCCAGGTTCCTATACAATATTGCTCTTTACAGCATCGGACCTTGTTTCTATTGCCAGTCACATCCACAACTCGGTGTTGTTTTTGCTTTGGTTCTGTCTCTTCATTCTTTCTGGAGTTAGTTCTCCAGTAATCTCTTGTAATATATTGGGCATCTACTGACCTGGGGAGTTCTTCTTTCACTGTCCTATCTTTTTGCTTTTTAATACTGTTCATAGGGTTCTCAAGGCAATAATACTCAAGTGGTGTGCCATTCCCTTCTCCAGTGGACCACGTTTTGTCAGAACTCTCCACCATGACCTATTTGTCTTGGGTGGCCCTACATGGTATGGTTCATAGTTTCATTGAGCTAGACAAGGACTTGTCCATGTGATCAGATTGGTTAGGTTTCTGTGATTGTGGTTTTCAGTTTGTCTGCCCTCTGATGGAGAAGGATAATAGGCTTATGGAATGTTCCTGATGGGAGAGACTGACTGAGGGGAAAAGTGGGTCTTGTTCTGGTGCTCGGTGTCAATCTTTAATCCAGTTTTCTGTTTAAGGACAGGGCTGTGTTCCCTCCCTGTTATTTGACCTGAGGCAAAACTATGGTGGAGGTAATGAAGAGAATGTCAACTCCTTCAAAAGGCCCCATGCACACACTGCTACACTCAGTGCCCCCAACCCTGCAGCTGGCCACTTCCAACCCACGCCTCTGCTGGAGACTCCTGGACACTTACGGGCAAGTCTGCATCAGTCTCTTGTGGGATCAATGGCTCCTTTCTCCTGGGTCCTGGTGCACACAAGGTTCTGTTTGTGCCCTCCAAGAGTGTTTCGCCAGTCCTGTGTAAGTTCTGGTGGCTCCATGGTGGGGTTAATGGTAGCCTCCTCCAAGAGGACTTATGCTACTCCCAGGTCTACTTCACCCAGAGCCCCTACTCCCACAGCAGTCCACTGCTGACCCATACCTCATCAGGAGACACTCAAACACATTTCTGTCTCAGTCTCTGTGGGTTCTATGGTTCCTGGTGCACACAAGTTATGTTTGAGCCCTCTGAGCATCTCTGGCGTGTATGGGGTTTGATTCTAAATGCAATTTCACCCCTCCTGCCATTTTTCTGGGGCTTTTCCTTTGCCTTTGGAAGTGGGGTATCTCCTCAAAGTCACTCTAGCAGTGTGCAGCTGCTGATCCAGCGTCATGCAGCCACATAGCTTTGACTATATAGAACCTTTTGGAGAAGCGATGTCTCTTCTTTCAAATATGCTGTCTAGGTTTGTCACAGATTTTCTTCCAAGAAGCAAGCATCTTTTAATTTTATGGCTGCAGTCACCATCCATGGTGATTAAGGAGCCCAAGAAAATACTCTGTCACCATTTCCATTTTTTCCTCATCTATTTGCCATGAAGTGATGTGACTGGATGCCATAATCTTAGTTTTTTAGGACGTGAATTTTCAAGCCAGCTTCTTCTCTATCCTCTTTCACCTTCAAGAGGCTCTTTAGTTCCTCTTCACTTTCTTCCTTAAGGGTGATGTCATCTGCATATCTGAAGTTATTGATATTCTCCTGGCAATCTTGATTCTAGCTTATTCTTCATCCAGCCCAACATTTCACATGATTTCCTTTGCATAAGTTAAATAAACAGGGTGACAATATTCAGCTTTGATGTACTCCTTTCCCAATTTTGAGCCAGTCTGTTGTTCCATGTCCTGTTCTAACTGATGCTTCTTGACCTGCACACAGATTTCTCAAGATGCTGTTAAGGTGATCTCGGGTTCCCATCTCTTTAAGAATATTGCTTGGTTTGTTGTAATCCACACGTCAAAGGCTTTAGCATAGTCAATGAGGCAGAAGTAGATGATTTTCTGGAATTCCCTTGCTTTTTCTATGAACCAGCATATGTTGGCAATTTGATCCGTGGTTCCTCTGCCTTTTCTAAATCTAACCTGAACATCTTAAAGTTCTTGGTTCACCTACTGTTGAAGCCTGGTCTGAAGGATTTTGTACATTACCTTGCTAGCATGTGAAATGAGCAGTAGCAATTTTTCAGTAGTTTTACCATTATTTGGCATTGTTTTTCTTTGGGATTGGAATGAAAACTGACTTTTTCCAGCCCTGTGGCCACTACTGAGTTTTCCAAATTTTCTAGTATATTGAGTACAGCACTTTAACAGCATCATCTTTTAGGATTTTAAATAGCTCAACTGGAATTCCATCACCTCCACTATCTTTTTTGTAGTGCTGCTTCCTAAGGCCTACTTGACTTCGCACTCTGGGATGTCTGGCTCTAGGTGAGTGACCACAACATCATGTTTATCCAGGCCATTAAGACCTTTTAGGTATAGCTCTTCTGTCTAGTTACTATCTTTGGCTTCTGTTAAGTCCGTACAGTTTTTGTCCTTAATTGTGCCCATCTTTGCATGAAATGTTCCCCTGGAATCTCTAATTTTCTTGAGGATATCTCTAGTATTTCCCATTCTATTGCTTTCCTCTTTTTTTTTTTTTGCATTATTCACTTAAGAAGGCTTTCTTGTTTCTCCTTGCTACTCTTTAGAACTCTGCATTCAGATGGGTATCTGTTTCCTTTTCTTAAAAAAAAAAAAAAAAACAGCAAATATTAAGATCTGCTGATATTTTGTACTCCATAACTTGTTTGTTTGTTTGTTTTTTAGTAATTCAACAGTACATGATGAACATTTTTAGGTAGACATTTTTAAAGTGTAATACGGTGGGAAGCAAGTTGAAGATATATTCAATATCTGGTTCTAAAGTTGACAAAACACAGAAACTTAGTTTAGGAGGTTTCCTCTCAATAGCAGTGTCTGGGTTGTGATCATATCTTTATTATTTTTCATTTATGCAACTTCATAGTGAAGGATGTTAAAGCTAATGAACCTTTTCACAAAAAATAGCTTGTAATTGGTGATGTCATCTGAGGGAATGTAAATGCACTATATTACATTTTCCCTGTCTCTAACATACCCTATACCCAGAGTTCACAATCAGCTGGTGTGTGTCAGAATGATAGAAAATAAAAGTAAAGTTTGTTTTTTCAATGAGGTTACAATAAAAATGAAACATAAAATTTTATTCATAAAATATGATTACTGAATGTCTCTTTTGACAATATCAGGTTTGTAACTTTCTTTATTTTTACCTGTAATTTTTCTGACAAAATTGCTGATAACCTAGCATGGTTCACCTTTTAACTCCATTTCATTTTCAGACAAATAAAAAATCAGAAGGAATATATTCTTGCAAAAATATTTAATGCTATATAGTTTCCCAAAGAACTCTGTGACTACTTTGAAGCTGATTCTTTTTGCAGCACCTACTGTTTCACAACCTTGTAGACTCTCTCTTCTTACTTGGCCAGATTCTTGTTTTGCCCTTGTTTGTCAGTAGTTTTGCAATAAGATTCATGTGGCTCTCTGACATAACGTTCACAAAATTTTGCATCTTTTGCAAGATTTGCAACCTAACTGTGCTGCCAATTTTTACTACATTTAGACTCTAATATCAGATGTTTACAATGCCCTAGATTTAGCAGGAGATTGATTAATCTAGTACTTGCCAATTACACTAAAACACTGCTAACCAAGAATTTGTTACAGACGGAGCCTATATAAAGTAGAATTCCTTTAGATACTATTTAGATGATTTTGTAATTGAAATACAAAAGTTATATCATTAAAGCACTTTTAGTATAAAAGAATAGGATTTGAAATTTCAGTACATTCATTTGTATTTAATGTCTAAACAAATGCCTAACTTGTTGCAAAAGTTTATCCAACACTTACAAACAATAGAAAAATGACTATAAAACTTTCCTTTTATGCAAGAGAAATTGAAGATCTGATGTCTAAACAAAGAATGGAAATCTTGCCCTTAAGAAAAGAAAAACGTTCTTCTCTTCCTTTGGGAGAGTAAGAGGGAGAGGACACCATCTGAGTGGCTTCGCTTGAAAAAAAAAAAAAAAAAAAATTCTGGCGGCTGAAAAAAAAAAGCGAAAAAAAAAAACTAAAAACAATTTGTTTTTTCCCCCCCCTTGGCCAGTTCTTGCAACGTATGGCATGTTCTCTGTATCTAATTAGTGAGTCTGTTAGCATATATATTATGTTTCCCCCTCAATAAAGTTGTCGGAATCAGTCAAAAAAAAAAAAAAAAAAAAGAAAAGAAAAAAAATTAAATGTGGTTAATATTCTAAGAACAAAACTGCATATGCATATAATGCTTTCAGTCCATCTTTTAATAAACTATATCACAAATTTATTCTGAGAAGTTATGTATTTCTGAAAAATCATTAATTAACATCCTTATGAAAATGCACACAAATACCTCCATTTCACAAATTAAGAAATAGGTAAATCAGTAAAGAACTTTATTGATGAATGACATTTCGTGTAAGCCAAGCTCAAATGGTTTAATCCTACAGCTGAGAAAAAACAGATAGCCACAGGGGAAGTACAGCAGAGAATAAGGCAAATGCTTTACAGCTAAATCAAGCATCTCAAGCAAATCATAGCAATACTAGTAAAATCAGACTAGCAATTACCATTCAATGTGGAAAGCTGTTAAAGAAGCAACATGCAGAGCTCTGTATTTATTATATTGAGTCTTTGTGACTCATCAGACTTATTCCACCTCTAAATTTACATAAATAAGATGGACTGCTGTTATTCAAATTTAAAAAAATCCCCTCTTCTTCCTTTAGCTTTATCTTTAACTATTGAAGAAATCTGGACATTAATTATATCAGTCTTAAGAGGGAGTTTAGTGCGGTTATCCTGTTTAGAGTGAAGTAAATAAGTTAATCACAATCTAAGGTTATAGATCTATGTAGGTAATTATTTTAAAACAGCTTTTCCTCCTATAATAATGCTCTGATGGTTAATGTTATATGTTAACCTGACTGAACTATAGGCCGCCTAGATATTTGATAAAACAGCATTCTGGCTGTTTCCCTGAGGGTGATGAGAGTTGTTGTTGTTCAGTCGCCCAGTCATGTCCGACTCTTTGTGACCCCATGGATTGTAGCATATCAGTCCTCTCTGACCTTCACCATCTCCCAAAGTTTGCCCAAGTACATGTCCATTGCATGAGTGATGCTATCGAGCTATCTCATCCTCTGATGCTCTCTTCTCCTTCTGCCCTCAGTCTTTCCCAGGATCAAGGACTTTTCCAATGGGTTAGCTGTTTACATCAGATGACAAAAATACTGGAGTTTCAGCTTCAACATCAGCCTTTCCAAGTATACAGGGTTGATTTCCCTTAAGATTGACTGGTTTGATCTCTTTCCTGTCCAAGGGACTCTCAGGAGTCTTTTCCAGCACCTCAGTTCAAAGGAATCAATTCTTTGTCACTCTGCCTTCTTTATGGCCTAGTTCTCACAACCATACGTGACCACTGGGAAGACCATAACCTTGACTATATGGACCTTTGCCGGTAGAGTAATGCCTCTGCTTTTCAGCACACTGTCTAGGTTTATCATAGTTTTCCTGCCAAGAAACAAACATCTGATTTCATGGCTGCAGTCACCATCCTCAATGATTTTAGAGCCCAAGAAGAGGAAATCTGCCACTACTTCCACCTTTTCCCCCACTATTTGCCATGAAGTGATGGGGCTGGAAGCCATGATCTTAGTTTGTTGTTGTTTTTGTTTGTTTGTTTGTTTGTTTTAATATTTAGTCTTAAGCTGACTCTTTCACTCTCCCCCTTCACCCTCATCAAGAGACTTTTTAGTTCCTATTCACATTTTGCCATTAGAGTAGTATCATCTGCATATCTGATGTTGTTGGTATTTCTCCTGCCTATCTTAACTCCAGCTTGTAACTCATCCAGACTGGTATGGCTCATGATGTGCTCAACAGATTAACATATTAATTGGTACAATTTGAGTAAATTAGATTGTCCTACAAAATGTATTTGAATCAGTTCTAATGAGGTGGATGAAACTGGAGCCTATTATACAGAGCAAAGAAAATCAGAAAGAAAAACACCAATACAGTATTTTAATGCATATATATGGAATTTAGAAAGATGGTAACGATGACACAATATGTGAGACAGTGAAAGAGACACAGATGTAAAGAACAGACTTTTGGACTCTGTGGGAGAATGCGAGGGTGGGATGACTTGAGAGAATAGTATTGAAACATGTATATTATCATATGTGAAATAGATAACCAGTCCAGGTTTGATGCATGAGACAGGGTGCTCAGAGCTGGTGCACTGGGATGACCCTGAGGGATGGGATGAGAAGGGAGGTGGGAGGGAGGTTCAGGATGGGGAACACGTGTGTGCCCATGGCTGATTCATGTGAGTGTATGGCAAAAGCCACCACAATGTTGTGAAGTAATTAGCCTCCAATTAAAATAAATAAATTTTAAAAAATGTAGATGATTGTTGTTGTTCAGTCACTAAGCGAAGTTAGTGTCTGACTCTTTGTTATCCCATAGACTGTAGCCTGTCAGGCTCCTCCAGACAAGAATACTGGAGTGGGTTGCCATGCTCTTCTCCAGGGGATCTTTCCAAGCCAGGGATCAAACTTGCATCTCCTGTGGCTCCTGCATTGCAAGCAGGTTCTTTACTATTGAGCCACTGGAGAAGTCCCAAGAAGATGTATTACTCATTTGATAATATAATGTTTCCCATGTAATTCCATATACCAAATGAATCTACTTAGTTTAATATCTCTCTTTGGGATGTTTCAGGGGCCCTTTGAAGCATCCCAAAGTTAGCTGAGGTCAAAAGAACTTCAACAGAATTTGATTTTGGAAATTTTGTCCAAAAAATTAAAAAGGTTTAGAACACTCAGATTTAGCCAACTCTTGTGGGTTGTATGTGGGGCTCACCCAATTAGTTGAAGGCCTGAATGGAACAAAAAGACAAGCCTTTCTGTAGCAAGAGAACACTCTCTAGCTAACTGTCTTCAGGCTTCAACTGCAACCTTGACTGTTTCTGGATCTATAGCAGATGACCTTCAGACTGGAACTGAAATGTCCATTTTCCTAGGTTTCCAGCTTACTGGTTTCAGACTGGAACTGCAGCATTTGTTCTAATGGGACTTCAGCCTGTTGATACACCCTTAAGATTTTGGACTTGCCAGCCTCTGTAATTTTGTGAGCCAATTCCTTATATAAGAACTTTCTCTCTCCATGTATGTGTATGTGTGTGTGTATATATATATATATATATATATAGAGGGAACAGATGAGACAATGATGTAATATTGATTCTCCTATAGTCACTAGCTCAGTGACCAGATGATTCTAAGTTCTGCCCCAAGTCAGGCCTATTTTTCTGTTCTCTGGATGTTGAAAATTCTAGTTTTGAATCTCATAGCTATCTGGGACCACCAAGATGCTAATTACCATCCCTTGCAGTGTCTCTGTCCACTCTATTTGACATTTTGTACATGACTTTGTTTTTCTCTTCAAGTATCTAAAGTGTAGCTAGTTATATTATTACTTAGATTTGTAGCACTTGCTGTTAATCTTTATACCATCTCTATGTTACTTCTCTTTCTCCTTTCTACTTTGTTGATGCTTTCTGTAATGTGCTTCTCTTTAACTTTTTTCTATGTGTCTGTGCATTAAGTGCTATGTTATGATCTAGCTTCCCTGATAGCTCAGTTGGTAAGGAATCTGCCTGCAATGCAGGAGACCCTAGTTTGATTCCTGGGTCAGGAAGATCCCCTGAAGAAGGGATATGCTACCCACTCCAGGATTCTTGGACTTCCCTGGTGGCTCAGCTGGTAAACAATCTGCCAGCAATGCAAGGGATCTGTGTTTGATCCCTGGGTTGGGACCCCTAGAGAAGGGAAAGTCTACCCACTCCAGTATTCTGGCCTACTGCAAAGAGATCAAACCAGTCAACCCTAAATGTAATCAGTCCTGAATATTCATTGGAAGGATACAAAAGCTGAAACTTCAATACTTTGGCTACCTGATGTGAAGAACTGACTCATTTGAAAAGACCCTGATGCTGGAAAAGATTGAAGGTGGGAGGAGAAGGGGACAAGAAGAGGATGAGGAGGATGAGAAGGTTGGATGGCATCACTTATTCGATGAACATGAGTTTGAGCAAGTTAGTTATGGAAGCTAGTGATGGAGAGGGAAGCCTGGCCTGCTGCAGGCCATGGGGTTGCAAAGAGTCAGACATAACTGAGCAACTGAACTGAACTGAACTGGGAAGGGTGGTCTATTGACATCTAATGGGATGTGGCTAAGCATCCTGTAATGTGCAGGCCAGTCCCTTACAACAAAGAATGATCCTTCCCAAAGTGTCAATTGTGTCAAAGTTGGGAAACCCTGTGTTAGAAAAATGCTCACATTACCTATGTAATGTGCCTGCTGTGTGAAAACATTGTATTTTTCCTTAATATTTTTTGTACATATACTAAGTACTTAGAAATTATACTAAGTGACACAAAAATCAGTTAATTTATTTCTCACATTAGACCTTGGAGAAAACCCAACTAGAAGACTCATCATTTACCATGTATTACACATTTAATCGGTGGTCTGTCTGAATCTGGTTTTGTGAGGTTAACGTTGAGCTATTCAAAATTCAAAGAACGGTAAAGGTACGTTGTGGCACCTGGCCCCTTTTGAAAATCTGATGAAGGGTATTGAATTTCTCTCCAGAAAATGAACATATGTTAAAACACCTAAACTGTTCCATGCAATCTCAGGATATGTCATTACACACCTCCATTTGTCTATGGATCATTGGAGAGGAAATCATCTAATAGGAAAGACAAGCAAACAGACCATTTTAAATAGCCTGGTAAATGTTAAGGATCACAGAATTATGCCTGACATAGAGCAGACACTCAATAAATAAATATGTACTGGGTAAATCAGGTAAGGTCTGTCAATGTTGAGAAGAGTAGAGAGAAGATAACTACTATTATCTGAGGGAATAAAAGAAGGCTTCCCTGGTAGCAAAGATGGTAAAGAACCCGCCTGCAATGCAGGAGAGCCTGGTTCGATTCCTGGGTCAGGAAGATCTGCTGGAGAAGGGATAGGCTACCCACTCCAGGAGAAGGATAGGCTACCCGATCCAGTATTCTTGGGCTTCCCTCAGGGCTCAGCTGGTAAAGAATCTGCCTGAAGTGCAGGAGACCTGGGTTCGACCCCGGGTTGGGAAGATCCTCTTGAGATGAGAAAGGCTACCCACTCCAGCCTGGAGAATTTCAAGGATTATATAGTCCATGGAGTCACAAAGTTGGACACAACTGAGTGACTTTCACTTTCACTTTTAAGGGAATAAGAGCAACTTAGCTAGTATTTCGCTTTGTTAGGAACTAATAAAAAAACAAAATTAACTCGATATACACCAAGAGTTCAAGTGCTGGAAAAATCTCTGAAAGAGTGAACTCTCTCCTGGTGATTTGAATGGTTTTTATTTTTATATTAGATTATGTACTCCTTATATTAAGACTTTCTTATTCATCCTGATTTTTCTGTATTGTGCTACCTTTTAGAATTGGTTCTTGCACATAGTAAGCACTAAATAATATTTGTTGAATTATTTAAAAGCTAGAAAAAAACCTTAGTGAACATTCAATTTGATGGTTTAGCCATCTTTTTTCTTAGGTAGTAGAACCTTCTTTAAAAGGGACATATCTTGGGAGAAAAAAAAAAAGAGATTAAGCAAGAGAAGGGGAGAGAAACAAGAAAGACAGAAGCAGTACAAGAGAGGGAGTGGAGAAGAGAAAGATAAAAGATGGGAGTAACAAAGAGAGGGAAAGAGAGAGACAGAAGTAATAACATGAAAATATGAGAATAAAAGTGAGAGGAGATGAAAAAGTTTGAATTCCAACTCCTAGAACTTGTGCAAGTTATTTAATATTACTGTACTTCAGTTTCCTTAATTTAAGATGGAAATGATAATAAAAGTATTGAGATACTTCTGTGAGCAGAACTGTGGAGGGTTTTAAATACACTCGAGGTCAGGGGCAGCAGCCGAGAGGAGCTACCCATCGCCTGAGGTCAGGGACAGCGGCTGAGAGGAGCTACTCCACGCCCAAGGTAAGGGGCGGCTGTCGAGAGGAGCTAACCCACGTCCAAGGAGGGCCGAGAGGAGCTATTCCACGTTCATGGTCAGGAGGGGTGGTCCTGAGGAGAAACCCCTCATCCAAGGTAAAGAGCAGCTGCTGCGCTTTGCTGGAGCAGCCATAAAGAGATACCCCATGTCCAAGGTAAGAGAAACCCAAGTAAGATGGTAGATGTTGCAAGACGGCCTCAGAGGGCAAACACACTAAAACCATAATCACAGAAAATTAGCCAATCTGATCACATGGACCACAGTCTTGTCTAACTAAGTGAAACTAAGCCATGCCATGTGAGGCCACCCAAGACAGATGGGTCATGCTGCAGAGATCTGACAGAATGAGGTCCACTGGAGAAGGAAATGGAAAACCACTTCAGTATTCTTGCCTTGAGAACCCCATGAACAGTATGAGAAGGCAAAATGATAGGATACTAAAAGAGGAACTCCCCAGGTAGGTAGGTGCCCAATATGCTACTGGAGATCAGTGGAGAAATAACTCCAGAAAAAATGAAGGGATAGAGCCAAAGCAAAAACAATACCCAGTTGTGGATGTGACCGGCAATAGAAACAAGGTCTGATGCTGTGAAGAGCAATATTGCATAGGAACCTGGAATGTTAGGTCCGTGAATCAAGGCAAATTGGAAGTGGTCAAACAGGAGATGGCAATAGTGAAGGTTGACATTATAGGAATCAGCCAACTAAAATGGACTGGAATGGGAGAATTTAGCTCAGATGACCATTATATCTACTACCGAGGGCAGGAATCCCTTAGAAGAAATGGTCAGCAAAAGAGTCCGAAATACAGTACTTGGATGCAATCTCAAAAACGACAGAATGATATCTGTTCGTTTCCAAGGCCAAAAATTCAATATCATGGTAATCCAGGCCTATACCCCAACCAGTAACACTGAAGAAGGTGAAGAGGAATGGTTCTATGAAGACCTACATGACCTTTAAGAACTAACACCCAAAAAAGATGTCTTTTTCATTATAGGGGACTGGAATGCAAAAGTAGGAAGTCAAGAAACACCTGGAGTAACAGGAAAATTTGGCCTTGGAGTACAGAATGAAGCAGGGCAAAGGATAATAGAGTTTTGCCAAGAGAACCCACTGGTCATAGCAAACACCCTCTTCCAACAACACAAGAGAAGACTCGACACATGGACATCACCAGATGGTCAACACTGAAATTAAATTGATTATGTTTTTTGCAGCCAAAGATGGAGATGCTCTATACAGTTAGCAAAAAGAAGACCGGGGGCAGACTGTGGCTCAGATCATGAACTCCTTATTGCCAAATTCAGACTTAAACTGAAGAAAGTAGGGAAAACCACTAGACCATTCAGATATGACCTAAATCAAATCCCTTATGACTATACAGTGGAAGTGAGAAATAGATTTAAGGGACTAGATCTGATAGACACAGTGCCTGATGAACTATGGACGGAGGTTCGTGACATTGTAAAGGAGACAGGGATCAAGACCATCCCCATGGAAAAGAAATGCAAAAAGACAAAATGGTTGTCTGAGGAAGCCTTACAAATAGCTGTGAAAAGAAGAGAAGCGAAAAGCAAAGGAGAAAAGGAAAGATATTCCCATTTGAATTCAGAGTTCCAAAGAATAGCAAGGAGAGATAAGAAAGCCTTCCTCAGTGATCAGTGCAAAGAAATAGAGGAAGACAACAGAATGGGAAAGACTAGAGATCTCTTTAAGAAAATTAGAGGTACCAAGGGAACATTTCATGCAAAGATGGGTTCAATAAAGGATAGAAATGGTAGGGACCTAACAGAGGCAGAAGATATTAAGAAGAGGTGGCAAGAATACACAGAAGAACTGTACAAAAAAGATCTTCATGACCCAGATAATCACTATGGTGTGATCACTCACCTAGAGCCAGACATCCTGGAATGTGAAGTCAAGTGGGCCTTAG
>NC_057419.1:86927016-86955344 GCF_019320065.1 Cervus canadensis
TTTTCCAGTGGTCATGTATGGATGTGAGAGTTGGACTGTGAAGAAAGCTGAGTGCCGAAAAATTGATGCTTTTGAACTGTGGTGCTGGAGAAGACTCTTGAAAGTCCCTTGGACTGAAAGGAGATCCAACCAGTCCATTCTAAAGGAGATCAGTCCTGGGTGTTTATTGGAAGGACTGATGCTGAAGCTGAAACTCCAGTACTTTGGCCACCTCATGCAAAGAGTTGCTCTGGGAGGTATTCGGGGCAGGAGGAGAAGGGAATGATAGAGGATGAGAAGCCTGGATGGTATCACCGACTCGATGGACATGAGTTTGAGTAAACTCCGAGAGTTGGTGATGGACAGGGAGGCCTGGTGTGCTGTGATTCATGGGGTCACAGAGTCGGACACGAATGAGTGACTGACTGAACTGAACTGAACTGATACTTTTAAAGTGCTTAGAATAGTTGCAAATCTATAAGAAGTACTTGTCATAATTACTTTTATTCAATTTTTTGTTTGCTGAACTCAAACGCTGAGGGTACAAATTTTAAGACCTGCCTGTTACCCATTAGGAGTTTATAATCTAGCTTGCCTGGGACCTGAAAAAGCTAAATCTCCCCTCCTAATCATTATTCTAATTATTGCCAGTCGTATATGATTTAAATTATAATGCCTCCCAGTTTTCCTTTGACAAGTTCTGATTTCTCCATGTTATCCCACTGCTATGATTAATTGAATTTCTTTACACTATCAAAAATGTCCATTATAGATAATAAATTTTAGGATAATTATATATATATGTTGAAAACTGTTCAAGACTATTTAAAAATAATATTAATATACTGCCAGAACTCAGAGAAATCAAATCAACAAATACACTGCAATAACACTTCTCGAGCTTCTTAAATGTTTAGAAGAGGTTAATATGACTTTAAACAAATTTCTTTAGGATGTTCCTATCATGTAATTTTCAGAACCAAAGCGATAGTCACAGACCTTTTCCCTATGGATAGTCACTGTGCCTTTTAAGGAGTATATCTAAAGGAGACCCAAAGGATCATTGAAACATGTACAGCATCTATGAAACATTTGCTATTTTAGCAAATTTGGTGTATTTACTTCCCACTGCACACACACACACACACAGACACACACACATACACACTGATTAAAGGGATTTTAAATCCATTTTAAATCTGTTACTGCTTTATCATCACAAGATAAAAATTACTCACTCAACACATATGGGAATATTGCTGATAACGCCACCCTTTTGTGTTAGCATTCCTTTTCTTGAAATAAGTAACTGCAATCCTCTTCCTTTTTCTTGAAGAATTTATTTTCAATTGCTTTAATCATTTTTTGCTATTTTTCTTTGGGCATCTTCCTACTTCTTGCTTACATTGCACAACCCCAAGATAAACTCCACATTCCGATAAAGGTCTGAGCAATGCTGGAGAAATACTCAGGATTAACTTGTGATTCATAAGAGGATGAAAATCTTGCCAGAATTTCATAAGGTTCTATTTGGCCATGGTGGGCAGGTAGAATAAAGGACACAAGTAATATTTATTTATTTAAAATAATATAAAATTTTGAGATGGTTTATATAATGCTGCAAAAATTAATCATTAAAATTACTTAAAAAGCAGTCACCATTTTTAGGTGAACAGATTCTAGGATGGTTTCATGATTCCTGCTTTTTGGTGTTCACATCTTTGTGTAATTCTATTCCCCTGAATGTGGGTGGGACCTGTAACTTGATTACAATCTTTAGAATATGGCAAAATCTATTGCACATCACTTTTGTGATTATTTAGGTTACATAAAAATCTGTTTTGCTAGCTGACTTACTCTAGAGCTTCTTCATTTCTAGGTTTGGAGAAATAACCATTTTAGGGGCTCACATGGAATAGACTCTAGGATCTGAGATAAGTTTCAATCTATTATCCAGGAATAAACCACTACAGCTGCCAAAAGATAAAATAAGTCAATGATCTGAATGAATTTGGAAGCACATTCTTCCCCAGTTGAAGCTTCAGATTAGAATGCAGCCTTGAACATCTTGATTTAGTCTTGTGAGACCCTAATCAAAGGGGGCAGCTTAATCCTTTGCAAAAGGGGCAGCTTAGTCCTCTGGAGGAGGGCATGGCAATCCACTCCAGTATTCTTGCCTGGAGAATCCCATGGACAGAGGAGCCTGGAGGGCTGCAGTCCATGGGGTCTCAAAGAATCGGACACAACTGAGCAACTAAGCAGTTCTTTGCAAACCTCATGACACAGAAACTGAGAAAATACAAGCGTTATTTTAAGCCTCTGAACTTGTGATTTTTTTTTTTTTTAAAGCTAGGCAGTAGATAATAGTGAATGACACTGCCTGGGTCATAGTTACTGGTCAAATTGTTCATACCCAACAACAATGAGCAGATGTCTAGATTACCACTGTGTTGACGTTTGTGTCCTGATTTTTTATTGCATTTTTCCTATTAGGAGCCTAAACACATCTAGAAGATGCTAAATTTAAAGGAAATATTGACTTGTTAAAATGTTGGAATACATCAGCCATGATACAACATCCTGCTGGTTTGACTCAAATAGTCATTAGTTGCCAAATAAAATTCTTAATGAGATCATTAAGTATTTCAAAATATTGAAGATATTGCTCACATCCCTGGTTGGTGTATTCCACACGGGTTTTAGTCCTAGGGTAGGACTGCTTAGGTTCATACCTACTCCTTGTATTATTTTTTGTCTAGCTATTAACTAGTTTGCTTTTTTTTTTTTTAACCCCTGCACCATGCAGCTTATGGAATCTTAGTTCCCTGGCCAGGGATTGAACCCTAGGCCCGTGGCAGAAAAAGTACCTAGTCCTAGTCACTGGGCCACCAGGGAATTCCCACTTGCTTATTTATTCTTGATTTGCTTCTGCATTGCCCCTGTGTGGCTGCTGATTGAAATTCTATCTCTTCAACTATGTTCTTCCTAACTACCTTGAGGACAAGCACCTAGACTTGAGAAAAAGACTGGGGGTGGATTTTTTTTTTTTTTTTTTGCTAATCATTAAGAAAAACACACACACACACACAAAAGAAAAACAAGGCAAAAAAAAAATATAGTCCAAAATTAATTCCTCTTCTGTAATTTCTGACTGCCCTATTTTTCTGTTTTTGTTTTTGTGCTATAATACAAATGTCATAACATTCACTCTTTTATTTATTTATTTTTAATCTTTTTCCATTTATTTTTATTAGTTGGAGGCTAATTACTTTACAATATTGTAGTGGTTTTTGCCTTACATTGACATGAATCAGCCATGGATTTACATGTGTTCCTCACCCTGAACCCCCCTCCCGCCTCCCTCCCCATCCCATCCCTCTGGGTCATCCCAGTGCACCAGCCCTGAGCACTTGTCTCATGCATCCAACCTGGACTGGCGATCTGTTTCACACTTGATAATATACATGCTTCGATGCTGTACTCTCAGGTCATCCCACCCTCGCCTTCTCCCATATAGTACAGAATGAAGTAAGCCAGAAAGATAAACACAAATACAGTATATTAACACATATATATGGAATTTAGAAAGATGGTAACAATAACCCTATATGCAAGACAGAAAAAGAGACACATTCACTCTTTTAAAATGTACAGTTCAGTGGTGTTTTGTATATCCACAGTTAAGCAAATATCACTACTCTCTAATTCTGAAACATTTTTCTCACTCTCCCCAAAGAAAGACCATACATATTTGCAGTAGCTTTCTAACTTCCCTCCCCTTCTCTCAGCCACTGGCAATCACTAATCTACTTTTTGTCTCTATGAATTTGCCTTTCCAAGCTATTTCATATAAAAGGTATTAGAAAAATATAACTTTATTTCACCCTGCATAGTGTTTCAAGATTTATCCATGCTGTAGCATGTATCATTACTTTTTTCTTTTTTATTGCCAAACAATATCCCATTGGGTAGATATGCCACATTTTGTTTATTCATTAATTGGTTGAAGTACATTTGGATTTTCACTATTAGGAACAGTGTTATTATAAACATTATGTATGGGTATTTGTTTAAATACCTGCTTACAATTCTTTTGAGTTTGTATCCATGAGAGAAATTGGTAGGCCATATGCTAATTCTATACTTGATTATTTTTGAGGAATTGTCTGACAACTTTCTGAAATGGAAAATGAAAGGATCCTTGGGTTCTCTCAATATTTATTTAAGGCTCCAACACACTAAATCTTTTCCCACACAGAAGTCCTAATTGAGTTCCATGTAGTCTCTTTGTAATGCCCATCACCAATACTAACTTCCCAGTACTGTAAGACAGGAAAATAAATGATACGTCTATTTTGCTCTTGAAACAATTAACACTGCTGAGAAACTTTGTTTTGGGTAATGTTCATTTCTTCCCTGGTAGCTCAGTCAGTAAAGAATCTGCCTACAATGTGGGAGACCTAGATTCATTCCCTGGGTCAGGAAGATCCACTGGAGAAGGGAATGGCAACCCACTCCAGTATTCTTGCTTGGAGAATTCCATGCACAGAGGAACCCAGTAGGCTACAGTCCATGGGGTCGCAAAGAGTCGGACACGACTGAGAGATTAACACATGCTCTATGCTCATATAATTTATTACACAAACCAGGACATTTTGTGGGTGAAAGGTGAGCTATTGGTGTTTCTAAGAAAATGGTTATAAACCAGGACTATTCTGAGAAAATAGGAAGTGTGGTAATAGCATTACAGTCTAACAAAAATGAGAATCTGGAACCTTTCCTTCAAACCTAACAAAGTTGAGAATTATAAGTATTTATCATGGAAAGAACTACTTGAACATATAGCATAGATTACCAGAAGGAACATATTTTAACCCTTTATTTGCTTTATTGCATATGTGCTATTGAATTGGAGGAGGTATCACTGAGGAAAAGGGAAGCATTTATTTTCCTTATGTGGAGTCTTACATGGAGTTTTTCATATTTACATTTAGCATTTACTAATTCTTTTAGAGCTTTTGTTTTTCAAAAATAAATTATTCCTAGACAAGCACTGATTCAGCTTCACCTTATGCAAGGCAGAGATTGAAAACTGACTTCGGATAGTAACCATAAATTTCAAGGATTTAGTTTTGTTTTGTTTTGATATTGGAATCTAGGTTAACCCCTCACTTACCTCAACTGTATAAAAAATAATCTTTTCAGAGTTTTAATAAAATTTAAACCAGGACATTTTCATTTTTGTATAATTTAGTCATATAATTGCCACATACATCTATATGCTTGTGTTAACATACTGTGTTTGCCCTGAGGAAATGCACTCCCTATGTATGTATTCCTCAAAAAGTTTTGAATTTTAGGACAGAAAAATTCACATCACTGAGTTTCTGGACTCCTTACTTAACCCATAAGATTTGAAGTGATTTATATATAGATATATATATACATAATATATCTATATAGTTATATATAGATATATATATTGTTTTCCTCCAGGATTATAAAATTATCATCTAAATTCACTTATTTCCACAGAAGATTTCATAGCATTAAGCAAATAGTCTCTCTCATTACAGAGACAATGAGAATGTTGAATCATAAAGGAGGAGCATTTTTGATGCATTTATATAAATCTTGTAACCTTAATATCATCTTTAAGCAGAAAAAAGTGTTATGGAGGATCTTACTAATATTGAGAAGCATGAACCAAAGAAATCTTAAGAATTTTTTGATTGTTTGTTTCTGTATAACTCTAAGTTGGATTAGATATTAAGTGAATCCATATGTGAGAAATTATTATACTTCTATTCTGCAAGCTAGAGGCCCCACTGGTAAACAATTCAGAAAATGAATTTCATCTTATTGCCTCCCCAAATAGCAAGAATGTTAGAAAAAGTAGCTGCAACTGACCTAATTTAAAGAAAGAATGTGCTTTTCAGAAATAGCAGTATTTCATCATTCTACAACAGATAGGCAGGCTCACAGCATTCAGTCAGCAATATGTGGAGGGATAGAAAAATACATACGATTTCTTTCTTATTGTCATTGTCTTGTTTTCTTAATTACTGCCTCTAAATTGAAGATACTGCCCTCCAATCTGATATAGGTTAATTAAGAATTTAAACCAGTAACACGTATTTAGCTGTTTATCTAAAAAAGTGTTCAAGAAAATGGAATATATGATATTATAGAAATTGATAATGGTAATAATAAAAATAACTAAATTCACTGATTGCATTCTGTAGGTCTAATATTATCTGAAGCACTATACACAAATACTTTTATTTAAAACTTACATCAAACCTATGAAAGGGTATCGTCTCATGGATCCATCCATTTTATAGTTTAGAAAATTGACTTGCCATCTTCACCCAGTTTGAGTGTTGGGATTCAAATTCAAAACAATTTTATTTCATTGCTCCAACCTTATACAGTGTACAAACATAAAACTATCTGAAACATCCTAATGTTAAGTGTTCCTTCCAGACATGAAAATCAAATATACAAAATTATCCTTTTTCATTTGGAGGAACCTTGGTTATAAAATGAGAAGATGATTAAGCAAACAGGAAAGAAAACATCAGAGTTACTTTTTGAGGATGGGATCAAGCAAATTTAAAAGTTCTCCTTGAGGCAAATTCACCTCAGACTATAATCACACTAGCTATAGCTTCAGCCAAGACTGGGTTTCAGATGACAATAAAGGAGGTGAATCTAATTTGTGATCTAAGAATGAGCATTTCGTAACTGGAGTAAAACTTACAAAGCTGGTTTTGGTGCACAATATTGCCAAATCAACTGAAACATGTTCACGTATTCATGATGATACCAAACAAGCTCACTATTTTTGACATTCTGATTCTGTCACTATCTTTGTTCTAAGTTCTTCTTTGTGGACTTCTTAGCTGTTAAAATTGGCAACTGCCTTGGGTGTTATTAAACCCCTCTTTCTTAGTTTATCAAGAGCCTTTATTTGTATTATTAGTGAGGACTGCCATCCAGTGTTCAAGTTGATTAATAGCAACTAGCCCTTCTAGATTCAAGAAGCTACAACTTCCAAATACAGCACCGTGGTTTTTTTTTTTGTTTGTTTGTTTGTTTGTTTTTAATATAGATAACACCAAGGTATATTTACTTAAGTTTCCTGTTCTATTAAGTGAAGAAATATAAAGGTGGCAATGAGAGATACCTAAAGTCTCCTAAAATACAATCTCCTAAAGTCCTTGATAGTGTTATTTTTTCTCTTGATGTTATAACCCAAACAGCACTAAAAAGAGGACCAAGAGAAAGCCAATACAAATACAGAGGTATATGTAGCCTATATTTTTATACTTAGATAATCTTGAGAAAATTAGTTTTAATAATACCTTCATGCTTCCAAATAAACACACAGCCAAGATGTTATGAGACTTAAGGCACAAACCAAAGGAAACATCTTTTCTTGGAATTGAATGCCAAGATTTATCATTCTTCACCTCTTTCTTTATAATCTTGAGCATTGTTGATGTAGAGAAAGAACAGATTCAAAGATTTAGCATTACAATAAAACCTTTCTAAGTCTGAGTAATCCTGGATTGAATCACTTTAAATTTTTAACAAATGTAGTTATTACAGTGCACCCTCAGAAACTGGAATTGCTAGAGATTGAATTTAAGCTGCCTGTAAGGATATGTAGAGCACTTGAGGGAAGCATCATCTCAAAGATTTACCTAAAGGACATCTCTTTGTATAATGGATTTAACAAGATCTCTTCAGGTCTTCTTCAGAGTAAATTAAACTTGCATTTAAATGATATGTTAGAACATTTAAATTATAAGGCTTACAAAACAGAGTAGTTTAGTAAATCAGAGTTTCAGAAAAGCAGTCATTGTATACATAACTTTTCACTGTCTTTCAAGTTTAAGTTAGCTCTATAGTGTTTACAAATACAGGCTAATGAATAGATAAAAGCTATGCATGATTTTGAAAAAGCACTTGCTTTCAGGCTATTTTTTACCAATAAACTAAAAATATTAAACCAATTATCTTTGTGAATTGGTTAAACACACCCTGTAATATTGTATAGTATTTGAATGGGTTTGATAAACTCTTAATGAGAGATGATGGATCACAGTGATTAAGAGTGTTGGCTCTGGAGTCAGACACACTGTCAAGGTCCAAATTATGACTCTATTTCTTATTGTGTAATATTAGAGAAGGCCTGTATAGTCAAAGCTATGGTTTTTCCAGTAGTCATGTATGGATGTGAGAGTTGGACCATAAAGAAGGTTGAGCGCCGAAAAATTCATGCTTTTGAATTGTGATGCTGGAGAAGACTCTTGAGAGTCCCTTGGACTTCAAGGAGATCCAACCACTCCATCCTAAAGGAAATCAGTCTGGAATGTTCATTTAGGAGGACTGATGCTAAAGCCGCAGTTCCAATAGTTTGGCCACCTGTTATGAAGAGCTGACTCATTAGAAAAGACCCTGATGACGGGAAAGATTGAAGGCAGGAGGAGAGGGGGATGACAGAGATTGAGATGGTTGGATGGCATCACTGACTCAATTGACATGAGTTTGAGCAAGCTCTGGGAGATGGTGAAGGACAGGGAACCCTGGCATGCTGCAGTCCATGGAGTCACAAAGAGTTGGACATGACTGAGGATTGAACAATATTTGAAAAATTACTTAACTCCTATGTGCTTCTGTTTATTCATCTGATATATGAACCTTACCTCATAAGGTTGTTGTGACATTGAGTTAATTCATGTAAAGTTATTAAAACAGTTACTGGCATATAATGATTAATAAATGTTAATTATCTATTTATGCAGAACAAAGAACCACTTCAACCGAAGTTAAATCATTCAGTGTCACATGAAGTATAACATGAAGACTGAATTATTTGTGTTTTTCCAAATACTATGGAACTGAAAGAAACTGATTTATTCTTTCTCAAGACACAAGAGATACACAGAGAAGCACATGCATCATACTAGAATCCACATTCACATCTGAAGCCAAAAGCTTCTGGAGTGTTACTGATACTTGCTTTACATATATTCTCTCATTTAATTGAAACAATACCCTGTATGAGGTAGATACTACTATCATTCTCATTGGATAGAGAAAAAAGAGGTCTTGAGAGGTTAATTAAAAATTGCCCAAGGTCATACACAATGAATGACAGAGCTAGAGATTTAAACCCAGAAGTCTGGCTCTGGGGGCTGCCCTGTTAGCCACTTGGCCTTAAAAGTAGCTATCATCATTATTATCAGTATGCCCTCATACTATAAACTGAAACATTAAATAGCCATCATCTTGGTTGTTATTTCTCTGCCTTCTAACTCTTAGTGACTTGCCAACATGAATCACAGTTCTATTTAGATAATGAAGGCCTAAGCAATTTCATTACATACTGTTAAAATATGAATCTACCTAAGTATTCCATTAAAATCAACTCTGCCAAAGCATAAAGTGCACTTCTTGGAAGTCAGTATTGAGCTTCAGTTGAGAACTTTCATTCCGTAACCTAATTCATTTCCTTAGTCAGAACTGTCAGGAGAAACTACCAAATTTTCAATAGAATATTCACTCGTAAAAATATTGAACTGCAACTCTTTGCTCCTTTCTTTAAGTTTATTATCTTAGGGGATGATTAGTTGTCTGACATAGTTTTTCTAGTAGATCTACAGTTAGATGTAAGCATCAGTTCAGTTCAGTCACCCAGTCATGTCCGACTCTCTGCGACCCCATGAACCACAGCACGCCGGGCCTCCCTGTCCATCACCAACTCCTGGAGTTCACCCAAACCCATGTCCATCGAGCTGGTGATGCCATCCAACCATCTCATCCTCTGTCGTCCCCTTCTCCTCCTGCCCTCAATCTTTCCCAACATCAGGGGCTTTTCCAATGAGTCAGCTCTTCGCATCAAGTGGCCAAAGTGTTGGAGTTTCAGCTTCAACATTAGTCCTTCCAATGAATATCCAGGACTGATCTCTTTTAGGATGGACTGGTTGGATATCCTTGCACATAGTACTTGTTGAAAACAGGAATTACTCCTTCAATATCCATCTTCAAAGCCTCCCCCGTAGCTTTCTTCTTTTATTTCCTTTTTAGTTCACAGATCTATCATTTCCCTAGCAATCTTAACCTAAAACTTCAGAATCATTTAATTTATCCCCTTTTATCATCTTCTACAGCCAATCAGTTGTGGATCAATATAGTTTCTACTACTTTAAAATTTCTCAAGTGTACCCCCACTGCAGCTACTCTGTTTCATGTGCTCTTTATCTCTTGACTGAACTATTGCCTTAGCTTGCCTGCAGACCCTTTCCTTTGGGGTCTCTCTCTGTCAATCAGTGTTACACATTTACTGTAGATTTAGTTGTCCCAAAATACACTTTGAAAACATTCTTCTGTTTTTACTAAAAAAACACAAACATATTCAATTGCTTCCTATATCCTTTCTAGTCATTAAACACCTCTCACTCTGGTTTGCAAAATCTAGCACGAAGTTGTGCCAATGTATTTTCAAAAAGCTCTTTCTATAAAATTTTACTACATGATGTTGCTGACCATTCACCATGGTTTCACTCCTCCAAGCTTTTTCCTCTGTGTGAAATGTCTCTCTCTTTTTCTACATGTCAATTGCCAGTTCATCCTTCAGAATTCATATAAAATGACATTTCTACTATGAAATTTTTTATTCCCCTAATTGGATATGATTTCTCTCTTTTCAATCTTAATAGCATATCATATGTATAGAGTTTACAGTACTCAGTATATTTTTTGAGAATCATTTTTTTATCTTTGCATTCCTTTCACAAAATGTTCAGGGAATATTTGTTGAATTGAGTCTCAAACATTACACAAAAGTGACCAGCTTCTTACAAACAGCAATTTGTACAAAATATGCAAAGATAATTTACTTGTACTTGATATTTACTTTTATTATGATTATACAAACATTAATATTTATCTAAAGAATTAAACCATCTATGACATTTATAACCTACACTAATGATAATGTCATTTATAATGATGCAAATATATATAGATATGCATAGTGTAAATTTAGTTAATATGCACAAACTGTGGAAAATTCTTAAAGTGATGAGAATATCACAACATCTTACCTGTCTCCTGAGAAACCTGTATGTGGATCAACAAGCAACAGTTAGAACCATGAACTGGCTCCACATAGAACAATGGACTGGCTGAAAATTGGGAAAGGAGCACATCAAGGCTATATATTGTCATGCTGCTTATTTAACTTCTATGCAGAGTACATCATGTGGAATGCCAGGCTGGATGAAATACAAGCTGGAATCAAGATTGTCAGGAGAAATATCAACAACCTGTGATATGCAGATGATACCACTCTAGTGGCAGAAAGTGAAGAGGAGCTAAAGAGTCTCTTGATGAAGGTGAAAGAAGATAGTGAAAAAGCTAGTTTAAAACTCAACCTTCAAAAAACCTAAGATCATGGCATCTGGTCCCATCACTTCATGGCAAATGGATGGGGAAAACTGGAAATGGGGACAGATTTTATCTTCTTGGGCTCCAAAATCACTATGGACAATGACTGCAACCATGAAATGAAAAGATACTTGTTCCTTGGAAGGAAAGCTATTTAGATTGGTAAAAAAGTAAACCAAAAAAAAAAAAAAAAAAGTAAACAAAAACAGAGGTTTCAGACTTTGAATTTTAAATCTTCATAACTAGGCTCAAATACATCTTTGTTAGTCAAAATAGGAGCCATTACAATCAACACGCTTTTTGCCAATGAGAAATAAAATATATTCCTATAGTGTAAAAATCGGTACATTTTCTGCCTCTTGCTGGTTGTGGAAGCATTTTCCCTACAAAATTTGTCAAGATGCTCAAAGAAGTGATTGTCAGTTGGAAAGAGGTCAGGTGAATATGGCAGATAAAGCAAAACTCCGTAGCCCAATTTGTTCAACTTGTGAAGCATTGGTTGTGCGACCTGCGGCCAGGTATTGTCATGCAGAAGAATTCGACCTATTCTGTTCACCAATGCTGTTTGAAGGAATTGCAGTTTTCGGTGCATCTCATCAATTTGCTGAGCATACTTCTCACATATAATGTTTCACTGGAATTCAGAAAGCTGTAGTGGATCAGACGAGCAGCAGATCACCAAACTGACCATGACCTTTTCAGGTGCAAGTCTGGCTTTGAAAAGTGCTTTGGAGTTTCTTATCAGTCAAGCCACTAAGCTGGTCATTGCCAGTTGTCATATAAGATCCACTTTCCATCGCACATCACAATTTGATCAAGGAATAATTCCTTGTTGTTGCATAGAATAAGAAAGACTATACTTCAAACAACATTTTATTTTATTTTATTTTTATTTTTGGTAAACTCATGAGACACCCACTCATCAAAAGTTTTTTTCACCTTTCCAGTTTGCTTCCAATGCTGAATGACCATAGAATGGTTGACATTGAGTTCTTCAGCAACTTCTCTTATAGTTATAGGAGGATCAGCTTTGATGATGGTTCTCAGTTGGTCATTGTCAAATTCTTATGGCCAACCACTATGTCCCTCATCTTCTAGGCTCTCATTTCCTTTGCAAAACTTCTTGAACCACCACTGCCCTGTAAGTCTGTTAGAGGTTCCTGGGCCAAAAGCATTGTTGATGTTGAGAGTTGTCTCCTCTGCTTTATGAGCCATTTTGAACTCAAATAAGAAAATCATTCAAATTTGCTTTTTGTCTAACATAATTTCCATAGTCTAAAATAAATATAAAATAAACAGCAAGTAATGTCATTCACAAAAAAAAGCAAAAAATGTGCATTAAAATGATTTATAACATAGCCTCATTTATTTAAGACTATATTCCAATATCAAACAGCAAAATTCAACAATTCAAAACCACAATTACTTTCACACCAACCTGATATGACAAACTTAGACAGCATATTGAAAAGTAGAGACATCACTTTGCTGACAAAGGTCTATATAGTCAAAGCTATTTTTCCAGTAGTCCTGTATGGACATGAGAGTTGGACCACAGCAGAGGCTGAGTGCCAAAGAATTGATGCTTTCAAATTGTGGTGCTGTGAAGACTCTTGAGAGTTCCTTGGACAGCAAAGAGATCAAATCAGTCAATCTTAAAGGAAATCAACCCTGAATATTCATTCGAAGGACTATTGGTGAAGCTGAAGCGCCAATACTTTGGGCACCAGATGCAAAGAGGGGAATCATCGGAAAAGACCCTGATGCTAAGAAAGATTGAAGGCAAAAGGAGAAAGGAGTGGCAGGGCATGAGATGGTTAGATAGCATCACAAACTCAATGGGCATTAGCTTGAGCAAACTCCAGGAGATAGTGAAGGACAGAGAAGCCTGGCTTGCTGCAGTCCATGGGGTTGCAAACAGTCAGACACAATTCAGCAACTGAACAACAGCAGCAACAACAATGTATCAAGAAACACCAGTCAATGTCATCTGATGTAGAGCTTAGTAAAATTTAATGTATTGTTCCCCAAAGGCTTAATCATGATATGTCTTCCAATGGAAAACAAACAAACAAACAAACAAACATATGCAAGTTCATGACAAAACATGCGACGATGGTAACTAAAATGGGTGCAATGCAATTCACTTTATTGTGGGACGCTGTGAAAGACAAAGAAGTAGGAGATGAAAAGAGACAAGAACAAAAAAGAAACAAAACTCACTATCTAGTATTAAGGAAAATTCTAGAGTTGTGTTGATCATATAAGAATTCTAGGCTGTTAACCTTTGTTACTAAGTTACTATCCTCTCTATTTACTTAAGAATAGGATTTCTATTCAAAAGATTTCATGAATTGAATCCAGAAGCTGTATCTAGTAATTATTTCTGCTGTTTGATTATAATGAAAGCTAGGCAAGCTCTTCAGATTCACATCTGAGATTACTTCACTGCAATGGCAATCACCAGGTTCTCCCTAGGAGGAAAGGTAGACTGAGTTTGATTGGCTTTTCAAGCCTTGCCCAATTACCAACTTCCTGTCTGAAAACTTTTCAGTGGTTATATATTTCTAACCAAGGCTAAAGAGGTCTGGCAAAGTATATTTCATGCTATTTAAAGAAAACATAAACTTTAATCAGAAACAGGAATACCAACAACCCTGCGAGGATGATACTGCAGCAATTCTGTATAGAAGGTGCTCACCTTTAGGTTTCAAAGGCTGTTTCAAGAAGAAAAGTACAATTAAATTTTTAAAATAAATAGACAAGAGCTATTGTCTTATAGCTCTTAGGTTGTGATCTTAACTAGAGATCTTATTTAATACATAAATATAACCAATATTGTGTTCTTTCTTCTTATAGAAAAGAGAAACTCCTAGGCTTCTCATAAAGGTCATGCGGGCCAAGATCATTTTAATTTTAAATTTGACTCTAACTCAAAAACTCACTCATGAGGAAATATAACTGACTACTAAAGTGGTGTGGTTCTATTTGTGAACATCATTGCTCCTTGGTTCTAATGAAGGATTCTTTTTCTTTAACATTCTCTCTTTAGAGGATAGTAGTGAAATAGAATTAAGTCAAGCCATCTGGGATTTGTGATATAAACTTGAAGAGAATACCATTTTAGGACTCAGGTATGCATCACAAAATCTTATGGTGCTCAGAGAAGTTGTTGCAGAGTAAGCAGTGTCCTCTGGATGTGTACAGAAGTCATATAGAATATAGAAAAGCTGTAGAGTCACTTATTAAATCTACAGCTTAAGGGAGAACAGCACTAAAGGGTTTTATGCTATTTAAATCATTGGATTTTCCACTTGTCCGATATAGAGGATGTAGACCTGATGATCAGGTTTAGAGGCTATCAAAGCAAAATAGCATATCTGAATTCCATCTAGTCTAAGGGCATAACAAAAAAAAAGAACCTTGCTTTATTCAAACATAGCCTTCCTGTATATGGACTTATAGACTGTTTTGGCTTAAAAAAAAAGATAACTATGAAAAAGAATGCTTGATTCTATCTGAGCACATGATAAAATTTCACTTAATTTTTTATCTAACCCTCCTGTCTTGTCACAAAATTTTAGACATAGAATCTTCCGTTTAGTTCACTTACAAGTAAGCAGCAATCATAATAGGCTTTTGACAATAATGAATTTAAATGTATTTTGATATTTACTTATATGTGTTAAAATTCTATTAACAGTGCCACATTCAGCAAAATACGAGTTTAGCTTCAGATTGAACTGTGGTAGTAGTACTTACATTCCTGTTTAAAGATATTTGATTGAGATCACCAAAGTAATCATTAACCATAGGATAAGAGTTCTGTATTTATTCATCTTCATTTTAATAAGAAAAGAGAATAGTATAACAACGATTATTTAACTCAAAGCCCTATGCACAAAATTGAAGGCTTAAGTTTAGCTATATTTATTTAAAACAGAGGACACATGCAAATTAAATGCTTCATATGATGTGGCTTTATCCTCTTTGTATTTACTTAATAACAACCTACCAGAATCATGGCAGATCATCTACCTCATGCTCTCCACTTAATCTTATCTATCTCTAGCATATTTCAAATGTCTACTTTAGCTTATGGAGTAACCACGAACATCTATTTTTATGCAATATATGCATTAGACAAATAAAAATAAAAGTTGTCATCTCTTTCAAATATAAATTGAATTTGTTTTATAACAGGCTAAAGGTATTAACAGATAGGGAAGAAGAAGAAAATAAGAGGTGAGAGAAAAATTACAAGAAAAATTCCAATACCAAAATTTATGACACATCATGCTTTTATTCACCTCTTTGGTCTTTGATTGGAAGTCTCTTTACATGCCCCATCCCCAACCCCATTTTTACCTTTACCTGGCAAACTCTTGCTCATCCTCAGGTCTCAATTTAGAAGACTCTTGGGAAGATTTGATCTTATCATCTGGTCCTATGGATGTTTGGATTCCGCTGTTTATGTTCTTAACCTTAAGAAATATAACCATCTCAGTGATGCGATTCCAATAGATCCTTCTGACCCTCCACTGTGGACTCAATAGCAGGGAGATGAAGAGGACCGTGACTGAGAGACCATGGCAGAAAAAAAAAAAAAAAAAAGAAATATAACCAATAAATATAATGATTATGACTGTGACTATTAATCAATATAAAAGAAAATTGACAAAAGCTAAAATAGTTATTGTTGCATAATAAAATGTATTATTGAGTATGAACTAAATTAGGTTTCAAGTATTGATCCATCCATGAAATTAAAAATAAAAATTTTAAATGAAAAATGAAATTTAATGAATGAAAAATTAACTTAGTAGAAATCAAGGCTGAATGCCACCAGCAAAGGCTGATATTGTACACAGTTTAATTGCAGTATATAGACAATGTATCGAGGTCTTAACATGGCTAAAGTTTATTCTTAAAATTGCTTTTCTATTGAAAGTTCAGGCATGTGGCTATGTTTTATTAGAATTGTAAGATTTATAAACTTGAAGTCAAACTATGCATTTGTAAAACAATATGATCTAAACATCAACTCAATTGAAAAATGATAAAATCAAACTTTTTATATCTTTACTTCTTTGTTCACCTAACACCTTTTATTGTCTTATGATAGAATGTATCGTATGATTCTTAAGTTGCTTGCTTACCTGTAAACCACACTCAAATGTAGCTTTTTGAAACTAGAGACAGTGTCACTTTTTTCCCCACTTTATCGTCAGCATTCTAGCAAAGTACCTGGGACATAACAAGCATTAAGTAAATATTTTCCAAATGCATGACAGAATAACTGAACCAAAGGAAAATTCAAGGGATATTTATAGCAAGACAAAAATTCAGGAGTTGAAGTATACTGAATATAATACATTGAGTAGACAGGATTGGAGAGAAGGAGTGTACTAGGGAACAAGATTGGAAAGGCATTTGGAAGCAGAATGTGTTGGGACTTAAATATCATTCTCAGGAGTTTGGATGTGATTTTGTATGCATTGAGGAACTACTGAAGTTTTTGTTTGTTTGTTTGTTTGTTTTTTGTTTTTGCTTTTTCAGAAGCGGGCAAAATGTTCAAAGGCATTGTAACAAGGATTGACAAACTATGCCCTATGGGATAAATCCAGCCCACTGGCTTTTTAAAATAAACTTTTTTTTTCTCTTTTTTTTTTTCATTTATTTTTATTAGTTGGAGGCTAATTACCTTACAATATTGTAGTGGTTTTTGTCATACATTGACATTGGAGTACAGCTGTGGTCATATGTTTTGTATCATCTATTGCTGCTTTGGTACCTCAACAGCAGAAGTAATTAGTTGCAACCGAGGCTGTGACCCTCAAAGTCTAAAAAATCTATCTTCTGGTCCTTTACAGGAAAAAAAATTGTCAACTTCTGGTTTGTAGACCATCCTTTACAAAACAAATAATTGGCAAGACAGGCACATATACTGAAGCATTGACCTAGCAATTTAATCTTAAAGTGAAATCTACTGGTCTTTAATATTTAAAAAATGTATGTAAAATTAAGCTATTACAATCTGTAATTTCAGTGACAGATATACCTGGCCCCTGATATTCAATATTCCAGAGTTTCCTCCAGTTCCTTTTTTATACTTTATTTTGGCTAAGTTCATATTTATATGCTTTGGGGTCCTGTTTGAGATTGTGATCTTTTATTTTCTATTGAACTTTCCTTTGTTTCTGGAAAGAAAACAAAAAGTTAAGGATTTTTGTACAGGAGTCATGTATCTGGCAAAAATGCTGAACTCTCTTATTAATTATAATAGATGTTAATGTTCTTGAACTTTTTAGATAAATGATCAGATTGTCTACAAATATTGACAATTTAGTCCTTTCCTTTCCTATCTTTATACCAACTTCTATTTTTCATGCATAGCCTTAAATTTATGATAAGAGAAGAAAATGGGAAAAGTGAATTCTTGCAGTACAATAAGCTAGAAAATGCTAAAAAATAATCAAAAAGCAATTATTAATAAGAATATTAAAACTTTAACTGTGATCTTTAAGTTTAGATATGATTTTTCATTCACTTTCAACTATATTGTTATTTCCTTCAAGATTTATTAGCTCTTTACTTCTTAAGATGTGTATGTGTGTGCATATGAATGTGTGTGTGTAATTTATCAATGAATAGCTTTTTTACTAACTTTTTGCTTTTGATATCCAAGTTTATTTCATTATTGTCAACAACTGTTATCATGTTTAACGGTGCATTTAATTTAAAAATTATGTATAGGTATGGGATTGATTTTAAATTTCAATAATGCCTCCAATAAAGCATAGTTCTCCAAACAATAAATATATGCAACTATTCTCAGTTAAATTCTGAAAACCCCTGGAAAATCACCGACCATTATTTCTTCAATGGTGAGTCATTTCCATTCTTGGTATTCTCCCCTCGTATTGTTGTTCAGTCACACAGTAGTGTCTGACTCTTTGCCACCCCATGAACTGCAGCACACCAGGCTTCCCTGTACTTCACTGTCTCCCTGAGTTTGCTCAAACTCATGTCCATTGAGTTGATGATGCTATCCAACCATCTCTTCCCCTCCCATTTTTCCTTTTATATACATATTAAAACTTATGGAGCTGGTCTTCATGTCTCTTTGTTTTTATTACATATTTTCAATCTCTCCATTCCTTTCTGCCAAATTACAGCAGAATTCTTCAATATGACATTGCACATCAATTTTATTTGTTTTTGTCCTTTAGATATTTCTTGTCTATTTAGGGCATCTGGTGATATTTTAATTCAATTTTTACAAGTTCTTTAATTGTTTGTGTTTCATAGCCATTTATTTTTATATCGAATATTTACTCCATTTCATAAGGATATTAAATTTACTAATTGTAAATTCATTATATATATGCATACATACATATATATAGCCTTTATATATATATATTCATTATATATATGCATATATATATATATATATACATATACACACACATACGTATATATCTTCAGGTTTAGTTTTCCATTTGTTGAGTTTAGTGAGTCTATTTCAAATAATCAGTTGTACTTAGATGTTTGTTGTTAAACTCTGGATTCCTTTTTCTGTAACATAATCTCTTGTATATGTTCTAGGTTACATTTGTCTTTTAGCAACTATAATTGTAGTGATGATACATCTATATTATAGCATCCTCTATTTTTTCTTCTGTTAGGGAGGACATACAGTGTCTTCTCCACAGAAATTTTACTTTTTGTTTCAAAGTATGGAAAGTTTTTTTATTTAATTTTTATGATACCTGCTATTTTATTTGGTTTTCAAGTGGGAGAGAGACAACAGATTTTAGTATGCCCCTATTTGTCATCCTGAAACTGGATGTTTCCAAGTGTCTATTTGCTTTTTGATAATACCTCATATTCAACATAAGATATTTTTTCTTTGTGCAGACAATATTAATCACTGTCTTCAAACTCAGGTGAGAAACATACCTTTATTTTTCTGTAATTAAACATAATGCATTTTTAAAGATCCATATTTCTGGAGTATCATAATATAATTTCAATTTTTAAAAATTATCTCCACTTTTTTTTTTCCCAGTTATGTGTAAGTTCTATGGGGCTTACATTTTGACAAGATATGTGGAGGAAAGTTTTTGGCATCAACTTTCTATGTTGCCATATGTTGAGACATTCATTATCACTATCAGAGAACATGCAGGTCACAGTTGCATTCTCTAAACTTCTTCCCCACAAGGATTCTTCACATTTGTTAGCTCTCTGTACCATGTCTGGGCAGATTTCAGGGTTGTTTCTTGTCACATATTGCCACAAGATATTCTAAGACCCTCTTGTGCTATTATTCCTAAAATAGAGGTGGATTATGAGTCACATCTCACCCATGGACCTATTTGTTTGGCTTACATTGTGTTTTAAAAATTGAGACAAGTGACATAACAAATCAGATTTGTCTTTTTTTTTTTTTTTTTATAAAATTGCAACAGCAGGCAACACTGAGTATATATTCTTGTCTGACAATAGTTGACTGAATTTGGGTAGCTACTTCTACTTTATATAGAACATATGCTTTAAATTTAGCATAGTTTTAGCACACTTTAGTGTCTTAGACAAGCTCACCTTACATATTTTTATTACCCAGCATATCACTGTACACATTTGATTTTGTGAACACAGGTCCAAACTCATAGTGCTAATGTACGTTATTTCTGTCATACAGTGTAAATGATACAAAACCTTGGGGTCTTGTTGTGTTTTCAAAATTTAACTGAATAGAGTTACATATATTGCTTCTGCTCTTGAACACCACAAATCTACATGGAGTTTTGATCACTTACCTCCCATCCTGATCCAAAATTAGTATGGGAAATAAAAAAGAATAAAACTTCATTCCCAGAACCACCTAGTGTCTTTCCCTTTGATCTTTACCCCGTTTCCCATTGTCTTTTCTGATATGGAAAGAAAAATAATAGATTAGCAACCAATCTTCTGTGACTCAAGTCTTATAAGAGTCCAAGATTTTAAAATTCAAAAAAATGGAATATTTCTTCTTTCTCTCTTTCTTCATTCTTGCTGTAACTTTCCCTTCCCAGAGGCAATGACAATAAAATTCCCCACCTAAGAAGCAGCAGAATTAGAGAGAGGAAAACAATTATGTAGTATTGCTACTTTAAGAATACTAGCATACCACAATTACACAAGGAACGAACAGACCTTCAAGAAAATATTCATTTATTACCATAAAAATCTGCTCTGCAGCATTTGAATAAAATGCAGAGGCAGCAAACAGATATAATCAAATCTAAATTGAATTCAACCACTAATATTGGACTTAGTACAAGCAATAAATCAAATTATATGAACTCAAAGTGCACAAATGCAACTTGTTTTGAAGTCTTTTGACTTTATGTGATAAAGACTATTAGAGGACTACTTGGATTTCAAGAGGCAAGAAAAAGATTATGTGTTTTGTGTTAGAAGAGTGATCTAAATAGGTACTAAACTTGGCTGAAAGTCAATCTTTCATACTTAGAAAGACTCTTGAACAATTGATTTAAAAAATCAATGTAAAACACCTAGAGGATTTCAAGTTGTTAAGCAGCAAACAAAATGGATTTATTTCCAAAATTAAACCATTGTAAAGAGGATTGTTATTCTTTGATTTTTATATAGGAAAACGATGCTGCAATTTTATTTCTGAAGTGCTTTCAACATGCATGCATCCAAAATGGTAGCAACAAGAATAGTTACTACGCTGAACACCTATAAGATAATTTATTTGCAAGAATGCACATACAACTTTTTTGTAAAACCGAGAGAGAATTTTAACTCATTTCAGATGAATCAATAATGGTTAAGCCTTATAATACTTCATTCTTGTGGTATGTTAAAGTAATAAGATGAACAAAGAAAAGTAATTTCCAGCAATGAGGATTGTAAAACTATATGAAGTTAAAAATCAGACTACAATCACTCTATCAGATAACATTTCTATAGTGGGATTCTGATTTTTTGAAAATTAGGGAGTGGAATATAGAAGTGAATTTATTTAGTTATAGTCTCACCCCTATTAGTCTCAAAAAGCAACAAGAGAAGTGTCATAATAAAGGTATAAGAAAAGAAAGATGAAAATGTCTAGGGTCTCTCACTGCTGGCATTAGGCAAATATTAAGACTAATAGTGCAGAGTGTCCCCCTTCTCTCTTTAGCTTTCCCACATGGCCCTTCTTGACTCCAGAAGGAACCAAATTATTTGTAGAAGGCTAATGAAGAGGGTCAATCTTGGTAAAATGTATAAAGTAGATAGTTTGCCTGACAGCCTCCCTGAGTCACTGTCTGTCTACGGCCATACCACCCTGAATGCGCCCGATCTCGTCTGAGTCACTGTTTTTCTTCTGTTTTCATTTTTCTTACCCAAGCTCAAAAGATATTCCAGGTTAATTGTCTTGAAGAAAATCATATGCAAAAAATCATATGAAGAAAATCATTTAGTGTGAAAAATTAGTGACTCCGTATATAAGGGCATATGTGTCTTTAAAAGGACCTTAAAAAGATGAAATCTGATTGGAGAGAAATTCATGGGCTAGGTTTCCTCTTATGTCTTACTATATGAGAAAATATATGACTCTTAATGGCAAATAGTTTTGACATCATTCCCTTACTTACATTTCTGTCATATCTAAAAATATATATTCCTCATTTTTAGTTATAATATAAAGGAAAATAAAAGGCAGTTTAGGTTTCAAGACACATTTAACAAAACCACCTAAATATTTAAATTCAGTGATGTACATATTATGCTGTCATAGTAAATTAATCATTTTCCAGATATCTCAAGTCATGGGAAAATAATAATATTGTATATATAAATTCTTCCCTACCCAGGAATTAAACCTGGGTCTTCTGCATTGCAGGCAGATTCTTTACCATTTGAGCTACACAGAAGACCTATATATAAATTCAGTCAACAAAAGTATATTGAGTAACATTCTAATTTTTATAAAATTAGAAAATTAGATAAAATTAAATAAAATTAGGTAAAATTAGAAAATTAATTTTGTATTAAAATTGCTTAAAGTTAAAATTAATTTGCATTTGCAAATATAAAGGTTGGAATGAAATATAGCAATATGCTAGTGATGTTTAACAGTGAAACTCTGTGATTGCACCAGAAGAAGAGAGTAGAAAGTCAGAAGAGAGATACTACGCTTAGTCATACTTCCTTTATTCATAGAGGTGACATAATGGGTTTTCTTTTGTTCCATTTATTGATGAATTGTATCTTTTCTATACACCAAGCTTATGCCATTTTGCCAGAGACAGACTTTTCTTTTGACTTCAAATAGTTGAATCCAAGAAGTTACCAGTTTGCAATTGTTATGTTTCTTTAAATTTTTTCAGAGCATATTTTTCTCATTTTAGAAAATTTGGAGAAAACAGAAAAGTACACAGACTATCACCTGTAATTCTACCATCAGGAGATGACATTGATAGCACATAGCGGTTTTGTATCATTATTAATCCACTCATAAGATGTACATTTGCATATATGTGTATATGTTTATATATGTATATACTAAAAAGTGTATACTGTTTTATATCCTGCTGTTTATCACTAAATATTATATGTTGGGTCTTTTCAGGGACTAAGACATGATTAATGGCTACAGTTTTACGGAATATGGCTATATCAAATGCCTCCTATGGCTGACCAACTAGATTCTCTACAGTTTTTCAATATTTTCTGAGTTTCCTTAATGAATATCCTTGTACACAAATATTTTCATTTCTGCTTAATTCTTTAGGCTTAATAAGTGAAATTGCTGGGAATATGGATATATTCATGTATAACACATGTAAGATTGTTGTTGTTGTTCAGTCACTAACTTGTGTCTGATTCTTTGTGACCCCATGAACTGCAGCATGACTGCCTTCCCTGTCCTTCACTATCTCCCAGAGTTTGCTCAAACTCATGTCCATTGAGTTGGTGATGCTATCCAACCATCACATCCTCTGTTGCCTCCTTCTCCTCCTACACTCAATCTTTCCCAGCATCAGGGAAAGATGCTTTTGTGAAATTGTACTCTAATAATATTATCACTATATTCCATTTAGCAGTTTATTGAAGGTCTATTTCATAAAATTCTTACTAAGTTTAAGCATTATCAATGTTTTCATCATAATGTATCTAATTGGAAAAAAAGGTTTTCTAATTATAATTTTATTTTGTATATCTTTGGACAATTTTTCATATTTAATAGCCATTTGATTTATTTCTTTTAGAAAATTCCTGTTTATTGTTGAGAAAATAATTTACTAGCACTCAGCTCTCCCTCCCATTTCTCACACATAAGAAAAAGATAATAATAGTAACTACCTTATAGTACTTTGTGAAGATTAAACAGTTTGTGTGAAGCACCAAAACCAGTAAATATTACATAGTTTGTTGAATATTAGAATTTTTATTACTGTTAATGTTATTAGATTATTTATCATTTATCATTTTCCTTATTTGAAACAAGTTTTTTTATATATTAACAATACTCACATTTTATCTGCATATTTGATCTAAGTGTATTTTTCAATTTGTTTAATTTGCTTTTGTTATTTCTTTCCTGCTGCTATTAAATCTATAGCACTTTTAAATTTGATATAGCCAATGTTAGTCGCTCAGTCGTGTCTGACTCTTTGTCACCCCATGGACTGCCAGGCTCCTCTGTCCATGGAATTCTCCAGGCAAGAATACTGGAGTGGGTGGCCATTTCCTTCTCCAGGGAAAATTAGATGACTGCTTTTTAAATCTGATACTGCCCTCTGCTGGAGAAGGTGTGAAAGTGACAGTCGTTCAGTCCTGTCCTCTGCGACTCCATGAACTATAGAGTCCATGGAATTCTCCAAGCCAGAACACTAAGGTGGGTAGCCTTTCCCTTCTCCAGGGGATCTTCCCCACCCAGGGATGGAGCCTAGGTTTCCCCACATTGCGGGCGGATTCTTTACCAACTGAGCCACAAGAGAAACCCAAGAATACTGACGTGGGTAGCCTATCCCTTCTCCAGAGGATCTTCCCCACCCAGGAATCGAACCGGGGTCTCCTGCATTGCAGGTGAATTCTTTACCAACTGAGCTATCAGGGAAGCTGAGTTTAAGCACCTCCTTGGAGCCGGAAATGAAACAGAGGCCTAAGGATATGTATCCTAATCTATTGCCAATCAATTGCCAAATCTATTACTCTATGTTTTGTTTTCTTTCATGTAGATGTTCATAAATGATTAACCATGGACAAAGGGGAATTTGTACCAAAGGAGGTTTGCACAAAGAGAGGTTTGGACTTTGCTCTTGAAAGTACCCGCTAAGTCTTTAGAATGTCCTGCCTGATAAGAGTGTCCTTGCTTATCTGAGAGCCTTAGGCCATACCAGATAGTTTATGCTAGTAATATGATTTTGGGGGTGTTTAGGTGCTCAAGCCATGTGCTATCAACTCAACCTCTGGAAGGGATAAAGACTAAGGTCATCCATGCAAGCAGTCAACCATGTCAACCAAGGTCCTACTAAAATGTTTGAGTATCAAGGCTTGAGTGAGCTTCCGTGATTGACAATAATCAATACATATTGCCACACGTCAATGATAGGAGAATTTAGCAGTGCCCACAGGACTCCACTGGAGAAGACAAAGGGAAACCCATCCCTGGAATTCTTCTGTACCTTGTTCTATTGTGTCTTTTCTTACTGATGATTTTCATCAATACAATTTCACTATAATATACTACATATAACCATGGTTATATTAACTTTTCCAAGTTGCATGAGTCATTCTAGAGGGAGACCTGGGTTCGATCCCTGGGTTGGGAAGATCCCCTGGAGAAGGGAAAGGCTACCCACTCCAGTATTCTGCCTGAGAATTCTTTGGACTGTACAGTCCATGGGGTTGCAGAGACAGACACGACTGAGCAATATTCACTTTCATTTTTTCTAGAGAATAACTGAATTGAGGATAGTCTTGATGATCCCCAAACTTTCAGTTGATGCCAGAAGTAAGGATGGTCTTGAGGACTCCTGAATACTGGAGAAATACCTTGTGATATATAAAGAATTCCTCTAGGCATGTGAAAATACCATGATAAGGAAATAAATCAAAAATGCTGCTGTCCAGAATGTGCAGAAACATATAATTAGTCTCCTTTTCTCTCTCCCCTACTTAGAAAATGTTGACTGGACACACTACACATTAAACTAAAAACACCTAACACATGTCAAAAGTGTAGGTGCCCTTTTGTGATGCACAAGGTATTTGGCTTGTGCTCCTTCATCAATAAATATCCCTCCTTTTTTTCTTTTAACTAAACAGGCATTCATTCTATGGGATCTTTGCTTTAAGTTACATATCCAATTTTATTCCTCTTAAGATGGTCGTTGATCTTTATCCTCTTGTGAACATATTGCATTTTGCAATGGAGTTAATTCCCTTGGTAACCTTCCTTGGTACGGGGTCTATGTTTCCACTGGTACTAAATAACAATTTTGGCAAACTTTCTACAGAAATAGGCATTTTAAGTAGCCCCTACTACAAACTACACACTCATGAGACTACAGTAAATAGACTTAGAAATGGTTTCTAAATATTCTTTTCTTTCTTCAAATCAAGTTTCCATGTTCTCAGCCATAGTAATTTTTTGGGAGTTCCCTTGTGACTCAGCTAGTAAAGAATCTGCCAGCAATGCAGGAGACCTGGGTTGAATCCCTGGGTTGGGAAGATACCCTGGAGAAGGGAAAGGCTACCCACTCCAGTATTCTAACCTAGAGTATTTCATGGACTGTATAGTCCATGGGGTCTGAAGGAGTCGGACATGACCGAGCAACTTCCACTTTCACTTTATTGTGGTAAAATATACATATTATAAAAATTTACCATTTTAACCATTTTTAAGTACACAGTTTGTTGGCCTTAAGTGCATTCACCTTGTTGCATCACCAACCACCATCCATTACCAGAACTTTTTTTTTCATTTTCTTGAAACAAACTCTATTCCTATAACTCCCAGCTTATGACAATTACTATTCTACTTTGTGCCTCTATGAATTGCCTGTTCTAGGGAGCTTTAGAAAAGAGCCTCTTGATAAAAGTGAAACATGAGAGTGAAAAAGTTGGCTTAGAACTCAACATTCAGAAAACTAAGATCATGGCATCTGGTCCTATCACTTCATGAAAAATATACAGGGAAACAATGGAAATAGTGGAAGACTTTATTTTTTGGGCTCCAAAGTCACTGCAGATGGCAACTGAAGCTATGAAATTAAAAGACACTTGCTCCTTGGAAGAAAAGCTATGACCAACCTAGTCAGCATATTATAAAGCAGAGACATTACTCTGCCAACAAAGTCAACAAAGTTTAATCAAAGCTATGGTTTTTCCAGTAGTCATGTATGGATGTGAGAATTGGACTATAAAGAAAGCTGAGCACCAAAGAATTGATGCTTTTGAACTGTGGTGTTGGAAAAGACTCTTGAGAGTCCCTTGGATGGCAAGGAGATCAAAACAAGTCAATCCTAAATGAAATCAGTTCTGAATATACATTAGAAGGACTGATGCTGAAGCTGAAACTCCAATACTTTGGCCACCTGATGCGAAGTACTGACTCATGGGAAGAAAAAAAAAAATAAAATAAAACTTGATTCTGGGAAAGATTGAAGGCAGGAGGAGAAGGGGATGGCAGAGGATGAGATGGTTGGATGGCATCACCGACTCAATGGACATGAGTTTGAGCAAGCTCCAGGAGTTGGTGATGGACAGGGAAGCCTGGCATGCTGCAGTCCATGGGGTCTCAAAAAGTCGGACATAACTGAGCGAGTGAACTGACCTGAACTGAACTGAGGGAGCTCATATAATTGGAATAGTGCGATATTTGTCCTTGTGTATCTGGCTTATTTCCTAAAGATTTATCCATGTTGTAGCAAGTGTCAAAATTTCATTCTTTTCTTAGGTTGAAAATGATTGCATTGTATGTATATGCCACATTTTGTTCACTTTTTTTCTTTCACTGATGGACATTTGGGTTGATTCTCTTTTTGCTAATAGTGCTATGAACATTGGTGTACAAATGTGTTTTCAACTCTCTGCTTTCAATTATATTGGATATATACCTAGAAGTAGAATTGCTGGATTGTATGGTAATGCTGCATTTAATTTTCAAGGAAATGCCATGCTGTTTCAACAGAGTGTATGATTTTAAATTTCCATTAAAAATACAGACATCATCACTAATAGTTGTTTTCTTTTTAATTTTTTCCTACGATAATTATCCTAAAAGGTGTGAAGTGATATCTCATTGTGTTTTTTATTTGCATCTCCTTAACCATTAGTGACTTTGAGCATCCTTTTCATGTGCTCACCGGCAATTTGTACATTTTCTAGGGTGAATTGTCTATTCAAAATATTTGCCCATTTTTAAATTTGGTTGTATATTTGTTGTTGAGATGTGGAGATTCTTTGTGTATTCTGGAAAGTAAACCATTATTGAATACACAATTTGCACATAGTTTCCCTCTATTTCATTAGTGACTTTGCACTCTGTTAATAGTGTCCTTTGTTGTTCAAATCTAATTTCAATGAAGTCCAATATAACTTTTTTTTTTTCATTTTGTGCCTGTATTTTGTTCTTACGTCGAAGCTATCATTGATATATTTAATGTCCTAAAGTTTTCTCTTATTTTTTTCTTTTAAGAGTTTTCTAACTTTAACTCATATTTATTTTTTTCCCCTATTTTGAGTTAATTTTTGTATAAAGTAAGAATCATTTTCAGTGAGTAGCCACTGAAAATTTTGGGAAAATTCTCCCAAAACAGTTTTTTGAAAGAACTGTTTTTTTCTGTTTTTTTTTTTTTTTTTTTTTTTTTTTTTTTTTT